>NW_020940527.1:19539047-19578987 GCF_900497805.2 Vombatus ursinus
CTCAGAGTTTAAAAGACTCGCTGATAGTCCTACGTGTCAAAGACAGGAAATCAAACCTAGATCCCTCCTGATCCCAAGTTTAGCTTCTTCCTACTCTACTATCTAGTTTTTCAAGGAAGCTTCAAGGATAAGAATTCAATGGCTTAATTGCCAAATGCAAACTAATCAACGTTTTCCTTCATTTTCAGCAACGAAGTGCCTCAGACAGCACCACATGTCAGTCATCTCTGTATTCTTTCAATAGTTGGCTAAATGTTTAGGTTCATGTATGCACACAAACTTGATTGCTGGACTTCATAGAATTAGCACAGACCTTTGAGGGTAATTAATTAGCTTGGCATTTCAGGGTGCATCTTCATAGTTCTCTTCCAGCTTCAGCATGTTGAGGGGTGTTTCAGAGACCTTTGGGGTATTCAGCCAGAATGGCCTTAATCCTCAGCTAATTAGGACAAGTCCATTATTGTAGATGCTTGCACTGTTTACTTCAGGGGTCGCCATGATAGCAATCCCAGAAAAATCACTTGAGAGCTTAGATTTGGTAAGATCATGTGGATTTCTCTTTTGGGATAAGCTTACACAGCTAAAAACATGGCCTACTGGCCCATGTGGCTGGTCTGTTTGCATATGGACATTTTTCTTTTCTTTTTCTTTTTTTTTTTTTTTGGCAGAAGTGAGGAATGACCATATCTCTCTTTGGTAAGGGTAAATAAATCTACGTGGATGGAATTACTGAAGAGTTTTGTAGATGTGGTCTATTAAGCAATTTCTCAAAGCTCTATAATGTTATTACATTGACATCTCATTTATCTAGAAGTTTATTTATACAGTACCCTTGGCCATTCTGGATACCCTGGGAACCAAGAAAGAAAAAAAGTGACTGTGTAGTTGAAGCAAATGTCACCAGGCCCATGAACTAAAGTCCCTGCATCTTTACTCATTGGATAGATAGTGTGGTGTAGTAGAAAGGGCCTTGGATTTGGAATCAGAGGTTCAGGGTTCAAGTCTCAGCTCTGTCATATGTATGACCTTGGACAAGTAATTTCCTCTCTTTGGGAGCAGCGGATAGAGCACCAGGCCTGGAGTCAAGAAGAATCATCTTCCTCAGTTCAAATCTAGCCTCAGACACTCAGTAGCTTAGTGATCCTGGGGAAATCACTTAACTCTGTTTGTCTCAGTTTCCTCATCCAGAAAATGAGCTGGAGAGGGAAATGGCAAACCACTCTGGTATCTTTGCCAAGAAAACTCCAGACAGGGTCGTGAAGAGTCAGACGTGACATGCACAATAGCAATTCTTCATCTGTACAATGAGAGAGTCGAACTAGACTGTTCTCAGAGTTGCCTTTCATCTCGAGATCTGTGGCCCTGTGGTCCCATGTCCCTTAAAGTCCTTCCTACGTCAGTTCTATCTTTCTATGAATTATGAAGGCTGAGCAGTCTGAGGGTGATTTAGGACAAAGGCTGGTAAATGTATTCTTCTCAGCTGCCTCTGAGGGTATCATGCTATTAGAGCACAGTATGGTAATAGAGGTAGATTGAATAATGATGGCTGTGAGTCCTTGAGAAAAGGCCCCATGATCATGGGCAGGAAGGGTTCTCGGAGGCCACTCTTTCCAAACTGCACTTGGATACAGATCTCCTTCATGATGACCGTGACAAATGGATGTCTAGCCTTTGCTTGAAGACCTCCAATGATGAGGAAGTCAACACTTCCTGGATTAGCCAGTTTTCCCTGGTTTTCAGTGGTAGGAAGTTGAACTGAAGGTCAACCTCAGTTGACCTGGAATTGCTCCTGGGCAGCTTGCCTATGTTGTTTCTAGGACTGCCCTCTGGGGCCAGTTAGAATGAGCCTCCTCTCTCTTTCAGGAGGTAGTCCTTCACCTTGATAACGTCTTCTGGGAATCTTTTCCTCACCTGCTGAACATCACCTGTCCCTTCATCCAGTCCTCATAAGGAATGGGCTATAATCCCTTCACCATCTTGATTGAGTTTCTTCATCTGTAAAATGGAACAATAATCATGCCTACCTCACTTAGTGAAGACCAAATGAGATAACAGATGCACAGCACTTTGCAAACCTTAACGTACTATGTAACTGCTAGTTGTTGCTGTTGTTGTTTTTACTCTTCTTGTCATTATTACCCTCCTCTGAACGAAGCAGCTAGGTGGCACAGTGGGTAGAACCCTGGGCTTGGAGTCATGGAGATCTATGTTCAGACCCAACCTCAGACATTTACTAGTTGTGTGACCTTGGGCAAGTCACTTAATCTCCATGTGCCTCAGTTTCCTCATCTGTAAAATAGGGATAACAATAGCACCTGCTTCCTAGGGTTGTTGTGAGAATAAAATGAGATAACATTTGTAAAGTGCTTAGCACAGTGCCTGGTACATAGTAGGAGCTATATAAATGCTGGTGATGATGATGATAATGATGATGATGATGATTGATGATGATGATGATGATGATGATGTGCTTTTCTTTGGCAATGACCTTTCTAAAATGTGGTATCCAGAGTCACAAACATTGCTTCAGATGCAGTTTAATCAGGGCAAAGCAGAGTCATGGATGGCCACTTCTTTAGTCTGGACATGTAGCCTCTGTCTGTTCTCTTACTTTCCCTCCCCCTTCTGTCTCTCCTCCCCCTTCTTATTTATTTATTTATTTTTAGGCAATTGGGGTTAAGTGACTTGCCCAGTGTCACACAGCTAGTCAGTGTCAAGTGTTTGATCTGAGGCCGGATTGGAACTCGAGCCCTCCTGACTTCAGGGCTGGTGCTCTATCCACTGTGCCACCTAGCTTCTCCTCTCTTCCGCCTTCTGTCTGTCTGTCTGTCTCTCTCCCTATGTCTTTTCTGTCTGTCTCTCTTTGGAGACTAGGTCTCCCTGTCTCTTCCAGGCTGGAAGTACATTGACTAACCACTTATGGGCCTAATTCCACTGCTGATCAACATTGAAGTTTTGACTTGCTCTGTGGCTGACTTGGACCACTTTGCTCCTCCATAAGCAATTGATGGTTAATTTGGTGCTAGGCTTTGTAGGGACACTGGATCAAGCTTTGGCCCTGCTACAGCTTGGAGCTTTCAAGCTCAGGTTATCCATCAAACTCAGTTTCCCTTTTAACAGAGATTACAAGTGTGAACCACCACATCTGGGCATCACATCTTCCTTAAGGCTGACATGATTTGCTTGCTGAGTTGTATTGAGTTGTGCTTCACTAGAACTACCTGCTTCTTTCCCCTCCCTCACAGACTAGCAGCAGTAGCAGCAGCAGCAGCAGTTGACTTTTATATAGCTCTTTAAAGCTTGCAAAACACTCGACATACATGATTAGGATGGGTTCTAACAGGTGGGTGCTACTATTACCCCCATTTTACAGTTGAAGAAATTAAGGCTCAGAGAGGTTAGGTGACTTGTCTACATACAGAGTCACATAACTTGTAAGTGTCAGAGGTGGGATTTGAACCTGTGCCCATCTGATTCCAGGTGCAGCATCATATTTAGACTCTATGTCTAGTTACATCTTCCCCATCTTCTACTTGTGCAGCTGATTGTCTGAAGCTAAGCATGTGTTTACATTTATCTTTATTAAATTTTATCAAGTTTATTAGATTTAATCCATCAGTCTAAGTCATTGAACTTTTTATGTCTGTGGACTCCGTCAATCTAGCATGTTAGCTATCCCACCTAGCTTCAGGTTATTGACTCAATTTGGTAACCAATCAACCATGACACATGCCTCTTCAAGGGTCATTGACAACATCTCATTCTATTAAACAAATACTTATTGTCTGTTATGTTCAGAGCACTGTGCTAGGCACTGGGGATATAGTATAAAGACAAAAACAATTATCCCTACTCTCCAGGAGTTTATAGTCTATTATAGTGGCAAGGGAGAGAGTGTGTGTATACAACATCTACAAAAGTAAGCATATTACATGGTAATTCAATGAGGGAGAGAGTGCTGGGGGTCGGGCAGAAGAGGATCATAAAAATAGTGAACAATATAGGCACTTCACCAGTGATTTCTAAGTTATTTTGTTGTTGTTCAGTCACGTCCAACTCTTTGTGACCCCATTTGGGGTTTTCTCGTCAAAGATACTGGAGTGGTTTGTCATTTCTTTCTCCAGCTCATTTTACGGATGGGGAAACTGAGGCAAACAGGGTTAAATGATTTGTCCAGAATCACACAGCTCGTCTGGGGCTAGATTTGAACTCAGGTCTTCCTGACTCCAAGCCTGGCATTCTAAAAATTGATATCAACCCAATAATGACCATACCTTGTGTCCAATCATTCACCAAGTTCACATTCTACCTAATAGTACTCTCATCTAGTCCACATCGACTTATTGTGTAACCAGGATAGTATGTGAGACACTGTTATGTGTTTCCTGAAACCCAGGTATTTTATATTTGTGCCAGTTTCTTAATCTACCGATTTATTAACCCTGTAAAAAGATAACTGACATTTACAAGGTGATTTAAGGTTTACAAAACACTTTATAAATGGTTTTTCATTTTATCTTCATCACAATCTTGTAGTCAGTGTCCATGTATTGTACCTTGTTATTTTACTATTTAAAAATAGTTTTAAAATTAAGTTAAATTTAATAAATTTGAGTGTCAAATTAAATATAATATAAACATAATAATAAATATAAATAATGAAGAAATAAAACCATAAATATTAAATTAAATATAATAAAATTTAAATTTAAATTTGAGAAATGGCTAAACATCAGGCTTCTGGTGGTTGCTGGATCAGCTACTCATTCCATGAATGAATTTCTCTATGAGATATTAGCATTTAATTTAGAGACAGCTATGTGGTGCATTGGATATAATGCTGTCTGTGGAATCAAGAAGATCCAAGTTCAAATCTGGCCTAGTCACCTATAGCTGTGTGACTCTGGGCAAGTCACTTTACCTCAGTTTCCTCATCTGTAAATTGGAATGAAATGAAATAATATATGTAAAATGCTATGTAAGTGGTAGCTATCATTTTCAGCAAGCAGGCACGTAGAAAAAGTACTTTGTAGCAGAAGAAAATCCATGCAACTTTTGTGCTTGAAATATGAAACTAGAGAATTCAGTAATTGAACAACTATTTATTGATCACCTACTATGTAGCAGAGAAATTATTCCTGGGCATTTTTTGATTCCCAGATTCTCAGTGATAGAAGGAGAGTCAATATAATTTCTGTACAGTGTCTGGGTGGCACAATGCATAGAATGCTGGTCTTGGAGTCAAGTAGACCTGAATTCAAATCCTACCTCAGACACCCTTCTAGCTGTATGACCCTAGGCAGTGCACTTTACCTCTCTCAGGCTCAGTTTCCTCACCTCTAAAACGGGATCCTTGAGTTTATTGCAAGTTTCAAATGAGAGAATTCATGTGAGCTGTTTTGCAAACCTTAAAGTACTACATAAATGCTCATTATTATTGTTGTTATTTAAGTTATTCTCTGTCTCTCTGTCTCTCTCTCTCTCGTAAGTGACTTGCTCAGGGTTACATAGCTAGTAAGTGTATGAGGCTAGCTTTGAGCTTAGGTTCTTGTGACTCCAGGGTCAGTGCTCTATCCCCTGTACCACCTAGCTTCCCCTTATGAATCTCTTAGAAGGAAAATGTCCAATCGGTGCCTAGGATTAGCACATGTAGTGTTAGCACTCTAGTCACTTGGGGTATATATTCTATGTTCTTTCTAGGAAAGAAGCCCAAATTTTCATTTGCTATTTTTAGTCTCAAGACATTGATTTTTTTTCTAAGAAAGGAAGTGTAAAAAAGAGAGAAGGGACAGTGGGGGCCATGCTGATGTGGCAGAAGTGATCAGCCCATGAGCCAGTTTGATATACAATTTTTGGAATTTGTATGATTTGGAATCATGAAAAATTTTGGAATTGACACTCGAGATCAACTAATCTAGCCCCTGTATTTTAAAAAGGAGGACATATAGATCCAGAGAATGAAGTGACTCATTTAAGATAATTCAATCATTGAGTGGCAGAGCTGGGGTTAGAATCTAGGTCTCTTAATTTTTAGGCCAGTTTTTTCCCCTTCAACTCAATAAGCATTTTTGAAGTTCCTGCTGTGTTCAAGACACTCTGGTGTTGGGAATACAAGTCCAGGCAATGAGTATTTATTAAGCTCCTCTATTATGTACCAGGCACTGTGCCAAGTGCTGGGGATACACAGAAAGGCAAAAGCCAGTCCATGCCCTCAAAGGGCTTATGGTCTAATGGGGGAGACAAAATGTAAACAACTGCATACAGATGACATACATGCAGTATAGCTAAGAGATAATCTCAGAGGGCAGGCACCAAGATCTACTGGGCCTGGGAAAGGCTTCTCTTAGGAGGTAGGACTTAATGGGAGATTTGAGGAAAGCTGGAGAAGCTAAGAGGTAGACCCGCATCCACCTCTTCTCTTCCTCCCCTGTAGCATGTTAGATTTTTGAAAGTACAAGTTGGCTTATGTATTTATTTATTTTGTCTGTGTATGTCTGTGTACTGATAATATCCATCATTGTGCCTGGTACATAATAGGCATTTAATACATACTTGTTTAATTGAATTAAAAAAAATAGTTCCTGCCCTCAAGAAGCTTACATTCCACTGAAAATTTCCACTATACCACATGATTTTCCATCTATTCCAACCATTCACTATCCAATCAATATCAATAGCAGTTGAATATTGAAGTGGGGGGAAAAATCTACCCAAAACACTCCAAACCCCCAAATACTGCAAAATTCTTAGTTTGATGCCATATATCTACATCATTCAATCAATAAAATGTTAATGACATTCTATTGTGTCTTGTCCATAATATCCTGCTTCATTTGATGCTTATGGACAGGTAGGGTCAGATGGGGACCAGAGTAATTAAATGACTTGGAGTCCTATTGGAATATTAGGGCTTCTCTTCTAGGCCTTTGGGCAAGGCTTGTGTCAATGCTAGTCTACTTTCCTTATACTAATGGCTACTTCTGATGGTTATAAAGGCTATACTCTCTGGATCCACAGCATCAAGGACATTTATTGAAAACTGGATCTGTTACTTCATTGCTGTAAGGAATTCTGGGAGAGAACTTCTTCTGCCTATATAGGTCAGCAAACTTATAATCTTAAACTTACCATTTGCTCTGAAACTTAGAGTCTTAAGGGTTTCCTGAAGAACTGAGAGATTTCAGTGACTTGCTCAGGGTCACACAGTCAATATGTGTCAGAAATGGGTCCTTGAGCTTAGGTCTTCCTGATTCTAAGGCCAGCTCTTTAGCCATTATTCACTGCTGCCTTTGTGGGATATGATAGCTATATGTACCTTTCATAGAATCATAGCTTTATTGTTCTAAAATACCTTGGAGTCTAGTTTAAACCTCTCATTTTACAGATCAGGAAACTGAGCCTCAGGGGATTTTAATGACATACTCAGAGTCACACAGATAATGAAGGTCTGAGGAAGGATTTGAACCCAGGTCTTCCTAATTCCAAATCCAGTGCCTATACACTGTACCATGTTGTCTCTTGCTTGGGGAAAGAATACTACTGCTCCATCCTTCATTAGTAGGGTTTGGCTTCTGAGTTGTTTTTTCCAGTCTTGGGGATGGATTTACATTAATCCATCCACATTGCCTCATGGAGTTCTTGTGAGTAATAGCCAACAAGTCTTGAAAGGGCAGTTTGTGGTCATGGAACAGACCCACAGAGCCAAGTTAGCTGACTTATCCAGGGATCTAATCTAAGATGTGGGTCTCATTAACAGAAATGCTCTAACTAAATGATCTAATTGGCCACACAGCTTGAGACTCAGAGCAGAAAATTAAAATTGCATAAGCACACACAGACACACACAGAAAAGCATTTTGTAGTTGAGGAAAAGGGGAAATTGAACACCTTGCTAGGGATATAGTCTCAAAGTATGGGGCAATCTGGAGGTCAAGAGCCAAGTCATGGCTTTAGGTGTCTGGTGTCCAACAGCGGGATGTCGGGTGGGGAGTAAGAAGATTTGGAATGGAAGGAACAGAGGAGGATTTGGACGTCAGTGAGGGCTTCAGCTTCAGGCCAGGACTCCAAGGACTCCAGGGTTACACAAGTCTCTTGCTTTTATTTCCAAGTATATAATCTTTGGTTGACTCATGAGCATGATCACGCCATGGTCCACTTCTCCTAACTACATTTAGTTCTTCTAACTAACCAGTTTCTACATGAATCCTCCTGCAACAACAACAACAACAACAAAACAACAACAGAAACACAACAAAGCAACTTTAACTTCTGAAAGTTACATTATGTTGTTGTGCTGTATTATGCTGTGTTGTGTAGTCAGTCAATAAGCACTTATTAAACACCTACTATGGGCCAGGCACTGTACTAAGCACTGAGGATACAAAGAAAGGTGAATAGTTTTTGCTTTCACTTGGATTTTAGTCCAATAGGAGAGACAACAGGTAAACAACTACATACAAACAAGATATATACAGGATAACTTAGATATAAGCAACAGGAAGAAGGCACTAGAATTAAAGGGGATTGGGAATGGCTTCTTGTAGAAGGTGGGATTTTAACTAGACTTTGAATCAATCTGGGGAAGCCAGAAGGCAGAGATGAGGAGGGAGGAAATTCAAAGAATGGAAAGCAGCCAGTGAAAATGCCCCATAGTTGGGATATAAGGAGTCTTGTGCAAAGGACAGCAAGGAGATCAAAGTACTCTGCCTCCAGAGCATGTGGAAATGAATAAAGTGTAAAAAGCCTGAGAAGTTCGAAGAGGGCAAGGTTATAAAAGGCTTTGAATGCCAAAAGGATGATTTTATATTTGATCCCGGAGATAAGAGGGAATCACTGAAATTTATTGAATAGAGGAGTGACATGAGAAGAAGGCAGGGAATAAGGAATAATTTTAAACACCTATTATATGCCAAAGATCGTGCTAAGTATTATCTCATTTGATCCTTACAACAACCCTGGTAAGTGCTATTATTAGTCCCATTTTACAGTTGAGGAAAGTGAGGCAGAAGTTAAGTGACTTACCCAGGACCACACAGTTAGAAAATATTTGAGGTTGGATTTGAACTAAGGTCTGGCACTTTGGGACCTTGCTGCCTCAACATAATTAGACCTGTGTTTAGGAAGATCAATCTGTGTTGTGTTATCACAGTCACAATGCTGTGTTATGTCATGCCAATTAGAGGAAAGTTGCAGTGTTTCCTGAATGCCTTCTAAAGATTTTCTTGTGTGTCTATGTCTACTAGGTGGATGTCAACTCCATCCATAGTTCCACCGGACTGACATGGATGAGACTTGTTCAGGCAGCTTGCAGTAGCCAGGAGCAGAACCTGGAAGCTTACTTGGAAAACAGTCAGCTGTATTTCCGTCCCACAAGGAAGATCAAGCAAAATGAAGAGCTCTTTATTTGGTACGACAAAGAGCTTTTCTGCCTCCTAGGTTTCCAGGATATTAAAGCCAGAGCTCTCCATAAAGGTAAGAGCTTTTCCAAAAGAAATCCTTCCCCTAAGGAGCAATTAAGGTGATAGAAAGTCAATTCCTTAAAAAAATAAATTTCTCCTAAGTGGGAAAGTAATGTTTCCTCAAAACTTTTGTGAAAGTCATATCATAAATAGAATTGTAGAATCTTAGAGTTGAAAAGTGCCATGGGGTCATCTATGCAATGATGATGTCTGTGCAAATGGAGTTCTGCTATACATATACATATTCACATATCTAAACACATAATTATATAGATATATATGTACACATGTATATATATGCATGTATGTAAACATATATTATGTGGTGTAATGGATAGAGGGGCAGCTAAGTGGTGCAATGGATAGAGCGCTGAGTCTGGAGTCAGGAAGACATGAGTTCAAATCTAGCTTTAGACACTAGCAGTGTGACCTTGGGTGAGTCACTTAATTCTGTTTGCCTCAGATTCCTCATCTGTAAAATAAGCAAACCATTCAGAGAAGGAAATGGCAAACCACTCCAGTATCTTTGCCAAGAAAATCCCAAAAAGGGGTCATGAAGAGTTGGGCACTATTGAAAGCCGCTGAACAATAGCGACAAGTGGCTAGAGAGAAGGTGTAGTAGACAGACAGCAGGTATAGAGGATAGGAAACACTGGATTGAAGTGCTACCTCTGGCACATACTGGCCATATGACCCTAGGAAAGTCACTTAGCCTCACTATTCTGGGCGTGTCTCTAAGACTACGATGTGCGGTAAAGGTGCTGACCTAGGGAGTTTCCTCACCCAGAAGTTCCACATACCAATGGAATCGCAGGTCTAGGTCCTATCTCTGTTCCCATCTGTTGAGTAATTCAGCCCTGTAAATGTGCTACAACCTGCTTGAATGCATTGTGCCTCTTCCTTTGCCCCCAAGTAAGACACAACTTTGATTTCTCAGATATTGCAGTGCTGCAAGATTGGCAGCCACGTGGTGTGGATGGGAGAACAATGTATTGAAAAGATGTACTTTTGCTCTAAGGAGCAGCTTGGGATTGATAAAACCACTGTGAAAGTTCTTAAATGCAATCCAGGCCACTCTCTTCCTCCTGTTCACTTCTACCCATCACTATTATCCATCTGCAGTACCTGTGTCAAATTATGTAGTGATGTAACTCAATGGATTGACCATTGACCCAACTGTGTTGGGTTTATAGTCCAGACAATAGTCATTTTTTTACCCATTTAGATTTTTCCTGTAGAGGTCCTCAGGCCAAATAACTTTGAATAGTCATGGAACACATTGGGGAAGCCCTGTTCTCCATGAATTCTCAAAGATTCATGATACTGTTTTAGCAAGCACATCTATAATTTCTCACACCACTAGGAAAACTTGGACTCTTTGAAGACATTTAAGTCCTGTCTTGTTATCTCCTTTTTAATTCTGGGTTTCAGTTCTGGAGTGTGCAGCAGTACTGAGCTCTCTCCTGGTCCTTTGGTTCCATGTCTGGGACCTAGTCCCTTAAATCAGGGGAATGAGGCCTTTAAAAATGTTTCCAATGGACTAGTTGAGATCTAAGACATGACCATTTAAGAAAGTCTGTTTCTCTCTCTCTCTCTCTCTCTCTCTCTCTCTCTCCCTCCTCTACATGTATGTGTACTTTTAAAATATAAAGTAGGCTTAAATATCTATAGATCTCAACAGATAGGACACCCTTTCTATGAATGAGGAGCTGTCTTTGGCAGATCTGGGCCTGGAGGGACAGACAAGACTGGTGGCTGATGTCAGACATGTGACTGCTGCCCACAGAGTGTCCTGTGGTAACCAAAGACAGCACAGAACTCTGCACCGTCTGTTAAAAAGAAACTGAGTTGGTTCTGGGTTGGGGAAAGTCAGAGCTGATGCAAGTTTGGGGGCAGAAGAAAATTAAGGATGTGAGGAAATATGAGGCCAGGAAGGAGTTTGGCAAGCTTCACTGAGATCCATGTTTTCTGCCATCAAACACACCACGCAGCAAAGTTGAGGTTAAGAGGATCTCCTGAGTAACAGAAAACAACTTCTCAGATTGCTAGAGCTGTCAGAGAGGCAGGCATGAAGCTTGACCAGAGATGACCTGGCTACTCCTCTGAGGAATGCAGGGAGTGGCAGATCTTTGGGCCCCAGTGTTAGGGATGAAATTTTGAAATTGGGTCATGATTCTTTGCTTAAATGGCACTTCCAGTGACACTTCTCTGTCCCTTCTCTTCTGGACACCTTTCCAGTTTAGCTTATTCTTTATTTACTCTAAGTACAAATCATGAAGACATTATTCTCCCTCATGGGAGAAAGCTGATTTACACAGGTCTGCTATTTTGTTGGCTTTGTTAAAGTGTTGGCATTGACCATAAACTCCTCCCAGTGAGCTGTGTCTTAAAAGTTCAGGCTACTCTTGGAAGAGGAATCCATGCAGTCTCACAGCACAGACTTTCAGTGAGGCCATCCCACAGCATGACTTAGTGAGTAGAGGTCAACTTCCCAGGCCGTGATCTTGTTTGATACCTGACTTTTATTACTGGGTATGGCCATTTAATAGGAACTGAATGAGAGAGCAAAAAGGAACTCGTGAAGGCAGGTGTGGCAAGAGCAGACAGCCAGAGAATGGAGAGATAGATGTGGGGTGAGGTGAATGGATTGAGAGTTAGCTAGAGTGGAGAAGAAATAGCAGAAGTCAATCAATCTAAACAATGGCCTGGCATTGGTTAAGCATTTACCATGTGCTAAACACTGGTGATATAAGGAAAGTTTAAAAAAAATATGGTCCAAGAAAAAGTCATAGAGGGAAGTATTATTTGCATGACCTTTGTACTTCCTTTTTTGGTCATATGTCTTTTTGAGGTTTTCTTTTATGCTACTTCACGTGCGTAATTCATTGTTTGTGCCTACTTGGCCAGTTTCTTTCCCTTGTTCTTTGGCGAACGCATTATTTTGATTCTATGTTTTATGATTTGAAGCAGTATCATATGCCCAGGAGAATACTCATGTTAAAAAAGAGGTTTTTTTTTAGAGAGAAGCTTGGGGTTATTGAAAGGGCTATACTATTTCCCAAATGCTATCTCACCTATTCTTCCTATTTGTTTCTGGGATCTTCCAAGGACCATCTGCAGTGTCTATCTTTAGTAAATGCCTTTACTTTAAGCTAATTGTGTGTTTTGGCTTTTACTGAAAAGTAAACACATTAGTTATAGATTCATGAGCTATGATTTTAGAAGAATGGATCCACAAAGTACTTTGAACTTGGGATTGCCATCCCTTGGGGAACTGCCCTTCAAGTGAGGGGTTAGTCCAAAGGGACACCACACATATATGATCAAATGAACATATGATCATTAATTTCCTGCAAATAATAGTTATATGTTAACTAACCACCCACCATTTCACCTTATTCTTGAAGGTTCTACTCTTCGTTTTACTCCCATGCCATGATAGCCATGGGAAATGTACAGTAGTTCCATCCATCCTCCATTCACCTTTCTACTAGGGAACTTATGCTTTGCTTTCCTCACTAAGCTTCATCATCTCCTCACAGAAGAGTAGTATAATGAAACAGAATACCTACATGAGTTCAAGTCCTGACTCTGAGACTAGTTATATGACATCTTGGGCAAGTCAATTTCCCCATTTTAGGCTCAATTTTCTTGCATATATGTAACTAATTCTAGGAGTTTACAGACAATCTCCCTTTCTTATTACTCCTGAGTTTACTCAGGGTCTGGATGAAGATACTTGACACTGGTTCAGTCAGTAAACTGCAGGAAATAGATCACTTAGATGTTATATCATAACCTGAAGCAAAACAGTTTGATTTGATTAGGAAAAGCATGGCAATACCAAGCAGTAGCAGGCAGAGGAACACAATTCTTTCCTAGGGTCAAAGTTCTATTCCACATAAACATGGACCTGGATGTAATTTTACCCATTCCCAATGCATCTTCTATGAAATGGGTGGGAAAACTAGGCATTTGTTCATGAAAATGGCTTGGACAACTGGCAGAAAGTTTTGGAGTGCACTGATTGCTTTGTATGCCTCAGACTTCTGGCAGATTCTTGGTACTGGACTGTACTTAGGCTCAGCAGAGTAGGAATGAAGAATTGACCTC
Source organism: Vombatus ursinus (assembly GCF_900497805.2). Classification (NCBI taxonomy): domain Eukaryota; kingdom Metazoa; phylum Chordata; class Mammalia; order Diprotodontia; family Vombatidae; genus Vombatus; species Vombatus ursinus. Next base: position 19,552,619 of record NW_020940527.1, read on the forward strand.
TCCCCATCCAGATATAGAACATAGAAGTCTATCTACCCCAGCCTGATTGAATGGATGTGCACGTGGTCACACTCATATTAATTACTGTTGTCCCTCTTACTCTCAGACTTTTCTGTTCTCTCCCTTCTTCAGTTTACTTAACCGAACCAGTCCCTGGATCCTTGGATGCCAAGTCTCCTGGGAAATAAGGGCAACTGATGATGAAGTAGAAATGTCCCACTATTGGCACTGCTAGGAAACACCTTTCAGAAAAAATTGGGGCTTCATTGGAGTAGTCTTGTTTTTTACACATAAAATAGGAATATTACTTGCATTCCATCTTGGAATTGAGAAGAAAGCACTTTGTGAACCATAAGGTTTATTGATTGTTGCTGTTATTAATACTATCATTATTATCTCAGTTCTACTGGGTCCAAACAGACCTTCTTTCTCAGAGTTTTGGTTCTTCCAAGGCTGACTGTGCCCTAATTCAGTAAGTGCTATATTTAGAAACCTGGTGCTTCCTCCCACCCTCTAGCTCTGTCCCATAGTAGTACAAAGTTCCATCTCCTAAACCCTGATTGTAGATGAGCTGTCTCTGGTAGGGTTTCAGGGGGAAGGATGCGAAGTAGTTTCCATAGTACGACGCTTTCCATAAAGTGGTCAGAGATTGAATCACAGAATTCCATGGAGTGCTTGTTGACAAGACAGCTCAGATTAGAGATTCCATCACCAAGTTAATCCAAATGTACGTCATTCAGTCTTTTCCTCCCAACTATTTTTTTGGCTTTGCCTCTTCTGCAAGGCCCCCCTGTCCCATTGGTGAGTTTCTCCTGGAGTCCCCATTTGTGGAAACGTCCAGGTCAGTCTGTCTCCAGTCACCTCCCTGCTCTGCTCCTGACTTTCTGGATGTCAAAACCATGGATTTTGCTCTTCTTTGCCACTCTTCCTTCCACTTGCTTTTCAGCTCCCTTATGTGTGTGTCTGCCCTATTAGATTGTAAACTCTGGGGTCAGGGATTGTCTTTTTTTTCCTTTTTCTGTTTGCACTTGTATCCTCCAGTGCTTAGCACAGTGACTGGCACATAGTATCTTTTGCTTCCTTGAGACTGATACAAAATGTACTGAGCATAGCCACCATGGGAGAGAGGTGATATGGAAAAAATAATGGGCAGAGAAAATGATTGGCAGAGTTCCTTCCTTCCATCTCTTGTGCTTACATTTTTCATATTTGATGACAATGGCAACTTCTCAAGCAAGAAATGTCACAGGGATAATCTGAATAATTAAAAAAAACACTTCACACACTCAATCTGTTGCTAAATATTATTGGACAGAGTGCTAGACTTGGAGGCAGGAAGACCTGACTTCAAATCCAGCCTCAGACCCTAGTCATGTGACTCTGAGCAAGTCACTTAAAATTTTGATCTCTGCGTCAGTTTCTCCATATATTAACCTGATGTTGAATTGCACCGATCTCCCAGGGTTGTTGTGAGGATAAAATGAGTTAATATTTATTGGTAAAATGCTTTGCAAACTTTAAAACTCTATATAAATACTAGCTCTTATCGAAATAACATCAATATCTCTTTTGTTTTTATTATTATGATTGTAGTCTTTATTAGTCCCTGTTTATCTCTCAGTTTATTATAATGTTCCTATTCATTAGACTCCCACCTTGGCCATTGTACCCTGCCAGTCAATTTCTCTGCCTATTATTTTTACATATCTCCTCCCTCCTCATGGTGGCTGTCCTCAGTACCTTTTGTATTAGTCTCAAGATCCTCAACTTGATCTCTAAGTCTTTTAATTTGGGAACCTGGGAACTACCTCACTTTCACCACCTCCTCTAAGACTCAACTTATGCAGAACTCCTTTATTTTATTCTCACAATCCAACCTCCAAATCTTTAGACCCTGAAATGTCCGCACTTGATCCTACCAAGCCAATTCTTTCCCATCATTCAAATGGCTCCTCAGATCCTACCTCCTTATTGAAGCCCTCCTACCTTGATTAGAGGAGACATGACAGCTGTCTTCTTCCTGACTTGCCTGGGTGTAGATCTCCTGTGGTTTCTCCTTCTGCTCATTACTCCCCAAATGCACTTGCCTGTATTCTGAACACCAAAATACTTTTGACAGATATATCATTCAAATACAACTCCTGTTTGTTGTTCTAACTTCCTGCTCCATGGAATTGGGCACAATGTCAACAGAAGAGTGTTTCAGCGGATTCTAGCAATCTGGAATCTTTGTTTCTTCTTTAGTTACTATATAACCTAAAGACTGTACCGATGTAAATTCATTTAGTATAGAGTTGCTTCAAATTCTTCCCCTATGATACATACCCCCAGATTTCTCCCTCTAATTATGGTATTTTACTGCCTGATAAATAACCTGTCCCTAATTATTTTTGAACATCTTTTTTCTGGAAGAATCTGTGGTTTCAGGTTTTTTTTTTTTTTTGCTACTTAGTAATTACATTATTCACATAGTATCAGAAACTCATCTATCTCTGCCAATACCCTATCTTGTCTGGATTAATTTGTTCCTGTTTTGTGTCTTGTATTGAAGGGCTCCCTCAGCCTGGTATCTTATTCTCAGGGAATATTCATCCTAATGCTGCAATGTCTCCATATCAATACAATAGGCAGAGTAAACCAGAGATATAGAAATAGTGCGGGGTTTAACCATTTCCTGCCCAACGTTTCAGTAGCTGTGTGACATTGCTATACCCTGGTCCTCTCCATGCTCCTTTACAGTAGTTCTTAGTATCTTAATCAATCAGCTTTTATTAACCATCCTGTATGACAGAAACTGTGCTAGTCACTAGGGATACAACATCAAAACCAAAATAATGCTTGCCCTCAAGGAGCTTACATTGTAGTGAGAGGAGAAACATATACCCATGGATATGAATGTGTATGTGTGTGTTGTGTGTATGTATATGTATACATACAAAAGACATGGGGAATGAAAGATACTAGTATCTGGGACAGCCAGGAAAGGATTCATGCAGATATTGACCCTGGAGCTGGAAATTAAATGGTATAGCAGATAAGTCAAGATATCTGAGTTCAAATCCTGACTCAGACATTTATTAGTTATGTGACCCTTGACAAATCATTTAATCTCTTTTACCTTCTATATCCTAGCTGTAAAAGGGGGATGATAGTAGCGCCAATGTATCTACCAGAGTTGTGAGAAAATATATTTAAAGTGCTTATAAATCTTAAAGCACTATATACATTTTATAGATGGGATAACAACACCATCACCAACAACAATGGCTAGCACTTATATGATACTGTAAGGTTTGTGAAGCACTTTCCAAATGTCTCATTTTATCCTCACAACAACTCTAGAAGGTAGAGGCTATTATTGTCCCCATTTTATAGATGAGGAAACTGAGGCAAACAGGAGTTAAATGAATTTCCCAGGGTCACATAGCTAATAGGTATCTGTGGCTGGATTTTATCTTAATATTCCTGATTTACGTTCACAGCTCTATCCACTGTGGTACCTAGCTGTTTCTAACATGGAAAGTGTGCTGAATTTGGACTCAGAGGACCTGGGTTTATAACCTGTCTCTGCCAGTTCATTACCTTTGGGTAAATCATTTAGCTTATCTGGGCCTTAGTCTCTATCATCAATAAAATGACGGGGTTAGGTTAGATGGCTGCTAAGGTCCCTTTCATCTCTAAATATATGACTCCACAATACTATTAGTCCAAGAGGTCAGGAGGTGGAAATGGAAGGTAAGAGAATTCCAGGTGTAGGGGACAACCAATGTGAAGCCACAGGGAAGGGTATGTGGTAGATGTGGAATAGCTACAATAAAGCTGGGAAGGTTGAATGGGATGTAGTTATCAAGAGCTTTAAATACCAAACAAAGGAGTTTGTCATTGATCTTGGAAGTAATAGGGTGCCCCAGGAACTTGTTGAGTCGGGGAGCTTTGGGCATGAACTTTATAAAAATCACTTTGACAGCTATGTGGAAGTTAGATTGGAGTGGTGAGAGACTTGAGGCAGGGACCGGAATTATATACAACCTGAACTAGGGTGGTGGCTGAATGAATGGAGAGAAATTGATTTATGTGAAAGATGTTGTAGAGATATAAACTATAAGATTTGGAAACTTACTGGAGACACGGAGTGAGTGAGAGTGAGGAGTCATTTTCTAGTGGAGAATGACTGAGGTTGCAGACCTGGAAGCCTAGAAAGATGGGATTGCCCTTGCCAGACACAGAGATATTCATAAGAAAGATAGGTTTGGTGGGAAAGAAAATGAATCCAATTTTGAAAATGTTGAGTTTGAGATGCCTATAGGTCTTCTAGTTGGAAATGTCCAATAGATGTTTGGTGACATGGGTCCAGAGCTAGGGAGAAAGAGTAGGGCTGGATATATACTGTAGAGATGGAAGAACTCTGCATAGAAATGATAATTAGACATATGGGTGTCAAAGAGAGTGTAGAAAGTAAAAAAAGAGAAAAAAGTCCAGGACAGAGTCTTAGATTGTAAGAGCCTGGATGGCAGGGAACATTTCTTTCTGGAGCTCTCTATTTAACACCAAGCCCAGTGACACTTACCTTGACTTGCTTAACACTGTCAACTTTTTACTAGAAAACTTAAGGAATGATATATCCTGGCTATTACATTTTCTATATAACTGCAGATAAAAGAAACCCCTTTTGGTTATAACCTGTACTCTTTCTTGTCCATCTTTCTTTTTTTATTAAACATATTTTCAGATTAGTGATGTTGTAAGTAAAAATTAGAATCAATAGGAGGAACCACCAGAAAGAGGAAACAAAACTCAACAGAAGAGAAAAAAAATAGCAAATAGTATGCTTCGATCTGCATTCAAATTCCATAGTTATTTCTTTGGATGTGGATAGCATTTTCCATCACGTGGCCTTTGGAGATGTCTTAGATCCTTGTATTGCTGTGAAGGGTTAAGTTTATCAATATTAGTCATTGTACAACGTAGCTGTTATTGTGTACAACATTCTCTTGGCTCTGCTCACTTCATTCAGCATCAGATCATACAAGTCTTTCCAGGTTTTTCTGAAGTCAACCTGTTCCTCATTTCTTATAGCACAATAGTATTCCATTGCATTCATACACCACAACTTACTCAACCATTCCCCAATTGATGAGCATCCTGTCAATTTCCAATTCTTTGCCACCACAAAAAGAGCTGCTATGAATATTTTTGTACGTGTGTCCTTTTCCCATTTGATGATCTCTTTGGGATATAGTCCTAGAAGTGCTATTGCTGGGTCAAGGGTATGCACATTTTTATAGCCCTTTGGGCATAGTTTCAAATTGCTCTCCAAAATGGTTGGATCATTTCACAACTCTACCAACAATGCATTAGTGTTCCAATTTTTCCCACATCTTCTCCAACATTTATCATTTTCTTGTTTTGTCATCTTGGCCAATCTGATAGGTGTGATGTGGTACCTCAGAGTTGTTTTGATCTGCATTTCTCTAATCAATAGTGATTTAGAGCATTTTTTCATATGACTCTTGTCCATCTTTCTAAATAGTATTATTTTGCTTTTTTGCATTAGTAAATAGAACTTGATGAATAAAAATTAAATGTTTCTAAGTTGATTTTGATAAAAGTCTGTAATTTTGGTATATAACTGGAGATACTGACAAAGGCAAGTGAGATGTTGGTGTAATGATACCTCCTCCTCTCAATATCTCCTAGAACTTATTTTAATAAAATCCTTAATATCTTATATTCTTATGAGTTTCTTTTTTCTCCAAAAAGTGAAATTTGGGGAAGGGGGAATATGGATTAATGGTTTTGGTTAGTTGGATGATTGTAATTATCTTTATTTATTTTTTTGGGGGGGTAGTAATTGCTTTTTGCTAATGATGAGAAGGATAGGAGATTGAGAGCTAGGTTCAAGGTCCTTCTCTGACACATACTAGCTGAATGATGGTGGGCAGCCTCTCAGTGCCCTAGGCAAATATCTAAGGCTGTAAGCTATAGATGAATCATTCATAGGCTATGGTGGAAGTGTTCACATTGAGACCTGTCTACACTTCTTGGTCTCTTTTCAGCCCCTCCATAGGTTGCTTAAGCCATGCCTTTGCTATTATTCTATCTTTCTTTGCAAGGTTCCCATGTATTATTGCCTGTTTTCTTTTTTAAGTATGGAGAGTCTGAGGCCTAAAGATGTAGAGCAATTTGCTTAGTCAAACATGGAGATGGTATATGTGGGCATCTGAGTATCAGTCATTCCCCATCAGAGAGATATGAAAACCTCTGAAAAGGTTTGACAAGCTAAATGTCAGGGGCTAATATTTCAATCATCTTATCTGGGGAAAATTTCTAAAACTGAGGTCAGAGAGAGAGAGAGACAGAGAGAGAGAGAGATAGAGAGAGACAGAGACAGAGACACACAGAGAGAGACAGAGACAAAGAGAGACAGAGACAGAGATAGAGAGAGACAGAGAGGGACAGAGAGAGGCACTGAGAAACTGGCCTTAGTGTAAACTGAGTCTATGGGGGAAATAGTTACAGATTATGCTAAATGACTCATATTCTGCAAAAAAACCCTCATAAAATAATATTTTGTTTCTTCTCTACCCAGATTACAGATGCCCCAAATGCAACCATACCTTTAAGTGTGAGCATTCCTATCTCTCGCACATTCACTTCCTGTGTTCTCCAGGGAAAGCCCCCTTGGTGATGAGCCCTCCAGACCCCAAAGCTCCCCATACCAGGGATCTGGACCAATCTACTAACTTCCACAACCTAGCCAGAGACCTGGAGGTCAAAATGGCCACCCAGGAAAATACTCTGCACAGCCCTTTGCCTGAAAAGAAGACACAAACCGATGAAGCTGAGCAGAGCCAGGTCCAGAAAATGGTGTTGCTGGAGAAAACAAACCACTTGAGGAAGAGACTGCCCTCTGTTCCCTGCAGCAGGGAGGATGGAGGGACTGAGCATGTGCTGTCAGCTGCCATATGGAAGCTCAGCCCAGTGAAGCAGTCATCCAAGAAGGCCCCCTGGGACCAGAAGCCCAGTGCTTTCACTGAGGTCAAGAGACTAAAGGACAAACTTCAGAGTGAGAGAGCCAGAGATGGGGACCAAGGACCTGGCTCAAACCAAGTTGGCAAAGAACAGCAACCAATGGATTGTGTCCTGAGTGGAGCAGAGAGTGCTTTCTCCTTTGTGTGGCCTGCCCGGGCCCTGGGTGAGCTGGGAAGCGCTTTCAGCAAACCAGTCAAGTGTCTGGCCCAGAGAACAGCACTAAGCTCCCAGCCCCCAGTCAGCAACTCGGCAGAAGCCCTGGGGGATCTGTCAGGGTTCATTAACACCATGGATTCTATGTGTTGTGGAAATCTTTTGAATTCCAAGTTTTCCATCAGCGATTTGTGCAACTTACAAATGTTACAGGAGTGGGCCCCCCAGTGCAACACCTTCCCATATGCCTCAGAACTGTGGCCAAAGCCTGTAGCTCAGTTACACATATCTCCATCGTCTGCCTCCTCCACCCCGTCTTCCCCGTCTTTGACGCTCTTGCCACCCACGTTCACATCACTTGGCATGGCTACCCAGAACTGGTGTGCGAAATGTAACCTCTCCTTCCGTATGACATCCGACTTGGTTTTCCACATGCGATCACACCACAAGAAGGAATACTCCTCTTCTGAGGTGCAGGCCAAGAGGAGACGGGAAGAGAAGCTGACCTGCGCAATTTGCCATGAGTATTTCCGAGAGCGCCACCATCTATCCCGGCACATGACTTCTCACAATTAGAGATGCAGCCGTAGACCGAATCAATCCCATCCCACGTGCTACTTGTATAACTCTGTTGCTGAAGGGAGGAATGGTCTTTGGGTAACTTTCTTTAGGGATATGTCTATTTAAAATGACTGACAATCCTGTTTCCTGGCTCAAAGATGGGATATTTACAAAAGATCAGTGAGGTTTGGTTTTAGTTTGAAAAAGACAACCAATTCACAGAGTCACAGAGTTGTCAAGTTTAAAGGGAGCTTAGTGGCCAACCCTTACATACTAGTCCTTGTGAATATATATTTTTAAGGAATGAAAATAGTGAAATGAAGCTAAGATTATTGTTAATCCTTAATCATTGTACTTTTCAGACCTGTGTGTTGGTATAATACAGACTTTGGAACATTTTCAAAGGTGTGAATTGTTTGAACCATCCATGCAGGAAATGTCACCTCCATTTCCATTTCCTCTTAAGGTATTAAGTTTAGACATAGAGAGGGCAGAAAAACAGCACCAACTCTTTCCCTCCCCCCCAAAAAAACCATCATGTGCAAAAAGTCTGAGGAATAAACGTATATGGGATGTTAGAAAGTTGTGATTGGTGGTGGTATAAAGATAAAGGAATGTCTTAGAGACTAGTTGAATATTCTCTTCCAGGGACAGCCCCTTCCATTGGCATAGAGAGACAAACTTCTTTCTCAATAACCATGGAAAGCAATACTTCACTCTACTCAAAGAGTTGTTTCAGACTCACAAACACCCATTATTGGAATTACCATGCTGCCTTTCTATTCACAGTACCCTATTTTTCCTAACTAGGGGCATATGTTCAGGAGGAGCAGAATTACCCACAATCTCTATCTCAGGACACTGTCCTCTATGAAAATCAAACACATCCTGGGTGAATGTGAACACACACTGGTTAAATGGCTTTATATTTGCAAAGATACATGACCATAAAGGATTACTCAGAAATTGAAAGGGGAGAGGGTTGCAAGCAAAATAAATAAAAGCAAGAAACCTGGCTAGAGAAGGTCCTTACCGTCTCAGGGGCTGGTCAGTGTCCAGAAGAAACAGGAGACATGGTTCCAACCATGTTGGTACCTTATAAACCCTTGTTGCCCGTGTAGGGCCCATTTCACTATGATCTCAGTGAAGTGTGCTCTGGTGCTTAAATGCCTGCTTGTCTCCTGTCACACTGGAAAATCCTTTAGAACTTGCTGCCATTCAGGTGTGTGCATCTCCAATAATGTTGGGCTTATGACGGGTGGCATGTCTGCAGGCGGCAGCTGTATGTAGCAAAGGCAAATGTGGGGATTCTTTTATATGTTATTTGACATATTTTTCTTCCTTTAAAGAGCTATACCCATTTGAACCACTCATTGAGATAAACCTTCAGTCATTTATGTTCTGGATGGGGTAGAACATAGGCTTCATTGTATTATAGATGCCTGAGTAGTCCATGAAATTTCCCTATTTAATGTTGAATTCAACTCAATTCATTTCAATAAATGTTTATTAAGTTCCCACTTAAATGCAAGGCAAGGATACATGACCATACATGATCACCCAGTAATGGAAAGGGAAAAGGGTTGCAAGAAAAATAAGTAAAAGCAAGAAACCTGGCTAGAGAAGGTCCTCACCATCTCCTGGGCTGGTCAGAATCCAGAAGAAACAGGGGATGTGGTAGGCACTGTGCTAAGCACTGGGAATGCAAAGCCCAAAATGAGATACTCTCTGCCCTCAAGGAACTCACATTCTACTAAACAGGAAAAGGAACCTACTCAATGCATACCCAGATAATTAAATACAAAATTGTACAAAGTAATTTCATGAAAGAGAGCTATTTGGGGATCAGGACAGGCCTCATGCAGAGGTGAGGTAAGAATGCATCCAAAAATGCAGGCCCACCTGTGCAAAAGTACAAAAGTGCCATGTATTGGGAGCAATTAGATCATGACGGGGAGTGATGTGAAATACACCTTCATCTAAGATACATGCTACAGAGTGGTGCTGGTGTTCATAACTCGGGGACACTGGTTTCAGTGCAACTGGTTGATTATCATTAAAGTAGATGCCATATGAGCCTGTGGACAAATTGTTCGCTCTAAGGCTAAGTCTATTTCTAGGAGAAATGTTTAAGAAACTGTCAGACTTCTGAGTGCTCTACTAATTAATCTTCTACAACATTACCATGCCTGGTACTTTGACACAAATAAATTTCAGAACACAGATGGTAAATCTCAAACTTCAGTGACTTGTGCATTGGGCAAGAGGTGGTAGGGTAATTTTTAAATTGTTTTCTTTAATATTTTTAAAAATAGTTGTCAGTTAACTTAGTGGTTTGTCACTTTGACTGACATTAGTGTGCTGGTATACGTTGAACCACCAGTTCTTAAAAAAAATTGTATGCATGAAACACTTTCTACTCTAATATGCATTGTTAACATTTTCTCCATCACTTTCTTAAATATAGATAATCAAAAAAATCCCCAATAAATCAGGCCTTTATTGGTAGAGGTTCTGAGCTATAAAAGCTCATACTGAAAATTTTACAATAGGCTCTTATGAGCTGGTTTGAGCTGGCTCCAGCACATTCCTAAATCTACATTTTTAGATCACTTTCACTGAAGGCAGCAAGATGTTTCAGCAGTGGTCTGAAGGAAAGAATTATGAAGTTGCCAGCTATCAAAACAGCTTCACCTACATACAGCTGTCTTAGTCAAAATGGCAAAGTGCTTACATAATTTTGTCTTCAATTCCTCTGTTTCTCTTTTTGCTTCCCTGGTCCCCAAGATATCAGTGCCCAAATGCCAACCTCAGGTGGCCCCACTTTCCCACACTACAGAGACACATCTGCAGCTACCAAAGATGCCTTATTTATTATCTTTTTCTTACTCTTTCCTTCTTCGGTCTGTCAGAACTCATCTATCCTATATCTCATTCCTTTAGTACTCTGATAGGTTATTAGGTAACTGGCCAATAGCTTAATGTATTCCCTAACCTGCTAAATTGGTAAAGTAACAGCATATATCTCACAAGACTGTTGAGAGAATCAAGTGAGATAATATGTAAAGCAATTTGGAAATCTCATAGCTCTCTATAAATGACAGCTTATCATTATCATTATTATTGTTAATTACTTATGTTGGGTTCTAGATGGCATCTACCCCTTTCAACCATAAATCTAAATCTCTGGCTCCTCCAGGTTCTGATAAGTGAATCTCTTTCCTTATCTTCCTAAGGCTTCATGCTTCTCCTTCTAGGCTCCTTGCCATGCTCCATCTACTATCTATCTATCTATCTATCTATCAATCTATCTATCTGTCTGTCTATCATCTATCTGTCTGTCTATCTACCTGTCTGTCTTATCATCTATCTATCTATTATCTATCTGTCTATCATCTGTCTGTCTATCTACCTATCTGGCTGTCTTATCACCTATCTATCTATCTATCTATCTATCCATCCATCCACCCATTCATCATCCAACCTTCTGTCCACCAGATTAGCTCAATCATCTAACTATGTAAATCTCAGATTCTGCAATCCTCTTTATTCATAGTATTCCCTCTTTCAAGGTCAATGGTTAAGGAAGCCTTTAAGTCAGGAAGACTTTTCCTGAGCCCTATCAAATCATGCCATGTGCATAGCATGTGTAAAGGTCCTTTATTCGTGTTATTCATAGAGAAAGTACAGTTTTGAACTCACCAATAAGCAACCACCACACCTGATTTCCTTCCTTGGTATCTGAGAGCCCTATCAATTTTCTCTGGAAAGAAAAACTCTCTTTCTTCCCATCGTGGATTTTCAAAGGTGTTTGCCTGAACATCAAAACATTTTGAGAGACAAGCATGGTATCTGCACAGGACACAGCAGATAAAAATTTTGTACTAAGAGAGTATTTGAAATAGTTACAGTAAATGCATTCTCTTTATTTTGTATCAATGTCACCAGCTAAGCCAGCTAACCAGGATGGCTAAGGATGGTAAGAGCTGAAGGTTAGACCACACTTGTCTGGCCTGATAGCAATAAACTGTTCAGTCAGCTAGTGACAGGGTACATAGACATGCTGAAACAGATGGAAGTGTCCTCCTTTCCCTCCCTTCTCTTCCACTGATTTAAGAAAAGAAGTCCCTGGCAGCAGCCTGAGGGTAGAGTGGAATGTCTACTGTTGCTATGGAAACTCTGGAGCAACCATGGACTCAGCTGAATTTTCAGGCTGTTTTCAGTGTCTCTCCTCACCTAAGTCATTAGCATCAAGAGGCAGCTCCCACCTATCACCCAGGTGTTTTCAAATGGGGTAATGACCTCTAAGAGCTCCAGTGTGGTTATAAGTCTTTGGTTGTGGGAGCAGCCATGGACCTAGCTTTGTGATGCCCAAGAAAGATTCTTTTAGCTCTGAGGGATGGTAAGGAATTTCACTACAGAGATATGAGGAAGAATTGCGTTAACTTGTGCCTCTAGGGTTGACCCCTTCCTTACTCCATCCATCCATGATGCTTTGGGGGACTGTGTGGCAGCTAGATGCCATGGGCACTGATGCTGTGGATGAGGGGATAATCTCTTTTTGTATCCATGTAACTCATGTTAGCTAGTTAATTCAGTAGGCTTAGTTGGTTAGGGTGGTGAGAAGAACACTGAACTAGGCAGATATCAGCAGACCTGAATTTGCTCATTACCTAACACAGCCATACTGGAATGACTTCTTCTGATCTCCATTCCATTCAATTCCATTCTGTTCCATTATTCTCAATTTCATTGCATGCAGAACATTTTGTTAGGTGTAGGGAACACAAAACCAAAGGTAAAATTATCTCTTCACTCAAGAAACTATAATTTTTTTTTGGAGGGTAGGCAAAGTATATACAGATAAGTAAATACTAAATCATTTCAGGCTAGAAAGGCTTCTAGTCAGAAGAGGGGACCCACCTGAGATGAGCCTTGAAGGAAGAGAGGGATTCTAAGAGGCAGAGGGAAGGTAGATATGCATTCCAGGCATGGAGGGCAGCCTGCGCAACGATAGAGAAGCGGCCTATTCTTGCAGTGGAGTTAGGCTCTCCTTATTCCAGACTGAACTCTTCATGCTTTCAAACTAAGCTTTTAGATAGATAGGTATTGCCTCATCCTTGAGGGGAGGAACTGAGGGACATGATGAGAAGTGTGTGACCTGGTCTGACCAGAAACAGTAGAGGTGACTTCATCCAGGGCTCTCGACTTTTCCTGATCTCCTATCCCTGAATCTCTGCTGCTATTCTGTGGAGACTCTGAGAGTATAACTAGGTGCAGTGTTATAGGAGTTGCTGACTTTCTCTAATTCCTGTGGTGATTGATTTTTGCTTCCTTCTCATGACCTTATCCTTAACTCTCTCTGATGCTGACTAATGGGAACCACCAATTTGTCAGGCACTAAATAAACATTTATTAAGCACCTACTATGTGCTAGGCACTGTGTCAAGCACTGTGGATACATAGAAAGGTAAAAGTCAGTCTCTGCTCTCAAGGAGCCCGCAGTCTAATGAATTTGAGGGAAGGAGTGGATTATATGGTGTGTACTGTACTTATGGGTGCTAAAGGACTGCTGAAACTCACCTGGAGTATTAATAGAAGAAAATAACAGACCATTTTTATAGCCCTTTAATACTTGCAAAACACTTTGGAAACATGATCTGATTTGATCCTTACAACTGTCCTCGTAAGTAAGTACTACAGCTGTTATTACCTCTACCCCTAACAGATGGGACTTGCAAGTGACACATGCTAGCAGTGTGGCTCTGGGTAAAGCTCTTAACTTTTCAATGCTCTAGGCAACATTCCAAGAAGGTGCAATCTGCAACTGGAGAGGGAATTTCCTCTTCCAGGACTTCCTTATACTAATGAAATCACCAGTCTAGTCCTTATCCCTATGTGTATCTAAATCCTTATCTTTATCTCTATCCCTCTCTCTATTGGAAACCCCAACTCTATTTTAACCAACTAGGAAACTGAGGCTGAGATTACCCAAGGTTACATAGTTAGTAAGTACCTGAGGAAGGATTAAAATTCTTATCTTCCTGACTCCAACTCCAACATGGTAATCACTAGGCCACACTGATTCTCAGTAATGACATTAATAATTCTCATTTGCACAGCACTTTACCATTGACCAAGAGGTTTCTTTACCATAGTCTTGTGAAGTAAGTAACTCAAATGTTTCTCCTCAGGGAAAATGTAAATAGGGGTAGGGACTGTTTTATTCTGGTCCTTTTTATCTCCAGTGCCTGTAGTACAGTATGCTTAATAAACTTTTGTTGAATTTAAATGAAATCTCATTATCTCCATTTTACAGATGAGAAAACTCAGGCTCAGAGAAAGGAAGTGACCTATTCTAGGTCACATAGCTTGTAAGAGGATCCAGAGAACTTGAATTGTCAGGTAAGAAGAGTGGATTCTTGGTGAAGTGTGGGTCAGACAAGATGACCCCTTCCCACTTGGTGATCTGGGATTCTGTTACCCAGAATCTTCTGACTCTGAAGCTACTCTTCCTTTTATTCCACTAGGCTACCCTGAAGAAATATGGCAATGACTTTCTATACATCTGTAGTTCCCCATTGTCTTTGCTACTGCTGGATTTCCTTTTCAGGCTTCCCATGACACTCAGTAAACTTCCTGACCTTGCTCTATAGCAGGAGTTGTTAATCTGGTGCTCATGAACTCACCCTCTCACCCTCTTTCATAACTGTATTTCTATATAATTGTATATATTGATAACTATTATTATTATATTTACAACTATTTCTATATAATTGATTTTCTTTGTAATCTTGCATATTTTATTTTATTCATTTTATAATAACAATAATTGCTAGCATTTATATAGCACTTTAAGGCTTGAAAGTGCTTTAAAAATATTATCTCATTTGATCCTCACAACCCTAGAAAATAGGTACTATTATTATCCCCATTTTATAGATGAGGAAACTGAGGTATTTGGAGGTTAAGTCACACAGCTAGTATGTGTCTCAGGACAGATTTGAGCTCAGGTTTTCCAAACTCTAGGTCTAGTGCTCTAACCACTATGCTATTTAAAAACATTATTCAGAATAGTGGTCCATAGGTTTCCCAGACTGTCAAAGGTACAAAACTTTAAAACATGAGTGGACTACAAAATTCTAGAAGCTTCCCTCCATCTCCCTCCCCATTTTCAGATTTTTAACACATGCCCAGATTCCTAGATTCCCCTCTCTCCTAGTATAAATTGAATAGAAGGTATTTCATAGATATTCATGGGAGGAAGGTAAAGGAAGAAACATTTATTAATGACCTACTATGTGCCGGGTACTATGCCAAGCACCTTAAAAATATCTCATTTGATTCTCATAACAACTCTGTGAGGTAGGTGATAATTATCCCCATTTTTTCAGACAAGGAAACTGAGGCAGACAGAGATGAAGTGATTTGCTCCAGGTTACAAAACTGGTAAGTACCTGAGGCCATATTTGAGCTTAGATCTTTATGACTCTAGGCTCAGGTACCACCAATCTACCAGTATTCATTGACTGAAATCTGTGTAAATGACCCAGAATAGTACTTGGCCAGAACCAACCAGTTATTCCACAGCTAGTGTTTGTGGTTATAGCATTTGTAGCTCAAATGTATTTTTTAAAAATGGAAAAGAATGTGCATGATGGCTGAAATATTCCCATCATCAAATTCTTGTCCATTTGGCAGGGCCCAAAGTCTGTGTAAGCAAACATTGGCTAGGTAGACAATTCTGGCTAAAACGATCTGGCCAATTCTGTTAAAAACAAAACAAAACAAAACAATAACTCACCATTCACAGCTAATACTAATAAACAAACAATCTACCAAACTCTCCAAATAAAACCCTAAATTTAGATTTACATTTTGACAAAATAGAAAAAACAATAATTTCATAGCATACATTTTCACTAGCATCTAAACCATTTTCACACAGTATAAACAGAAATCTCTGATACATTTGCTCTTCATCCCTTTCCAATTCTGTCTGTGTATATATTAAGTTCAAATTTTTGTTTGGTATTTTACATCCTTATAATAATCTGGCTCCAGCCTCTCTTTGCAGACTGATTACACATTATTCCCTCTTTATGCACTGTGAATGCCAGCCATAGCTTACATATGGTTCATTACCCATATATCACATTCCATCTCCTACTCCCAAACCTTTCTCACAGGCTGCATCTCATTCCTGGAATGTTCTCCCTCCTCACCTATACCCTTTGGGATCCTTCAAGACTCAATTCAAGTGACGCCTTTAAGAGACCTTTCCCAATGAATCCCTCCATTTCAAATTGCTTTGTATTTATTTTGTATTTTAATGGGCCCAAGGGGCTAGTGCATTCATCCCTCTCCTTTCTTCTCTAAAGGGTCTTTCTCCTCTGGGCCCATGAATGTGGTCTAGATCAGGTTCAGACCAGGGGGAGCCTAGCCTCTAACAAAGAGGAGTTATTCTCCTCCCTTTTTTTCTTTGCCCTTCTCATATCATTAAGCCTATACTCTGGAACCCTATGGACCATATGCTTACAGCTTAGGTTATGGCTCTTGTCTAGAATCTCCCAGAGGTAGAATGGAAAAGTGCTCAATGTACAATATGAATCAGGCATGGGACAGACATTTATTTCCTATATTTAAAAGAAATGCTAAAAGTTTCAAATGACTTACCACATTTATTGACGGAACAATTTAAAACAGAATTAATTAATTTATAACTACTTTTAAAGTCTCTCAGGAGGCTGACACTTAAACCTCATCAGAATACAATGTAGTTTTTGGGACTGCTAAGTAAGCATTCTTCACCCATTTCACCTCAGCTCTGCACTGTCCAAACAAGTCTATGTCTTCTGGCAAAATGGGTCAAGTTTGGGCCCATTCTCCTGTCATAGGCATCTTTATGAGTACTGGAGTAGTTTCTGGAAACACCTCCCTGAGCCATGAGTCAACTCCAACCAAAACAATCCAAGTCCTCTAGATTTCTTGAATTTTCAAAATCATCTCCAAGCCTGGACACATCCATCTTGAATAGATACATGTTCACATAGGCAACATAGAGTAGTAGAAATGGCACTGAATTTAGAGACAGGAAGACCTGGGTTCAAATCTAGCCTCAGGCATTTACTAGTTGTGTAACCCAAGGCAGGTCACTTAAACTTTCTTAGCCTCAATTCCCTCATCTGTAAAATGGGATTGGACTTCATGGCCTCTAAAGTTCTTTTCAGCTTTGAATGTAATAGGCTAAGAACCTATGACCTAAGATCAAGGAAAAAAAGAAACTCAAATATGAGGTCCAGAATCCAGTCTCAGGATTGCCTATGTAGGCTTTATTTGTCTTGTGTTCAGAGTAGTATGATGGCCAAGATGGGGGACACAAGGTGCTCTGTCCTCAAACTTTAGAGGTAGCATCTAGGAATTGTCCTGACATAATCTGCAGCCCAAAAGATAGAGAGCACTGAGTGTCTGGTCAATCCATTAAAAAAAATCCCATAGTAATTCTTTTCACCTCCCAGGGAGTCAGGGTAATATTAATTGCTCATGTGTTGGCCTTGGACTCAGGAAGAACAGGATGCAGATCCCATCTCTGGCACTTAATAAATCCACCGGCTAAACAGGCAACAAAGGGAAAGCCTCATCATCTCCAAACAACCTTTCTTTCCCCACCCCTCCACCTCAGGCCCATGAGTTTGTCTGGAAGCAGAAAGCTCAGCCTTGAATATGTCCTGTTTAATGAATGTGCACCATGGGTTTCCTGTACTTATTTATCTGTGAATATGTTGTTTCTTCTCAGTAGTATAAACTCTCAAAGGACAAGAAATATCACATTTTTGTCATTTGTGTCCCCAGCACCTAGCACATAATAGGAACTTAATAAAAGCTTTTTGACTGACTAATTATTAGGCCTGGTTGCCTTTGTTTCTCCATAACTATATGGATGTATATGTATATTTGTAGGCAATGTATTAGATTATTCTCCTGGTCTTTGAATCATCTTTCCATATTTCCATGAATTCTTCATATTTATAATTTTTGATGCCTTAATATTCTATTTCATAAATATATCATTATTCAGCAATTCCAACTGGACATATCATTTGTTACCAATTTTTCCCATTTCTTTTCATTACCCCCTCCCCCAATCTGCCCTCCCTTCTCTCATCTCCCTTTCTCTTATCCCCTTCCCCACTACTTTCCTGTATGGTAAGATAATTTTACATACCCAATTGAGCATATGTGTTATTCCCTTCTCAAACCAAATCCAATGAGAGTAAGGTTCACTTTCTCCCTCTTACCTCCCCCCTCTTTTCCTCCACTGTAAAAGCTTTTTCTTGCCTCTTGTATGTAATTTACCCCATTCTACCTCTCCCTTTCTCCTTCTACCAATATAATCCTCCTCTCTCACCCCTTGATTTTATTTTTTAGATACCATCCCTTCATATTCAATTCAACCTGTGCCCTCTGTCTACACACACACACACACACACTTATATATAGTATATGTGTGTGTATGTGTGTGTGTGTGTATATATATGTATACACACACACACACACACCACACACACATACACATACATTCCCTCCAACTACCCCAATACTGAGAAAGATCTCATGAGTTACAAATGTCATCTTTTCATGTAGGAATGTAAACAGTTCAACTTTAATAAATCCCTTATGATTTCTCTTTCCTGTTTACTTTTTCATGCTTCTCCTAAGTCTTGTATTTGAAAGTCAAATTTTCTATTCAGCTCTGGTCTTTTCATCAAGAATGCTTGAAAGTCCTCTATTTCTTGAATTTCCATTTTTTCCCCTGAAGTATTCCCCTGAATACTCAGTTTTGCTGGGTAGGTGATTCTTTGTTTTAATCCTAGCTCCTTTGACCTCCGGAATATCATATTCCAAGCCCTCTGATCCCTTAATGTAGAAACTGCTAAATCTTGTGTTACCCTGATTTTGTTTCCACAATATTAAAATTGTTTCTTTCTTGCTGTTTGCAATATTTTCTCCTTGACCTGGGAACTCTGGAATTTGGCTATAATATTCCTAGGAGTTTTCCTTTTGGGATCTCTTTAAGGAAGTAATTGGTGGATTCTTTCAACTTATATTTTACCCTCTGGTTCTAGAATATCAGGGCAGTTTTCCTTGATAATTTTTTAAAAGATGATATTTAAGATCTTTTTTTTTAAATCGTGGCTTTCAAGTAGTCCAATAATTTTAAAATTATCTCTCCTGGATCTATTTTCCAGGTCAGTTGTTTTTTCAATGAGATATTTCACATTGTCTTCTTTTTTTTTTGTTCTTTTAGCTTTGTTTTATTGTTTTTTGATTTCTCATAAAATCATTCACTTCCATTTGTTCCATTTTAATTTTTAGGGAATTATTTTCTTTGGTGAACTTTTGGGCCTCCTTTTCCATTTGGCCAATTCTGCTTTTTAAGGCATCCTTCTCCTCACTGGCTTTTTGGACCTCTTTTGCCATTTGGGTTAGTCTATTTTTTAAGGTGTTATTTTCTTCAGTATTTTTGGGGTCTCCTTTAGCAAGCTGTTGACTCATTTTTCATGATTTTTTGCATCACTCTTATTTCTCTTCCCAATTTTTCCTCTACTTCTTTTACTTGCTTTTCAAAATCCTTTTTGAACTCTTCTGTGGCCTGAAACCAATTCATATTTTTCTTGGAGACTTTGAATGTAGGAGCTTTGACTTTGTTGTCTTTGGTCAGCAAAGTAAGATTCTATAGTCTGAGTATTTTTCTGATGTTTGCTCATTTCCCCAGTCAATTACTTGACTTTTAAACTATGTGTTAAGGTAGGGGTCTGCTTCCAATGTCTAGGGTGTACTGTCCCAAACTTCAGGGGTTTTGTTCAGCTGTTTTCAGATATACTTCTAGGGACCTGTAAATTTTCATTTCTTCCAAGGTGGTATGATCAAGGAAAGGTCTTTACTCCCCTCCTGGCCTGTGATCTGGTCTGTGAGTGACCACAAGCATTATTTTCTGCCTTGTAATTGTGAGGAGGATTCCTTCTCCACCGCCACCATAAGCTCCACTATGCCAGCATTCCTCCTCACCCCAGGACTGCCACCCAAGACTGTGACCCAGATACAAGCATGGGGAAAGCAAGATAATCCTGCCTTAGTGCCAGCAAAGAGATCCCTGCAATCCCCCTCTGATTAGCTGCTCAATCCCCCCACCGTCTGTAGATGGAGAGCTCCGGAAGCAGCTGCTGCAGCATCCGCGACCCCAGGGCTAGGGCCAGACTGCATTCCTCTCTCATCCAGGTCAGACAGACCTTTCCTACTGACCTTCTAAGCTGTCTTCGGTGTTTGTGGGTTGAAATCTGGAAACCACCACAGCTGCCAGTGATTCAGTCCCCTGAGACCTGTTCTGGGTTTGCGTTTTGCGCTGGACTATGCTTCTCACTCAGACTGGTGCAACAGTCCTTTCCTGTTGACCTTCCAGGTTGTCTTGAGCTGGAAATTTGTTTCACTCTGTCATATCGTGGGTTCTGCTGCTCTAGAATTTGTCATTTTTTTACAGGTATTTGGAGGGGTTTGGGGCAGAGCTCAAGCAAGTCACTACTTTTATTCCTCCATCTTGTCTCTGCCCCCTCCCATTTCTAGTAAAGTGACTCTGCATCCTTTTGTGAAAGTAGGTCTTTGCTCCTTTCTATGCGTATCTGTATAATAAAGTCCAAGCAATGCTGCTCAAATTCCTTAATAATCAGAGGAATGAAAATCAAGGCAATCTTAAGATAGCATCTTTTTTGGTGGTAGGGGGAAGGGGTTGAGGTTTAACTTCTCGATGTGGGAACTCCAACAATGCAAATCAGCAATTCATAATATCTTGGAGAGCTCCCTGGAGGCACTGAGAGTTCACATAACTTGCTCATGATGACATAACTGCTATATTTCAGAGATAGGATTTGAACTCAAATCTTCCTGGCTCAAGGAAGACTTCCTGGCTTGAGTTCCCTCTAACTACTATTACTGGGATGCCTTTCTACATAGTCCTTTAAGGCAATAATCAGTTAAGATATTTAATGTTGGTAGAGTTGTGGGAAACAGGTACATTCTTGGTGGAACTTTAAAATGGTGAAAACTTTGAAGAACAGCCCAGCAAAATGCAATAGGAGTCACCAAACTGATCATATAAATGTTGACCCAACAATCTCAATCAAAGGGTTTTTTTTTAAAGTGAATTTAAAAGAAACTTGGTGTAATAACACAATTTAGAGTCAGGACCTAGATTGGGATCCTGGCTCTGTTATCAACTACATGTGTGACTAGAGGCAAGCTCTTTGGGTCTCAGTTTCCTCATCTGCAAAATGAGAGGGTTGGATTAGATGATCTCTAAAGTCTGTTAGAGAGAGGCCAAAATCTTGTGGTTATTTTGGTATTATGGTCCATTCAATAGCAAAAGACCAGCATATTTGAATGTTTTACATTTTCATTTGGCCGGCTGGGAATACAGCCTATGTTTTTTTTTTACTTTTATAATGTCATTAATATTCATAGAACCAAAAGGCACCATAAGCACGCATCTAACCCAATTCTCTGGTCTTACAGTGTCTGAGCTTGGATGAGTATGGGGAAAGATTATTCCTTGGGTCAATTTAAAAAGTGGTCCCTTTGTATTTGGCCCATTTGGATAAAAATGCTTTTCATCACCTCTGAGGGCAGAGATTAGCTACTTCTGTTAAAGGATTTAACCTGCCCCTGAGTGATCTCTAAAATAATCAAGTCGGCTTTTGTACTTCTGTCCAAAACTCTGGCAAAACTTCTTATCTGGATTTCCTGATTAGACAGTTGGTTTATGTAAGTCTTCTCATTCCTAGGTAAGTAGAGTGGTGTAATAGGTCATGATCTGGCTTTGGAGTCAGATAGTCAAAAAATATTTATTAAGCCCTATTACATGTCAGGCACTGTGCTAAGCACTTCAGATACAAAGAAAGGAAAAAGACAGTCCTTGCTCTCAAGAAGAATTAGTTTCAAATCCATGATGGACACTTAAGTGGACAAGCCATTTAACCCCTGTTTGCCTCAGGCAACCACCTAAGATATCTATTAATTCATAGACTGGCATTAGTCTCCATAAATAGAAGGGATTTCCACAGGGAGAGTGAAGTTTCACATACATCCTTTGTGTATTCTCAGATGTATAGTATAGTGGAGAGAGAGAACAACTAGAATTAGAGGGCTTGGGTTCAAATCACATTTCTTATGGTACCTGTGTGACTTTGAGAAAGTCACAACCTCCACTCAGTTTCCTTATCTTTAAAATTGGGGAGATAGGCTTTAAGAGATAGCAGCTGATATTTCTTCTAGCTCTAGATCTAAATGTGTAAGGACCTAAATAGGAGACATTACCCTCCCTAAACTTAAAATGAAAGTCATTGATATTCTTCTTAGATGAACCTTCAATAGCTCCCCATTTTCTACTTGAAGAAATTGCAAACCTTTTGGGCCGGTCTTTAATTCCTTGTGTGTGACCACAATCTATCTTTCCAGCTTAGGGACATACCATTCCCCTTCATGAATTACTTCTTTTTTTTTTTTTGCCTTTATTGTATTCTCAGGAACTTAGGATAGTGTTTGTCACATAGCAGGTGCTTAATAAATATTTGTTAACTTGGCTTGACTTCCAGTAAAATTGGATTATCCTTCTTTTTCTGTTCTTGTCCTGCCCTCTTCCATCTCTCTACTTTAGCTCACATTGATCTTTCTACTCTTGCAATGGATTTCTCCCTACTCCAGTGTTCAGGCAGTTGAAATACCTTTTTTTTCAAGGACTGTCTCAAGTAAAATTTCATTTTCAATTGAAAATGCTCTCTCCCTTCTCCAATCTCTCAACACTTTGTATGAATTTTTCTTATGCATGTATTTATTTTTGTATTATAGATATGTAGATATGCGTCTCATCGCCCTTACTAGTTTGTAAAGTCCTTGAAATCAGAGTCTTGAGTTCAGCTGGATCTTATTCATATTATATATTTCTAGCATAAAGCCTTTGTTGTTGAATTGTTTTTTGGTTGTGTCCAACTCTTTGTGACCCCATTTGGGGTTTTCTTGGCAAAGATACTGGAGTGGTTTACTATTTCCTTCTCTAGCTCATTTTACAGATAAGGAAACTGAGGCAAGCAGATGTAGTGACGTGTCCAGAGTCACACAGCTAGTAAGTGTCTGAGGCCAGATTTAAATGCATGAAGATGAGTCTTCCTGACCCCAGGTCCAGTTCTCTATCCACTGTGCCACCCAGCTGCTGCAGTATGAAACCTAATGACTTGCTTATAGTATGTTGTTAATAGGCATTTAATGAATGAATGATGAATAAAAGAGGGATATTTGAATTGTACTGAAGGGTTGCACATGCAACCTCTATTTATTCCACATAACTTATCATAGGAGAAGAGAGAGGGAATCAGTACACACGAAATAGGATTCGGAGATGATGTAAAAATTGGAGTAATATTGAAATACATTGTAGTATAGCATTTTTGAAGTGGCCTTGGGCAACACTGCTCCATACAATGTAAAAAGGGGTTGTAGGAGAACATATTAATACTAGTGATATTTTCCCTTGTCTAAAACGTTAAATATGAAATAATGTCACATCAAAATACTTGAATGGCAATTGTATTATATAACAACAATAATGCAGTTATAATTGTAAAAGGACTACTTTTTGACATAAAAAGTCAACCAATCAACAAACATTTATTAAGCACCTACTCAGTGCACTGGGATCCAAATATAAAAAATGAAAGTCTACTTTTAATGAGATTTAATTTCCTCTATTTTGTTTCCAAATATCCCTAAATGCCTTTTATTCTGATGGCATTCTATCCCCTGCTGATCCTCTCATCTAGTTATGATTTCTGTCAATATAATTCAGATCTCCCCATGCTTAGAGGCTAAATTACTTTTAGAAATGCAATGTCATCATTATTATCATTATCCATCCTTCAATAAAGAACTACCATGATACTTTCTTTGTGCTGTGGGAGTGGCCATGGGTTGCTGGGAAATCATGGGAACATAGATTTTGAGCTGGAAGGGACCTTAGACTCTCTGGTAGGAGGTACCAGAAGCCAATCTAAGCCCAGATGTTGGCATGTCACAAATGATTTACTAGGTATGAGCAAGGGCTATGAAAGAATCCATTTACTTGGGTTCTAAGGACATAGTTGTCAAATACAGAGCAAGGATGCATGTTGTTAGCCTTGATTCTGGTTCTGATTAACATTGATCTCCCCTTGTCTCCCTTTCCCTGTTGCTCAGAACAATGGCTGGTACAGCCAACATATAGCTTATGTTTTCCTAGCATATTAATGTTACATAGTGTTTTACATACAACATCCTCATGAGGAAAATAGTGTAGAGTTCAGAGAAAGGGTGTGTAGCATTCAGTGGTGCAATATTTTGAAAGGGAAGTCAGCCCAAGAGGGAGAAGAAACTCTTGATAATAAGATTATGAAGACCCAGGTAGAAATGATTGCTGTGAGTGGGGAAAAAAAAGAGGAAGGTGTAGTTGCTTAAAGAGACTATACATCTATAGGGAATTCATGGACAAAATCAAGATTTTAAAAGACACATATATGTTGAAGATGTAGATATATGTATGTGTGTGTATACACGTACATATACATATATGTACATATACACACACATACATACATACACACACACACACATATATATACATATATATATATGTATATATATATATATATACACCATAAAATGTATAAGCAGGGGTCAGGATCTAGGAATGAATAAAAATGCATATTGCATAGAATTATTTCAGGAATGTTGAAGTCCAGAATAACTTGGTTGTGAATGCTAAAAAGACAACAACAGATTTTTAGCTATTGTTGGAACAAGAGGAGTTATTAAAGAAAAGATAGGACCACTGCTCAGGGCAGTCAGTAGTATGAAAGTAATGGACAGTGATAAGAAAGCTGAATTAGTCATACTTGCTCCTGTTTTCTCTTAAAAGGAGAATGTGTTTTGAGAAGAATAGAACAAAAATTGTTATCAGTGGAAACTCAGAGTAGGTGAGGAAAAGGCCAGATAGAATTTAACTCATCTGATGAGATCAAGTCTCCAGGTCCAGAGCATCCACATTCTGGAATATAGAAAGAAATGGGTACCAAGCTGCTGTCAGTAATCTTTAGTAAAAATAGTAATGGTATAATGGACAGAGAACTGGTCTCTGAACTATGCAGACCTGAGTTCAAGTCACTCCTCTGACACTTTCTGGCTGTGTGGCCATGGGCAATTAGCTTAATCCTTCTGTGCCTTAGATGCCTGTCCAAGACTACAAGTTACAGAAAAGGTGCTGACCTACATGAGCAGAAGAAGGTTTTTTTTTTTTTTTAATCTCTCACTATCTTATATGCACAGCACATTAAGATTTGCAAAGTGGTTTTCTTATGACAATACCCTGAGGTGGGTGTTCTAAGTGTTATGTTCCTAACTTTACAGAAGAGGAAACTGAGGATTTGAGAAATAAAAATTATCTGAGGTGGAATTCAAATCCAGGTCTCCTGAGTCCAAGTTCAGCACTCTGTCCACTAGACTATCCTTCTGCTTAATGGTGTTAAATCATCCTGAAACGTGTGGGGTTTTTTTTGTTTGTTTTTGTTTTATGGTGAGGCAATTGGGGTTAAGTGACTTGCCTAGGGTCACACAACTAGTAATGTTATTTGTCTGAGGTCGGATTTGAACTCAGGTCCCCCTGACTCCAGGGCACCACCTAGCTGCCCCATGTTAAATCATCATGGAGAAAGGAAGAGGTGCAATAGGATTGGAGTGGGTGGGACAAATATCCTAACTTTCACGAAAAGGGGAGAAGGTAGAGTTTTAACTTGTAGACTGGCAAAGTTGACCTCAATTCTGGACAAAATCCTCCAGCACAGTATTAAGGGAATGGTTAATGACATTTAGAAAGAGAAACAATGATCCCTAAGAACCAGCATGCAATTATCAAGAGCAGTCCAGGTCAGACTAACCACATATCCTTTTCAAATGGGGTGAGTAGCCTGGCAGATGAGGGGAATATGGTAGACCTAATATATTCAGACTTCAGTAAAACATTTGAGTAAGTGTCTTATGTTCTGCTCATGGAAAAGATGGAGAGGTACCTGGTTCACAGGGAACCAGATTAAAATGTAATCGGGAAATATTTTACAAAATAAAAATACAATAGAACATAGATAATATTAATATCTGGTTTTCTAAGCCAATATATGGCCTTCAGGGAACTTTAGTTTAGCGGCCTCTTTTCTACTTGAATTTGACACCACTGGACTAAAGGCTATGATGCTGTTAGATGGTATTGGAGACTCCTCTTATTTATAAGGAAGCACATGGCAGAATGTCTGGAGCTGATGATAGGCTACTCTTGTGCTTCCCTGCACTCCATTTAGAGAGTAAAGATCTGATACCAGCTTCATTACC
The DNA here is from genome assembly GCF_900497805.2 of Vombatus ursinus. Classification (NCBI taxonomy): domain Eukaryota; kingdom Metazoa; phylum Chordata; class Mammalia; order Diprotodontia; family Vombatidae; genus Vombatus; species Vombatus ursinus. The sequence goes on from NW_020940527.1 coordinate 19,578,824, forward strand.
TGTCTCTGAGAGGGAAAAGATAATAAACACAAATGAGGGCAAAGTTATTTTTCTTTCCCCACTCTTTCCTTAGTATAAGTAATATGTTCCTCAGATTCTTTCTCAAGACTCTTCTCCCCCCTCCCCTCCTCTCCCCTCCTCTCCCCTCCCCTCCTCTCCTCTCC
>NW_020940527.1:19579087-19590063 GCF_900497805.2 Vombatus ursinus
CTCTCCTCTCCTCTCCTCTCCTCTCCTCTCCTCTCCTCTCCTTTTTCCTCTTTCCCTTGGTGATACTATCTGACAAACCTTTGCTTGTATTATCCCAAGAGCAGAAGAGGGAACAGTTGTGGTCAATCAGCACGAACAACTCAGCAGTTTTTACAGGAATAACATTGTAAAAACAAACAACTTGGAAAGACTTGAGAACTCAGATCAATGCTGTGACCAGTCATGAGTAATGATGAAGGCTGCCCATCCCGGACAGCGAGGTGATGAATTTAGCATATGGAATGACACATACAGTTTTGGACATGGCCAAGGTAGAAATTTGTTTTGCTTGACTGTGCGTATTTGTTATAACGCTTTTGCTTTTCTTTTCTTTCCTTTCTTTTTCTTTTGAGTCGGAGGGAGGTGGAAGGGAGAGAAAATAAATATTTTTAAATTGGAAAAATAATAAAAAAGAAGAAATTCCTTAGTTTCCATCTACCTGGCTTTACAGAAGTTATTAAGTCTTTAATTGGAAGATTAGGAGTTGCAGGGTATGCAGTCATTCTGTAAGAGCCACGAGGCACTTCTATAAATGCCTGAACCTTGTCAGACTATACTTGTAATCCCGATTTTGGTTCTTGGTGCCATATTTTAGGAGGGATGATAAAAACTAGAACATGTCTGGAGAAGAGCAACCAGGGTTCTAAAAACTGAGTTAAATAAAAACTTATTGAGGGAAAAAAGGTTTTGTTTATTTATTTATTTTTAGATTAGATTTAAATATAGAGAACCTTATTGGTCATCTAGTCCTGCCCCTCATTTTATACCTGCGGGAACTGGGACCTACAGAGGTTAAGTGATTTGTCCAAAACCACATAGAAAAAGTCTGGATTTGAACCCAGGTCCTCTGGCCCCAAATCTATTGTTCTTGTTATCTGACCACATAGCCTCAGGTAATTACCAAAGGAAATTGGAGAAGAGAAGCTTGAGGGAAATCCCCATCACAGATTACCTAGGGAAAGAGGGATTAGCCTGATTTTTAAAGGGCTCCATTAGATATAACTAGAATCAATGGACAGAAGTAAGAGGGAGGAGGAATTCAGCTCTTTGGAAGAAAGAATTTTCTTTTCAGGCAATTGGGGTTAAGTGACTTGCCCAGGGTCACATAGCTAATAAGTGTCAAGTGGTCAAGTGTTTGGTCTGAGGCCAGATTTGAACTCAAGTCCTCCTGACTTCAGGGCCATTGTTCTATCCACTGCGCCACCTAGCTGCCCCAAGAATTTTTTAAGAACAATATAGAAAGTGGAATAATTATTTGCTGTGAGAGGTAATGAACTGCTCATCAGTGGAAGTATTCCAGCTGAAGTTTGATGACCTGTTGTCAGTGATACTGTAGAGGAGTTGGGGTGGGGTTGGGGCAGGGGCTGGACAGGCTGATCATGAGCATCTTTATTCTATGCTTCTATAGAAAGATAAGCAAAACCAAGCTCTACCAAATGTATCCATAGCATGCAGCCTTGGTTTCTATAGTGAATATAGTCTATATAATACCTAGGCACATCCCTTTTTTCTGTACATTGATAAATTTTATGGCAGTTTTAAACCAAGGGAACTTTTACATTACTTCTACCAGGTTAGGAGGTCTATTTTGCCCTCTGCAAATGATGGGTGAACATCTCCTTGGCTTTGCTTAGGGCTTGGTCAGCTGGAACCTCCACATGAGGGGCCACTCCTACTCCCTCCCAGGAGGGTCTGTCTCCAGAGCCAACTGATTGGGCAGTAGGGATGGTGATGTAGAGGTCAGTGTCATCCACATGGTAGGTCTGTGGGGGTTGGCAGCCACCGCTGGTCACTTCCCCAATGACCAAAGCCCTCCTGAGCCCCTGCATAATGTATACAAACTCTTCTGCAGCACCCGCTGTCATGCTGCTGGTGAGAATGATCACGCTCTTTTTGGAACCATATCGTTCACCTGCAAGAGACAAAGTTGATAGAATGTAAGGCCTGGGAGGACTGAGAATGTTTCATTTTTGTCTTTATATTGCTAACACACAGTAGGTCCTTAACAAATGCCTCTTGATTGATTGAAGGTCTCAAAAGTAATGAGTCAGAAACATCCTCCAGGGGAGGGTAAGAAGGTCTCAGGGTACTTTCTTTTTCCAGTCTATTGCTGACACACTTTGTGGTGATGGAAGGAGCACTAGAGGCCAGAGGTCTAATCCTGACTTCTCCGTCTAGTACAATGCCCATATTTTACAACCAAGACACCTGAAGCCACCAGAAGATGAAAGGACTTGCCTGGGGTTATGGATATTGTAAATGGCAGAACTGGGATTTGAACCCAGGTCCTCTGACTCCAATTCTGTTATTCCTCTCCACTCTCCCCCCACTGTTCCACTTTCTTACTTAACATTAACTTACTTAACATTAACATTTCTTACTTAACATTACTTAACATACTTAACTACTTACTTAACATTAGCTTTTTGTAGAGATCAAATAAGATAATGAATGTAAACATTTTTTGTCATATCAAAAAACTATATACATTTCTCCATTTTAATGGAAATCTATCGGCGTGTGGCATCTTTCCTACATACAGACCCATATTCCTGGTCTTATACCCTTTAAGACTAGTGGGAGAACATGTATTCTTGACATTTATTGTCTTGCAGTAATTGATATGTGTGTGTGTGTGTGTGTGAAAGTCTCTCCCAGGGTGAATTTTGATTTCCTCAGAACAGAGAATTGTACAACTCTAAAAAACTGGAAATTAGTGACTCGGATAAAGATAGAGTTGCTGTACTTATCAACTTTGCAGATGAGACAAGAGGCAACTAGGTGGATCAGTAGATAGAATGCAAGACCTGGAGTCAGGAAGATGGGAGTTCAAATCCAGCTTCATACACTTACCAGCTGTGTGACTTAGGGCAAGTTATTTAACTCTATCTCAGTTTCCTCATCTGTGAACTGGAGACAATAATAACAACTACTTCTCAGGGTTGTTGTGAGGATCAAATGAGGTAATACTGGTAAATGCTCTGCAAACTGTAAAGCACTATATGAACGCCGTTATTATTATGTCTACACCATGCTGGGAGGGATAGCTAACCCACTGTATAGCAGAGTCAGGTTACAAAAGACTCTTGAGAAGCTAGAGCATTGGGCTAAATTGAATAAAGTAAAATTTAATAGGGATAAATGTAGCTGTACTCTTGGACACAAAAAAAATTTCACAAACATAAAGTGAGGGAGGTATAGTTAGTAGTTGTTCTGAGAAAAATCTGGGGGTTTTAGTGGACTGTCAGATCAATATGAGCTAGCTGTACAATGAGTTTTCCAAAAAGGAAGATGAAATCTTGGGTTGGTTAAGAGAGGAATTGTTTTTGGGAATATGGAGGCAGCTAAGTAGTATAGTTGGGCCTGAAGTCAGGAAGAACTGAGTTCAAATTTGACCTCAGATAACTTGCTAACTGTATGACCCTGGGCAAGTCATTTAATCCTATTTGCCTCAGTTTTTCATCTGTAAAATGAGCTGGAGAGGGAAATGGCAAATCACTCCAGTATCTTTGCCAAGAAAATTCCAAATGGGATCACTAAAAGTCTGACAAAACTGAACAAGTGACTGAACCTAGAGTCCCACTGAACTCTGATATCATCATATGGAGCACTGTGTTCAGATCTAAGTGCCACAGCTTAAGAGGAATGTGGATAAACTGGTGAGGGTCCAGAGGAGAGCAGTCAGGATGATGAAGGGCCTGGCATCCATGTCATATGAGGACCAGTCTTAGGAATTAGAGATGTTTAATTTAGAGAGGACAGTATGACATGGGGTGAGGACATGGGGGATGTCTTCAAGTATGAGAAGGATTTTGTTGTTGGAGAGATTATACCCACTCTCTTGGGCCCAGAGGGAAGGGCAAAATGACGAGCAATGGGTAGAAGTCATAAAGATACAATTTAAGGGTTGAAATCAGGAAGATCTTCCTCCTAATAACAGTTATCCAGCAGTGGAATGGGCTTTCTGCAGAAGTGATAGCTTCCCCTTCCTAGAGACCTTCAAACAGAGGATGGACACTTCCTCACTGGTTATGTCACAGTCTGTGAGTTGGACTAGAAGATCACTTAGGTCTCACCCAATTTCAAGTTCTCTGATTCCATGCCAGTTCTTATACCTCCTCCAAAATATAATATGAACCAAGATTTAGAGCTCTAAGGAATGCCAGAAGCCATCGTGTCCAACGCCCTCATTTTACAGATGGGGAATCTGAGACCTCACAAGTTAAAGAGACTTGCCTGAAGTCACAGAGGTAGTAAGTGCCAGAGCTAGGATTCGAACCCAGGTCTTCTGACGTTAGAGTTAGTACTCTTTATACTACGCCCTGCCTCCTGGTATAATCGAAAGTTGCTTCAACTCTTTGGATTGTTGGAATTGCCTGGATTAGAAGATAGCTGGGGGTGGGGGCAGTGGTATTTTTCCCCTCATACTGGTTTCTCAGGGGTTTACCAACAATGCAACATCATTATAAAGCTATAAGTGTTATGAATTCCCAGACGTCAGACACATCTATGTTCAAACAGAAGGACGAGGAAAAAAAGTCTAACAGCAAGAGGACTTTTTTTAGTTATCTCTATTAGGCTTATCTAAATCATGGCTCCCCTCCATTGAACTATGGAATCACAAGCACATTTTCTGGACTTTCTAACATGCTAGCACACGCCCTCATAGATAAAATGCTGAGCTGAGGTTTTAAAGACTTCATTTCTAGTCATGGTTTCTCATTACTTGGGTTCCCTTATATGGGGTCTTAGCCTCTCAAAATCACAGAATATCAGGATTGGAAGGGCTATAGGAGGTCATTTTGTCCAAAAATTTGTTCAAACATAAATTCTCTCTATTACATCCCTGAAAAATGGTCAAGGAATTTTGCTTTTGTTTATTTTTACATCATCTTCATTTCTGAATATCTTTCCTTCCCCTCTTTTACCCAGTAATCTGTCCCTTGTAACAAATATTTAAAAAGAGAATAAAATTGTTCAGAAAACTCAGAACATCAACAGTTTTTGACAGCATATATAATATTCCATACCCATAGTTCCCCACCTCTTTAAGAAGGGTAGAGACTTGCATTTTCTCAACCCTTCTCCAGGGTTAAGTTTGATTAATTAGTTATGCAGCATTTCATTTCATTTTTTTCTGTTTTCCCTCCTGTTTACAGTGGTACTATTGTTGTGTACAGCCTTTTCTTGATGGTGTTTATTTTACTCTTCATTAGTTTATATAAGTCTTCTCATGGTTATCTGAATTTCTCAAAGTCATCATTTCTTTCAATATAGTAATGTTCCATTGCATCCCTGTACCAAAAGTTCTTTATCCATTCCCAATTGACAGGTACCTACTCAGCTTTGGAATTCCTACCCTGGAGCTGTGCCATCTTGACTGGTGGCTAAACAAAGTACAAACCATGTAGTCCAATTGGTCTAGTTGATCCTTGACCAGATCATGCTTCTCATGCCATCCATTTGTCTACTCAGGCCATCTGTTCATCTATCTTGTCACTATCTATTTTACCATCCCTCACCACTAGTTTTCTACCTCTGGGCACAGAAATCAGAACAATAGTACTTTTACTTTTGTAAAGATGTATTAATCCTCTTCTTTATGGATCTTTATAGATCAGCTTATTATCTTTGTGACTTAACAGACTCAAACTCTTTTCCCCGGCCACTACTTACATAAATAAATAAAAAGTTAGATAAACAAACAAACAAATAAATATATGTATATTACTGCTATTCTTGTTATATACTAATATTATATATCCTATTATATACTAATATTACATATTATATCCTCCTCCTCCTCCTCCTCCTCCTCCTCCTCCTCCTCCTCCTTCTTCTTCTTCTTCTTCTTCTTCTTCTTCTTCTTCTTCTTCTTCTTCCTCTTCTTCTTCCCCGTACCTTTCCCCCTCCTTTGCCCCCACTCCTCACCTCCCCCTATTACGATGTTGGGTCTTTGAGGGCAGTGATGCTCTTGACTATTGCATTTGTACCTCCAGTACTTAGCACGGTGCCTGGATTATATTAAGCATTTAATACATGTGGTTTCATCCATTCATTATTTTTGGTGTTTTGTGGATACAAAAATTCAGCTGTTAATATCTTTTATTATCCTTGACTTTCCTTGCCGTCTTCAGCTCATTATAAGCTTTGTATAGGACCTTTATCTCTGTCTTGGACCTTCTTGAGGATATATGCCTAGATATGAGGTCTCCAAGTCAAGAGTATGGACCAGGGGTGGGGAACCTGTGGCCTTGAGGCCACATGTGGCCCTTTAGGTCCTCAAGTGTGGCCCTTTGACTGAATCCAAATTTCACAGAACAAATCCTTTTATTACAACACTTAGAAAAGACCTCAGGTTCCCCACTCTGGTATAGACATTTTAGGCACCTAAAAATATAATTCCAAATAGCTTTCTAGAATGGCTGAATTAATTCATGGCATCACCAGTGGTATATCAGAATGCCTATTTTCTGCAGCCCCTCCAACATCTCCATCTTTTTTTTTTAAATCATTCACTGTGTTTCTCTTAATGTAAAATAAAATTGCATGAATTTTTTTGGTTGTTGACTCATATTGAACTTAAAATCCACTAAAGCCACTGGATCATTCATCTTCTCAATCTTGCACATTTGAAATTGTTTTAACAGAGCTCAGGTTCTATTAAATTAAGAACATTTATCCCTATGAATTTCATTTCATTTGCTTTTATCCAGTTTTCTAACTTGTCAAACTTTTTTGTACTGAGTCTTTCAACCAGTTAATTAGCTATCTCTTCCAGCTTTGCAACATCTGCAAATGTGGTAAGTGTATCATTTATATCCATATTTAATTCACTGATTAAAATGTTAACCAGCACAGGACCAAGCACGGATCACTGAGGTACTTCACTACAGACTTCCTTCCTTTTGACTACAGGATCTCTCAAAGCTTTTCTTAGATTAGGGGATCAGTGACTATTCTTCTGATCCAACTGTTCACCTGGTTCTGAATCTACTTTGTTATACTATCATTTAGATGATGTTTTTGAATAATTTCCACAAGAATAATAGGAGAGAGACTTTATCAAATGCTTCAGTGAAATCTATGGAAACTATATCTATGGCATTGTCTTCTAGTAACCTTGTCAAAAAAAAAAAGAAGTGAGATTAGTCAGGTATGATTTATTTTTGATGAAACCATTCTGGCTCTTTGCTATTATCTATTTCTTCTCTAGAGATTTACTAGCCATATCTTTAATAATATATACTGGAACTTTGCTTGGAATTGAAGTCAATCAAGCTCACTGAATTGTAGACTATTTTCTTCATTTTTTTCCTGTTGTTGGAAATTGGGACACCAGTTGTATATCTCTTCTATTCTTCTGGATCTCTCAAAGGTCATTGACAATAACTCAGCAATCATGTATCTGCCAGCTCTTCCAGAATGTAGAATTCATCAAGGGTAACTAGGTGATCTCTTACTATAACCCTGCTTATCTTGGGTATTAATACTCTCTCGGTCATTTTTTTCTTTCTTCCTATGAGTTTAAAGTCATTCTCCTTAATAGGAATTAGAAGCAAGATGTGAATTGGACAGCCCTGCTTTCACTCTGTTGTCCATTATCATCTCCCCACCCACCCAAGCTACAAATTGGGCCCTCTCTTTGGTCCTTCTCTTTTCCCCTGACTTAAAACAAACAAACAAACAAACCAAAAATAATCACCCCAAAGGTCATTTTATTGTCCTTTGCTTTTCTTGTCATCCCCAACTAACTACTCTCATTATTCCTGCATTTGTATTCCTCTTCAATCATCTGCCTTTGTTTCTATCTTCTGTATATCTTTTAAAATTTAAGTTGGTTGATGAGTTCCTTGGGTGCCTACATCAATCTCTTTAGACCAATTTCTTTCTTCCTCTAAGAAATCCTTTAAAGACCACCTGGTCCAACATCACCTTATGCAGTTATGTATTTGCCTAAAATTACTGTTCTAAACCGGGGGGTCTCAACCTGGGGTCTGTGAATTTGGATTTCTGAACTTTTAAAATATTTTGATAACTGTTTTTCAATGTTTTTGGTTTCCTTTGTCATCTTAGGGATTTTACATTTCATATCTTTAAAAAAATCATTCTGAGAAGGGATCTCTAGGCTTCACAGGATTGCCATGACACAAAAAAGGTTACAGATTACCTAATTCATGCTGAAGAGCAATTTGAAAAGAAATCATGTTGTAATGAAAACCAAATGGGTAAAAGTTTATTCCCCAGATACTCCTCTCACCTGCAACATGAGGCTGTGTCCAGATTTCACTGATGGAAGCATTGGGTCTGTTGTAGATCCGGTCCAGAAGGATCTTTTGACCTTCATCAAAGAAGTAGGAGCACAGAGCCGAGATGGAGGAGGTGGGACCTCCTATGTTGAACCTGTTGGATATTAACAAGAGTTAGAAATTCTAGAAACCAAACTAAAGCTGCCTGATAATAGAAGTCATTCCATTTTCCCATCTTGCATCCTATTGTAGGCATAGATAATTTTTTTTCTAAATTGTTTTCTGGGTTATGATTTTATCATGAAATTGTAAAATCCCAAAGTTGGGAAGAAATTCACTGGCCTGCTGTGTCACATGGCCCTTTACCATGTCATATAGTCTCAGTTTTCTCATTTGTAGTATGAGAGACTTTGGAATAGGCAATATCTAAAATTTCTTCTATTTTAGAAATTCTAAGATGTTCAATTTCACAATAGCTAAAAGGTGTAGTTATTATTTTGGGATTTGGACTTTTTACCTGGGCCTCAGTTTACTCATTTGTAAAATGAGGGGGTTGGAATAAATGACCGCTGAGGTAAACTTCCACATTCATTTAAGTTTTTTTTTTTGAGGCAATCAGGGTTGAGTGACTTGCCCAGGGTCACACACCTACTAAGTGTCTGAGGCTGGATTTGAACTTAGGTCCTCCTGACTCCAGGGCTGGTGTGACACCTAGTTGCTCCCACATCCATTTAAGTTTAAGCTGCCTTATTAAACTTTCTTGAGGCTAGACAATCAAGAGCCCAATTAACCAAACTCTGACTTATGATTACAGATTTTTTAGGTATAAATGCTCACCCTGAGAATATAATACTTGGCTCTCCCAGTTAGAACTTGGTCCTGCTCCTACCAACCCCTGAATCTTTGAAATTAGAAATCCAGGATATGAAGGTATCCCATTGTACAATAGATCGAGAACTAGAAGGGGCCTTAAAGGTCATCTTGTCCAACAAGAGTCCCAGAGAAGCTACATTCCTAACATATAAGTGACAAATAGCAGAGTCAAGTGTCACATCCAAGGATTGTGTCTTGAAACTAATTTCTCCTTCCAATGCAACCCAACCTTCATTCCTTTATAAATTGTAAACATCATAGTTTAGAGGTAAAGGGTTATCCTTCTGGCCACCATTTGGGCACCAGTAAATTTCCAACAGAGATTATTTTTAACAATAATCAAAGAACCCCAGAAAAAGCCATTAGAGTAGGGCTTCATGAGAGGACAGGATATTGACCTAGTGGAAATCTTATCAGCCACTCCTCCTCTTCCTCCCCATAACCCTCCCATTTCTCTGCCTCTCTTCCCCTAACATAGGTTGGTCAGGGTAAGTAGCAACATCATGAAATATAGGACAATGTCAAACAATTTTATTCTGTTTCTATGAACTCCCAGTGAAGAAATAGCCAAGTTTATGTTTTTGCGGAGTCTAGTGCCACCTAGTGATCACTAAGGGTGGTGATTCCTCAGTAGGGAACTAAGAGGAATGAACCTCCGACTCCCAAGGTTATTGTCCTTTCTTTGGCAGAGTGGAGGGGGGTTCCATGCTTCCTCCGTTTCCCTCCCACCTTCTCTTACTTTGCCTCATCTTATGACTCACACGTCTCTTTGATCTCCTAAAAATAGTGGGGGTCATGAGTGAAAGTGATACAGCCTGTGCAGGAGGACAGCTCAGAGCTTGCTCAGTGCCTAAATGATCAGGAGAGGTCAATCTCTGCCTTTTCTGCGTGTGAGGCAATTGGAGTTAAGTGACGCCTAGGGTCACACAGCTAGTGTCGAGTGTCAGAGGCCAGATTTGAACTCAGGTCCCCCTGACTCTAGGGCCCGTGCTCTATCCACTGCACCACCTAGCTCCCCCAATCTCTGGGTTTTAATACCCTATCTCTGTACATAATGATAAATATTCTCCCACACACATCCAGATAACCTGAGCATCCTTTATGCATAGATTTGAAATCTGGGTTTTAGCTTTGGTTCTGCCACTAACTAGCTGTGGGATTTTGGATATGTCACCCCATCTTTTTGACTCTGATTTCCTCCTTTGTAAATGGATTGGACTATATGAACCTTAAGGTCTCTTCTAACTCCAAAATTCTTTTATGTTTCTGAAGGGGCATGGGGATAGAATTGGACCTATCATTTCATTAATACAGGGATCTCCCAGGTGAGGAAGCTTTCTTTACCAATGCAGGTTAATACCCTTTCTGAAATGTATTTATAGTTCTAGAGTATTGTCTAGAACAGCTTGCATACTGTTCTCTAGAGAACTCTAGAGTATCCCAACCATTGGGGGACATTTAACAAAATAAATAAAACATAATACAACATAGATAATGTTAATATGTGATTTCCTAAGCTAAATATGCTTCCCCCAGGGATTCTTATGCATAGTTGAATGGCTCCTGGTTCCACTGGTCTAGAACATTGAGAGTTTAAGTGATCTGCCCAGGATTACACAGCCATATATGTCACAGATGAGTCTTGAATTTAGGTATTCCTGATTCCTAGGAGTCTCTCTTTATTCTCAAAGCCATACTACCTCTTGCTCCTGAAAACCTATGCTTGAATTAATTTTTCCCCCAAATCAAGAGGAAGGAGATACTAAGCATCTATCTATCTATCTATCTATCTATCTATCTATCTATCTATCTATC
>NW_020940527.1:19590073-19615538 GCF_900497805.2 Vombatus ursinus
ATCTATCTATCTATCTATCTATCTATCTATCTATCTATCTATCTATCTATCTATCTATCTCTATATCTATAAGTATATATGTATCTCTCTGTATTTATATGTATATATGCATATACATAAATATACATGTATGTATGTGTGTATATATATAGATATATATAGAGAGAGAACTTAATATGTGCTACACACTGTGCTAAACATTTTATAAATGTCTCATTCAATTCTCACAAGAATCCTGTGAAGTAGGTGGTATTATCCCCATTTTACAGCTGATGAAACTGAGGCAAATAGAAGTTAAATGACTTGCCCAGGGTCACACAGGTATTAAGTGTCTAAGGCTGGATTTGAACTTAGAGATTCCTGACTCCATGCCATGACATCACATAGCGGCCAAATCAAGCATACTTTATAGCTATAAGTGGATCTTTCAATATAAGGGCATTCTTTAAGAGAATTTATTTAAAAAAAATTCTGTGAAATAAATGATCAATCTTGAATTTATGTTCTTGTGAAGACTGATTTTTCATATATTGAAGTCTCTTAGGGAGAGGCATACCGTTACATATAGGACTTTATTTTTCAGGTTTGCATTGGCCTTCTCTGTCATAAGTAGGACAATGATAATCTCTAGACATCCTAATTCATTCTAAGAAATATGCTTGGTGGTATTGAACTGGAATGGTGAAATATTTTGGTCTCATTCAGAGCCATAATTAGCAACATCTGGGCAAACATTGCCTAGGGCAAGCAGTAACTAGCAGGGAAAGCACCCTCAAATCAGCTTTACTACTCATGATGTGAAAATGATACAAGAAGTAATTAAGATAAATTGAATCAAGTGGGAAGAAGAATTAGTTACTATAAAGGCTTAGGGGATAGAATCTCAGCGTCAGAAAGGATCTCAGAGGCCCTTTAGTCCAACCCAAAGGGTCTGGGGTCCCATGCTCTTTTGACTCCATCAGAGAAGGCTTGGTGATCATCTCTCCAATACAGTGAGGTAGGCAAAGTAACATGGGAATTTCTGTCCTCATGGGGGAGGAGGTATGGATGCTTATTCAGGGAAGGTGGGAGAGAAACTGGTCTTTACAGAAGGAAAATCTGAGGATGGAGTGTGGTACAGTAGAAAGAATCAGAGGACCTGAGTTCAAATCCAGACCCTGGTGTTTATTGCCTGTGTGATTTTGGAGGAATCGTTACACCTCTCTGGGCTTTGGTGGCTCTATAGGTAAAATGAGAAATTTGGACCAAAAGGTCTCTGAGGCCCATTTTAGCTCAAGACCTACACAGGTATACACTTTATAAATATTCACAAAATAAATTCAAGGTAACAAAACAACAACAATAAGAAAGAGGAAACCTGGGGTTGCAGAGAGGGTAAAGTAAGGTTGGGTTGATTATTTTTTTATGGGAGAAAAGGAAGAAGAAAAGGAGATTATTTAAAGTTTTCTGTCCTACCACCTTGAAGCAAAATCCTTCTTTCCCTTCTTTTTGGTTCTAGACCATAATCTCAAGCTAGTTGTTGTTGTTGTCCAGTTGTGTCCAACTCTTTGTGACCCCGTGGACCACAGCACACCAATATTGTCCATGGGATTTTCTTAGCAAAGATACTAGAGCAGTTTGCCATTTTCTTCTATGGTAGATTGAGGCAAACAAAGAATAAATGACTTGCCCAGAGTGAGCTGGTAAGTGTCTGAGGTCAGATTTGAACTCGGGTCTTCCTGATTCTAGGCCCAGCACTCTCTCCACTGAGCCACCTAGTTGCCTCCCAAGCTACTTACAACTTTGGTTTTATTCAGTTTTCCAGTCATCCTGTGGCCTGGATTTCCAGTCAAGGTTTGAGGACCTTCTCCTCCCATGTTTACCTCATGTCAATAATCATCCCATCCGTGCGCACGATCTTCTTCCAGACGTGCTCTACCAGGAGATCAGAGACTTGGGTGAGCAGCTCACAGTCTCCAAACATGTCAAACCTCAGGTAGCCGATGTTGCCCTCAAACACATTGGTATGGAAGGAAAACTTGATCAGATCTTCAAAGGCTTCAGGAGAAGGAAGCTGACAGAATTCAAAATAAGACTGGGAAAGTCGTAGAATTCATTCATTCAACAAATACGTTTGTCAACATTTATCTTTAGTAGCTCACCACAGCATGGCAAATTGGAGAGAAGACCAGTCTAGGAATTAGGAAAATCTGAGTTCAAGTCCTTTCTCTGACATAGGCTATGTGACCCTGGGTCACAACTTACCCTTTCAATGTCCCAGACAACTCTCTTACATGAGCTGTTAGTCTATATCTGTGTAGGGAATTTCCCCACTGGGAGTTCCTTGCATGACTGAAGTCATAGGTTCATCCCCTACCCCCATGTCCCCTCAGATGACATCATAGTGCTACTCTTAAGTTTTTTGGGGGTGTGTTAATGTAAGGATAACTAAGATGTAGTATCGGCCCTTATGGAGCTTAGAATCTAGGAGCTGAGTAAATTTCACAAATTTCTAAGGAAAATGACATTTCTCAATCAAGGTCCAAATATCACCTTGATGTGATTGGAAACCTTAAGTATGAGTTGCAAATCAAAAACTCAGAGTGGGAAGTTCACATTCATGGTACCAGAATTAACTGGTGTAGTAAGCAGAGAGCTGACCTCAACACTAGGAAGATTTGAATTAAAAAGCCATACTGGATGTGTGACCCTGGGAAAATAGCTTAACCTCTCTGTGCTATAGACAACTTTCTAAGATTTTAAGTTGCTGAGAAAATGCTGACCTGCATCCAATACAGGTGAGTTTCCCTACTTGGGGGTTTAGTCCATACCATTGAAAACCAGATCCAGGCCCTGTCCCTTTGTTTCTGGGACACACCTGATTTGAACATATTCAAGGAATGTTATTAACACTGAAAAATAGTCTTTGAAACATGTTTGTCATATGAGTTTCAATATCTAGATGAGAAATGCAAAGAGCCCCCAGATTGGATACCCCACACAAACTGCAGTGTTTCCTAAACAAGAAAAGCAAAGTGGATTTGTAGTAAGGTTTTTTTTTAAGATGCTATCAACATGCTTTATTCTACTGTCAATCTTATAGTCTCGGATCCTATAGGCTACTGATGTCCCCCTTTAAAAAGTTAACTAATTTCCTATCAGTGGTGGGGATGGGGGAGGTATTCATTTGTAAAAAAATATTTTTAAGCTCTGTTCATCTCATCCCATGTTATTAAAGCCCTCACCTTCTCATTTCTGGCTTTCATTCCTCACCCTCCAACCAGTTCTCAAATGTCGTTGATAAAATTATATCTATCTGTTCCTGCCGTCCATGACTTAATGAATCCATCAGGCTCAGGGAATCAGATAGTGATAAATTAATATTAACTTTAGCTTTGTAGCTTCTTTTCAGCCTGAATTGAAAGGACTCATTGAACTGTGTGCTGTCTCATTTTCTTTCTGTAGTTTGTGGATCACGAGGCTAGTTAGAGATCTGGCTTCTGGTCCTCACTTTGCCATTTGTAATTTCTCCATCTGTGAAATGGGTATCAGTTTTGCCTTATCTCAAAGAGTTGTAATGAGCAAACAAAATGAGATGGAATGTACTTTAAAACCTATAAGTAAAAGGAAGGTGTTACTGCTGTTATTACTATTAATACTAATGATGATAACAAGAGGCAGCGTGATGTAATGAAAAGAGAGCTAACGTCAAGGCTAGGAAGATTTGAGTGCAAGTCCGGGGCCACTTCCTGCTTCCTTTTTCAACCTTCTCCTCATCCTCTAGCTGACCTTTTAAGGTAGGGTATGGGACTCAAAATTCTATTCTTGGCCCTTTCTTCTTTCCTCTCTAGGATCTTTACCTTGACACCCTCGTTTATTCCCATAGCTGTAACTGTTGCTCCCAACTCCAATATCTGCCTCTCTAATCCTGATCTCTCTTGCCAGCACCTCCAACTTAATATAAGACATTTCCATCTGTTTGGCTCAATGGCACCTCAGATTCAACAAGTCCCAAGTGCAACTTACAGTCTTTCCCCAAACCTTGATTTTACTTTTCCCACCACTGGCACCACCAATCACAGTGTCTCCTATGCCCCCACAATTTGGTGTTTTCTTTCATTCTTCCCTCTCCTTCATTTCTTTTAGTCAATCAATTACCAAGTCTTATCAATTGAAGCTCTGAAGCTAACCCTTCCTTGAGAGAAGCCTTAGCACAGTGCACAGAAGGACAACCTCAGAGTCAAGAAGACCTGGGTCCTGGTGTTGTCTGTCACACATACCAGCTGTGTGACCACAGAGAAGTCACTTATTCTTTTGGTACCCCCAAATGGCTCTCTGAGGCTATAAGTTGCAGACAAATTCCTTATCTGCATATGTGGAGGGTATTTCCATACTTGGGAGTTCTGTACAAAAATGAAATCAGAGGCCTAGTTCCCTCCCCCAAATATTGTTTTCCAGTAAATAATTTTTTAAAAAAATTGCAAGGTTCATGTGGGCAGAAATGGTTATGGGACTAATGTTTAAACCTACCCCAAGGATCTGGCACCAAAGGCTGAATGTAATAAGCATTTAACTAACATTAACAAAATTGTTATTAATAATTAATAATAACAATTGGAACAAACTAGCAGATATTTGTTGACTGAAATTTGCTTTTCATAACCCTCCTTACCTTAGCTGCTGCATCCTCATCCCCTAGTGGCAGGCAGCATCTTTGAACACAGCTGAATTCCTTTGTTTGGGGGTTTAGGCCATGGACCTGATGGTTTGCACAAATGGCATCAATGCTTTTCCTCCCCTCTTGCCTCCCTCCCCTCCCTCCCCTTTCTCTTTACTTTGTTTGGCCATTGCACATGACCATCAGAGGCTATTGAATTTGTCATTTCCAATCCAGTGGCCAGTGACAGGAATTCCACTTGATCTTTCGAGTGTGTGGATTGATTAATGAGGCCTGGGTTCCAGGAATATACCCATTATCTCCATGGCTTCAATCTGACTCTATTTATGTGTGGTTCAGAAATCCTGAATTCATGTGAGAAAGCCCCCTCCTGGTTACACAGAGGTGATTTCAAAAGATGCTCGACATTTTTTAAGACTTGTGGTATGGGTGAGCAATAAAGGTCACTGAGAGAGGATAATTGCTCATCTTTTGAAGCCCTGTGAAATTTAACAACTGTATGCATGCATGTGTGCGTGTGTGTGTGTGTGTGTGTGTGTGTGTGTGTGTGTACAGCAAAGTGTTTTATTGGGGTAGTTTTAAACAGGGCACCAATGTTTTCTCAACAAGTGCTTAAAAAGGCCTTGAGGAGGGCCAAGCCTGCCCTACTCTGGACAGTCTGTTCTGTTTTTAATGACCTCTAAGGATGACCTCAAGTCTATGAGCTCTATAAAGCAGCTCTGTGATTGTTGAACTTCTGTCTTGGAATCCTTAGGACCGTGCACAGTAGGCAGAAATGAACCGTGGATCAAAAATGGACTAAGAGACCATTAGGGCTGAGGAGGACTTTAGAAATTGCTCAGTCTTGTCCCCTCATTTGATAGCTGCAGAACTGAGGCCTGAACAGGGACAGGGTCTTGATTACAGTCACACACCTACCAAGAAGCAGAGCCCCGGACACCAGCCTGAGCCTTCTAACTTCCCCTTTGTTTTTGCCCCTGCATCATGCAAGGCCCATGCCAAATGTAAAAGCTTTAAAATGTTTAGTACCAGGTTGAAACTGTCCTTGGAGAAGAGTGCTTGGTTCACGGACCAAGGAAGATGAGGCAGGGTGCAGTTTTTCTGAGGAGCAGTGATTGGGAAATGTGGATTTGGAAAATTTTCTTTTTGTCAAAAAACTTCAAACTCTTCCTTCTTCTTCTATTGAAAAGGCATTAAGGAATTTGGGCTCATTCATTTTATGGGTTCAGTGGAGTGATGAGAGAAAGTTCAGGGTAGTGGAAAGCCTGCTGGTGTGGAAGTCAAGAGAGACCTAGGTTTGAATTCTGTCTTCAGCATTTACTAGCATAGGCAAGTC
Organism: Vombatus ursinus; assembly: GCF_900497805.2. NCBI lineage: Eukaryota > Metazoa > Chordata > Mammalia > Diprotodontia > Vombatidae > Vombatus > Vombatus ursinus. Next base: position 19,596,067 of record NW_020940527.1, read on the forward strand.
ACCTATCTCTCTCGGGTGTCAGTTTCCTCATTTGTAAAATGGAATAGTAATGCTTATAGTGATTTGACACAAAAGGGTGGTTGTGTTCTTCAGGCTTTTTTAGGGTAATAATACTCCAGGTTATTGTCCACATCAAATGATACATGGTATGTCCAGTGCTTAGCAAACCTTTACTTAAGTGTTCTTAAGTTGTATCCTACCCTCCCTCTACTGCACACAAAATGTAAGCCCCCTGAGGGTAGAGACTGTTTAGTTGTTGTCTTTGTATTCCCAGAGCCTAATACAGTATACTTTATTCCCCTCTAACTAGCTGTGTGACCCTGGGCAAGTCATTTAACCCTGTGCTTCAGTTCCTCATCTGTAAAATGGTCTGCAAAATGACAAACCACTCTAGTATCTTTGCCTAGACAACCCCAGATGAGGCTGTAAAGAATCAGACATGACTGAAATGACTCAACAGTAACATATTCTACAGTCGGGGGACATCAGTCGACTTGTTTCTGAAACAGGACACCACGTTTCCCATCTGCATGTCTTTGAGTTGGCTGTCTGCCATGCCTGGGACGCTGTGCTCCCTCACCTTTGCATCTTGCTTTCCCACACTGGCCTAAGGGCTGTTCTTCCCTGATGATACCCCGTCTCCCACCCCTGCCTTTGTACCACCTGTCTCGCATGAATGGAATACTCCTTCTCACCTCTGCCTTTTGGTTTCTTTGGCTTCCTCTGAGATTTACTTCAGATCCTTCCTTGTGCAGGAGGCCTATCCTGTGGGCTCTTCCCATTTTGTCCCTACTAGTACCTTCCCTTCTGAGATTTCCTTCCATCTATGCTATATATCTGGACATACCAAGTATTTACATGTTATTTCCTGATTAGAAGGTGAAGACCTTAAGGCAAGAATGATTTTTGCCTTTGTATCCTTAGCACTTAGCACAGTGTTTGGCATGTAATAAATGCTTGTTGGCTTGACTTGACATAGCAGGTACTTAATAAGCATTTTTTTGGATTGGATTTCTTCTTCTATAAATCACAACTTTTTATAATTGTCTGTTTAATTCATTCTCCTGGGACAGATAGGTAGCACAGCAGATAAAGTGTCAAGCCTGGAATTAGAAAGACTCATCTTTCTGAGTTCAAATCTGGATTCAGATACTTATTAGCTATGTGACCCTGGTCAAGTTACTCAACCCTGTTTGCCTCAGTTTCCTCATCTGTAAAATAAGCTGGAGAAGGAAACAACGAACTACTTCAATATCTCTGCCAAGAAATCCCCAAATGAAGTCACAAAGAGTCAGATACCCCTAGGAAAAAAATGACTGAACAACAATTCATTGTCATTAATTGTATGAAGGGAGTCCAGTAAGATGAAGTTCATTAAATTCCTCAAATTAATATCAGCTACTTATTTCTACCTCTTCTTCTCCTACCGACGTTCTCCCAGATCTACTAACACTGAGCTATATTGACTGGGTTCCTTGACTTTTCCTGGCCATTCTGGTGAGCCCTCTGACAATAACGATGGTACACTCTTGACGTACTATCTCAACAATGGATTCGACCCTTGAAAGGTCTACATTCTAAGCAGACCGATCTATCTTCTGCTTGTGGTACCACTTATCCTGGTGGGATTGCCAATGTGCCTTCCTCTGTCAATCTGTAAAATGAGCAGTTGTGCTGATTCACTTCCCTGGGCAAGAGAATGGTTCTTATTTTCATAAAATTTTGTAGGAGGAAGAAACTTGAGAGGTCATCTTGTTCAATCCCTATCCGAAGCATGGATTTCCTTCACAACTTACTTCCTTCAACCCTGTGTCCCATAATTATTGCTTGAACACCTGCAGTGAGAGGGAACTCATTACTTCACGAGGAAGCCAATTTAATTTTTTGGACAGCTCTATGTTTTCCCTCCTTTGCACTTGTTTGTCCCCTTTTAATTTTCCATTAGTCCTGGTCCTTCCCTCTGGAGCTAAGTAGAATGAATCTACTGATGGGTGTGATCCTCTACTCTTTCTGCTTAAACCCTAAATACCATTAAGAGAGGGCTTCCCATTGGGTTTGATTCTATCAAGGCTGTTCTGGAGCCTCACCTGCATGGGAACAATCCCAGGGATGCGGTCCTTGGAGTCCTCTGGGATATGGGCGGTCTTCAGGTGTCTATCTCCAGAAAGAGTCTGCAGATCTGCCCCCAACATGTCAGCCAGTTCCCCTTCTGAGATGACTTGCCCATACTGGGTCTGGAGTCTTGCCAGCTTTGCTGCCACTCTGGACCCCACCTCTGGGGAGGCATAATTATCAGCAACAAGCTTTCCAGCTGTCTGTAGAATGGTGGGCACCTTGGCACGAAGGGCAACAATGCCCTGGGTGGTGATGAGGGCCTCACTTGCCAGCACGCTGACATCAGGCTCAACCCCAGCCATATCCCAGGCTTTGCCAGTGACTGGGCTGATGGCCACTTGGGTGGGCATGGAAGCATAAAGGGGGCTGTTACCCACCTGGTAAATGCCCACTGAAAGGGCCCCTCCTGCTGTGGGCTCACCGATGACTGTGGCCCGATGCAAGTCCTTCATGGTGTGAGCAAAGGCCTCAGCTGCAGAACCACTGGTGTGGCTGATCAAGATGTACAGGTCTTTCTGGGAACCGTAACGCTCTCCAGCCACCTGAGGCAGAGTCCAAACCTCTGTGACCTGGGAGGTTGCCCGATCAAAGATGGTATACAGGTGCTTACGGGGCTTAGCTTCGAAGAAGTAGGAGCAGAGGAGGGGCACAGTGGTGGAGTAGCTCCCAGGGTTGTACCTCAGGTCCACCACCAATGCTTCTGTGTTCACCAACTTCTCCCATACCAGCTCTACCAGCTGTGACCCGATGGCTCGCACTGTCTCTGCCTCCGCCATCATGTCAAAGCGGAGGTAGCCCAGCTGCCCAGGTAGCACCTCTGTCTTGAAGAGGGCCTCGATGAGGTAAGTCAGCTCCTCAGGGGAAGGGACCCCTTTGTGGGGTGGGGACAATTCCTCAGGGACTGGCTCCCCTGGACCGTGGAATACATGTAGACGGTGGTCCCCAGACACCTCTTGCAGGTCACTGGTGAGTTGGGATGCTAATGACTCAAAGTCTACAGCTGTGCGGTAGGTCCCATGGACTAGCTTGGCTCTTAACAAGGCGCTGGCCTGCCCAACTACTTCTGGGAGAGCATAATGGTCCTCCAGGAGGTGTCCTGTGCCTTCCACCAATGCCCCTAGCCTCTGGTGAAATTCTATTACCTCCTTGGCTTTGTCCAGAGCTTCCTCAGCCAAGACTATGGCATCGGGTACAACTCCTCCTCCAAGCCAGCACTCCCCGTGGTTATCAATGAAAGTGAGAATGGGCACAGTGAGAACCAGGCTCCCATCGGGAGGCTGCAGCAGAGAAAAGGTACGGGTGTGCATGAGACTGCCTGCGGTGATTTCTCCAATCAGCGTGGCCCGGCCCAGGGACTGCATGAGGAAAGCAAACTCTTCTGCCGCTGTGGCGGTATGGTGGCTAGTGAGCAGGTAGACCCCTCGCTGAGCTCCGTAGGGTTTGCCTAGCAGCTGTGCCCGGCTGCGGTACTCCTGTGTTTGGTTGGTCTGGCGATCGTAGGTGGCAAAGAGGCGAACAGGGCCTGCTGCCGGGTCCTGGAAATAGGACAGGAGCAATGGCACTGCTGAGGAAGGCCCTCCGGGGTTGTAGCGGAGATCCATGATGAGATGATCCGTGTCCTGAAGGGGCTCCCAGACCTGTCGTAGCACATAGGGAGCCAGTGCGCCAAGGACCGAGGAGTCTGCAAACTCGTCAAACCGCAGATAGCCCACGTTACCTGGCAACACTGACACCTGGAACACAGAGTTTACCAGGGCCTGCCTTTGGGATTCACCCTCAGGCAATGACACGGATGCAGTGGAAGCAGCTTCCTCTCTAGGTTCGGCCCCAGCCGCGGCTTCCTCAGGCCTCAGAACCCGTACGAGGAGCCTGGGGTCCTCGGACACAGCCTGTAGTCCTGCATTGAGTTTGGCAGCCAAATCCTCCTCTGTGAGCACTGAGGAATAGTCGATGGCAGTAAGGTGATGGAGCAGGGCAGGTACTCTGTCGACCAGGGTGTAGTAATTCTGCAAGACTTCCATGAGACGCTGAATGGCTCCTGGTCTCGCCCTGCGGAGGGTGAGGATGGCCAGGGCTTTCTCTAGGGCCTTTTCTGCTGGAATCCCCACACAGGGTAGCACCCCACTGCCCTCCCACGTCTGGCTCCCCCCACTGAGGGGGCTCAGAGAACGGGACACGGGCACAGTGATGAAAAAGTCTGACTGACCAATACGAAGCTTCCGGAGATCTAGGGCCCCTCCCAGAGTCTGCTCTCCCACCACAATGGCCCGGCGCATCTTCTTGAGGATGTAGGCAATATCCTCTGCTACCCCGACCGTGTGATGGCTGGTGAGGACCACCACGTCCTTCTCCCCACCGTACCTCTCACCCAGCACCTGGGGCAGGGTCCAGATCTCTGTGGTGGTGTTTGATGGCCGGTCATAAACTGTGTCTACATGCAGCAGATTATCCCCCTGGTGTAGGTAGGAAATGACAAACGGGATTCCTGAAACTTCGCCTCCCGTGTTGTGCTGGAGATCCAACACCAGAGAAGAGGTCCCCATGAGCTTCTTCCAGACATCATTCACCAGGAACTCCCCGACTTTCTCTACCACCTCCTGGCCAGGGATGTAGTCCACTCTCAGGTAACCCACATTACCCTCCAGTACCTGGTACTTGATCATTTGCTGGAGCAAGGTGAGTAGTTCCTCCTGAGTGAGGCCGGTGAATTTGGGGCCTTGCTGGGGAGCCTCGGGGGTGCTGGGCTCATAAGAGATCACCAGCCGTGGGTCATTGAGAGAGCCCTGAACACCTGCCGTCAGGACGCTGGCCAGCATTTGGGGATCGGAGATATCCAAGATCTCTCCACTCTTGATTGCTTGTTTAATTGCTTCTTGCATCCCCATTAGGTTTTCTGGGAAGCAGTACTTATCCAATAAGATCTTGGCCATATCCAGAACCAGACCAGGTTGGAAGATTTGTTCTGCATGGGCCAGACTAAAGAGGAGGGCTGAGAACAACAGGAGACACTGGCTAGTCATTGGGAGTCAGAAGAAGGAACACACTTGGGAAAGAATCTCTCTTCTCTTTTAGTCCACAAAGCAGCCTCTTCTGTGCTGTGTGTCCCTCTTTGTCAATGACTAGAGACAGAAAGCCTTATGCTAAATATGGGAGCAGGGAATAAAGCAAAGGCTTTTTATCTCCATTAAACCTTTAATCTCATTAAATTGAAGTGCATCAGCCAAAGGGTGATAATGGTAGCCAGTCCTGCTGTTTATAGCCCCATTAATGAATGTGGGTAAAGAACGTGGTTTACTGGGACAGGTTCATTGTACCCCCATCTTTGTGCTGCTACTGAATATGCCCCAGTCTTCTCCCCTTTGGATCTTACTGATGTAATAATTGGTCCCAGTGTTGTTTAACACCAAGTAATTCAACTGTAAAGCTATTTGCTGGGAACTCACTTACCCTCTGGCAACTTCACTGCAATCACACTCTCATCTCCTGAGCATAAATTGGAGCCAAATTCGTGCTGCCCTGATTGCCTGGATAATTGCTAGTAATGATTTGTATTTTTGCAGCCCATTGCCTGGAAGGGCAATTTTCCAATGCTTTAGCATTTGACTATTTGCAGTCTCTAGACAACACACATTGATGAGAAAGCCATCACAAAAAACTACCACCCACGACAGGCTGGAGGAGCCCTGCAGGACGGCTGCATTCACTCTCAGCCCAGTGCAGCAAAAACTGAAGGCACTTTAATCTTCATAATTCTTAGCTCATTAGGATTTGCTTTTAATGACCCCTAGTGACATATGGTGATGTCTCCCCACTGTTTTCAACCAATGGAAACGCAGCTCCAACTACAATAGAACCGAGGTTTGCTTTTGAAGGGCAGATGAATTCAGGAGATTTTGGTCTTGCATATTTGGAAGGGGCTTTTATGTATTTGTTATGGAAGCCTAGAATATAGCATCTCAGAGGTGGGAGAGATCTCAGAGACCATCTAGTCCAATGCCTACTTGATCTGGAATTCAATGTAAAAATGATTGTCTAGTCTCTATCTGGACACTTCCAAGGATGGAGAGCTTACCACCTCCCAAGACCTTTGGACAACTTAGATTTTCCTTATAGAGGGCTAAAATCTTACCCTCTGTGACTACCATCCAGTGATTCCAGTTCTATCCTTTGAGGTCGTACAAAATGAGTATGAACACTGTCCTATGTAATAGTATTTTAAATATTTAAAGACAACTATCAGGACTACCTGCCTCTCTCCATCCCAAATTTCTGCTTCAGGGTAAACATTTGATCTTTTCCACCAAGCCATATATGACATTTTTTAAAAAAGCGTCTTTACCTTCTTGGCTTTCCTTTGGCTATAGACAATACAGTTTATGATTACTGATATGTGATAGGACACCCCTATGTTATGTTAATTTTTTTCTGAAGGTTGACAAAACTATGCCTCTTGATGCAGCTTCTTGGGCAATAATCAACAAGCATTTATTCCCTATTCTGTTCAGTCATTTTGCAGTCATGTTTGACTCTTTGTGACCCCATTTGGGGTTTTCTTGGCAAAGATACTGGAGCGGTTTGCCATTTCCTTTCCCAGCTCATTTTACAAATGAGTAAACAGAGGCAAACAGGGTTATGTGACTTGCTCAGGGTCACACAACTAGTAATTATCTGAAGCTGGATTTGAACTCATGAAGATGTCTTCCTGACTCCAGGTCTGGTGCTCTATCCAATGAACTGTTGATGTTAAGGAGCTCACAATTTGAGAAGGGAGATAAGAGAGATGCACAAATAACTATAATCCAAAATAGAAGATACCTGCGTCAGAGAGGGTGGTCTTAACACTCACAAGGTGTGTGTTGAAAGGATAGAGAGTGTTCTTCCAGCTAGAATAAAATGAAGAGGCACCAGATAGAGTACTGGGGGTTAGTTTTGTTAGTTAAGTAGGACCTTCCTGCCTATGGGCCTCCAGGGTCTTCTGGTAGCAACTTACCTTGTTTATGAATCTAGTGAGGTTGGAGAAGGGTCAGAAACTGTTTTCTGTAGAAACTCGGAAAAAATGACAATTAGGTAGGTACCAGACTACCTGAGAGGGCTGGAGTTCCAGAGACTCTGAATCCCAACTGAGTCCTGAGATCCCTGGTAGAGGGTATATTGGCAAAAATAGGTATATATAGTACTCTATAACTAACAAGTGTTTAGAGGAAGCATTACACCATTTCCAACAGTCCTCAGAGAATTACCAGATACATTCAAAGCATTTAGTTTCAGTACAAATTAGGTGTGAAACTAGGCTAAGTCTAGCTTTGCTAACCTGTCAGAAGCAGGTTAGTGTGCTGTATTCAGAAGCAAGAAGACACATATTCAAATTCTGCTTCTGACACTGACTAGTCATGTGACCACAGGCAACTGACTTAACTTCTCTTAGTGCCAATTTCCACAGCTAAAAAATGGGGTTAGTAGTACCTGCCTCACAGGGTCACTATAAGGCTTAAAAGAAAAAAAAATGCTTTTTAAATTTTAAAACATGATATAATTGTTAGTTATTGTAATAAACACACTGAATCAATAGCTTCCAGGAGCATAGGTAAAAAAAAATGCTTCAAGTAACTAATGATAAGAGCAATGAAAATTAAAAAAAAATCCTGGAGGTTTTGTCTCACATCCATATGTTTGCAAAGACGAAAAAAGACGGAAATAGTCAATATTGGAAGGATTGCAGACTGAACTGAACTTACATGCACAGACACACTAATACATTGTTAATGGAGCTATGAATCAGTACAGGTATTCTAGAAATCAATTTGGAATTATGCATATAAAGGAGCTAAAATGTCCATATTCTTTGACTCAGAGATTCCAGTGCTAGGAGTACGCTCCAAGAAAGCAACTGATAAAAAGAAAAACTCCATATAGACTGACATATTTGTAGCTTTATCTTTTGTGGTAGCAAAGAACTAGAAACAAATGAAATAACCAATCACATGGGGAATGGTTAAACAACTTCTGGTAGATGCATGTAATAGAATATTGCTGTGCTGTAACAAATGATGAATATGACAAATACAGAGGAACATGGAAAGATTTAAATGAACTGATGCAAAGTGACATAACTACAGTTGAGGAAACAATATATACCATGGCTATAACAATGTAAGTAAAATGAACAACAAAACAATCAAAATTATTATTGCAAAATTGCAAAGAATGAGATTGACCCTATAGAAAGCATGTGAAAAGACTTAGTTGTCTAACTCCTTTGCAGAGATATGTGTGTGGGTGGGTGTCCTCAGATATGAAACACTATGTACAATGTCAGATTTTTTTTTCCAGTTTATTTACTGGTTTTGCTGATTTTTTTCTTTTTTCTTAAAAAAAGGCCTTTCCTATAGAAAGACCACTTTCTGGAAGGGGATAGGGAGGGAGATATGAGGGAAATTCAGTGGATATATAATCAAAATATATCAATATAGTTTAAATTTTAAAAAGAAAATTATTTATATAGGATTATAAAAATGGAAGAAATATTCAAGGTTGTTGAATATGATATTTACATTTTACAGATGCAGAAACTGAGATGCAGAGAAGTGTAATGACTTGGTCAAACATGTTGTTGAGTTGTTTCAAGTGTGTTTGCCTCTTCATGACCCCATTTGGGGTTTTCTTGGCAAATATACTAGAGCGCTTTGCCGTTTCCTTCTCTAGCTCATTTTATAAATGAGGAAACTGAGGCAGACAGGGTTAAATGACTTGCCCAAGGTCACACAGCTAGTTAGTGTCTGAGGCCAAATTTGAACTCATGGACATTAGTCTTCCTCACTCCAGGCCCAGAACTCTATCCACTAGATCACCTAGCTGCCCCTTGATCAAACATACAGAAGTAGTAATTTGCAGAGCTCAGGTTTGGAGCTAGGTTCTCTCACTCCGAATCTAGCATTCTTTCTACTGTCCTCTCATGCAGTAGGAATTTTTGTCTTTGCCACCACAAAAAGAGCTGCTATAAATATTTTTGTCCATACAGGTCTTTTCTCTTTTTCTTTTAACTCTTTGGGATACAGACCTAGTAATGATATTGCTGGGTCAAAGAGTATGCCCACATTCATAGACCTTTGAGCATGGAACTCAGCATATCTTGAATGAATGTGAGCAATTAAGAGTTACCAGCTGTGTTTTCACAACATTCAAATATCTGCAAAGTGGAGGCTTTAAATCCTCTGAATGTTTTGCCTATACCATTCTTTCAAAATCCAGATGATTGAATTTTCTGTGGTTCTCCAGATCGAACAACCCTGGTATTTATACTAAACTTAAAGGTAATGGGGGTTATGCTTCTCCATTCCCCTCCATCCTGCTCTTTCCTGGTTCTCCAGCAGTGAAATGGCTTTTCTCCTTTCAGCAGGGACAAGGTAAATCACACTGAAAGGTACTTGTCTGTTTTTTTTTTTTTAAGTGAGGCAATTGGGGTTAAGTGACTTGCCCAGAGTCACACAGCTAGGAAGTATTATGTGTCTGAGGCCGGATTTGAACTCAGGCCCTCCTGAATCCAGGGCCGGTGCTCTATCCACTGGTACTTGTCAGTAATGTATGTACTAAGTACATACTAATGTATGTACTACGTGCTGGGAGCTATCAAAGATTCAGAGAAATTAATGGACTGGTTTCTGCCTTTGAAGAACTTACAGTATTGTAGGCCTGGTTCTAGTACCCAGAAATCAAAGGTTAGGCTATTTTAAAAGGAACTGCTCAGATTTACACTGACATTAGAGACAGTATGTCTTTAACTCTTCATTCTCATCTGCAGGGCAAAAGAGGAGGGAACTGTTCCCAAAGAGTGACATTGCCACACAGGTATAGTATAAATGGGAGGAGAACAGGTTTCATTGGGGAATAGCATTGGTGGGTGCCCTCCACTACACCCCCAACTGTCTCCAGCTCCGTGAGCAGGCTGCAGGCTAGGACATAGAGCAAGATGCACACTTGGATCCAAGTCTGCAAAGGCACTCTGGGCTCAAATTTTATAAATACAGAGTTTTAGACAAAGCTGATGTGGCACTAAATAACCATTGCCCTGTAATCCTAAAAGCAAGGCAACCGAGTAATCAGGACCACTGAAATGAGTGTACTTCCTGGATTGTCTAATACGGAGTGGTGACTAAGGGGCAGGGCCCCAAGAGACCTAACTCTGTGCCATAGCAGCTAGCGAGGGAGTGTTTGGTCCCATAGTAAGGTGAGCCTTAGCTTACATGCATTCTGGGGGTTGGGATAGTCCCGGTCAAACTGGTTTTCATCAGTTCCTGCAGGTTTGATGGCTGGAGGACTTTCTCCCCACGGGGCCCCAGGTAGTATTTTGTTTCACACTATGGAGTGAGTTTTGGAAAATTAGTGCTGATGATGTATGCTGGCCCAACTGTCTATCCCTGGTGATTGTAGGGGATAAAGCCCTACAAAAAACCCAGGGAAGGGGACTTCATGTAACTTTCAAAAGTAATAACTTGACATAAAAATGGTGCTAATAGCTGTATGGGAGTTGGTGGATGTGACTAGGGATCAGGTAAATTATATATATATATATATATATGTGTGTGTGTGTGTGTGTGTCTGTTTATATACACACATACATACATATATACATATACATATCTCTATCTATCTGATCTGTCTATCTATCTGTCAACTATCTATCTATCTATCTATCTATCTATCTGTGAGTGTATAAAGCAAAGGCAGAAAACCGTTATGATAATGCAGAATTAGAGAGAATTAGGCCAGGTGTTTGACCAGGTGTCCTAGAGGTACCAGCTTAAAGTTGGCCAGACTTAAAATCTCAAGCTGTACATGGTAGTTTACATATGTTATGGTGTCTTTGGTGTCTTACAGCCAATTAAGGAGAATGCCTTGATTCTAGGGCTATTATAAGGCATTTACCTTGTGTGACCTCATGATATAGGCAGCTGAGGGGAGTAGAGATCAGTGTGGGTAGAATGTGGGAAGAAGTAATGAAGATACTGGGACCAGGGATCAAGGATAAGGCTTGGGTCCTAAAGAACAAAAGGGGGGTGGGAAATAAATTTTTTTTCATTTTGGTGAGGCAGTTGGGGTTAAGTGACTTGCCCAGCTAGTGAGTATTATGGGTCTAAGGTCGGATTTGAACTCAGGTCCTTCTGATTCCAGGGCCAATGCTCTATCCACTGTGCCATCTGGCTGCCTTCCGGGAAATAATTTTTTAAACCAGTGGTTCTTAAACATTTTTGTATGTGTCATGGACCCCTTTGGTAGTTTGGTGAAACTTCTGGGCTCCTTCTCAGAATAATGTTTCTAGAAGCATAAACTAAAATACGTATGACACAAAGGAAACCAATTATATTAAAATGTAGTTATCAAAATGTAAAAACAACAACAATAAGTTCATGATCTCCAGCTTAAGAACTCCTGTTTTAAACTGAGAAATAACCTTCAATTCAAGTCAAATCAACAAGCATTTTAAAAACATTTTTACTCCATCTTAAACATGGATCTGGACTTTGGAAATAAAAAATTAAGAATATAACAGTCCTTGCCCTCAAGGAGCTTACATTCTAGTAGGAGAAGGGTACCATTTGTTGCCTTTGCTGAATGTCAACTCATTGGATGACCAAAGAAAAAGTTATAGATTATTATTATTAGTAATTTACTCTAGTTCATTGTTTTTCTTAGTTATTGGGTATTTTGCAACTATGTTTAAAGCCTGACTGAAAATTATTTAGAAACAATGAAAATAAGGCTCTGAAAGACATTAGGGTAGAAATAATAGAGACTAGTATCAGTTTTAAATGAAATGAAATTCATTAGTACAATGAAATGAAATTCATTAGTACAATTCTTCTTTTCCTTGGCAGATAACTCTTCTCTGCTTCCCTGACTGATTGCCCATGCCCGGAGGAGTAGACTCCTATTGAAAAATCCATTATTATTTTAAATATATTTTATTCTTTGTTTTACATGATTACACATGTGTGATCTATATCAGATTGCTTGCTGTCTTGGGAGGAGAGAGGGGAGGGAAGGATAGAATTTGGAGCTCAAAACTTTAAAAAAATGTTAAGAGTTGTTTTAACACATAATTGGGGAAAAACACAATATTTAAGAGAATAACTATTTTATTTTTTCCAATTACATCTAAAAACAATTTTTTACATTCATTTAAAAAAATTTGTGTTTTAAATTCACTCCCTTCCCCTCCTCCAAGACAGTAAGTAATTTGATATAGTTTACACATGTGCAATCATGCAAAATGTATTTCCTTGTTAGTCTTTTTTTTTAAAAGAAAACACAGACAAAAAAAAAACCAAACCAACAACAAGCACCAACCACCAATCCAAGAAAAATGAAGAAAGTTTAAAAAAAGTATGCCTCAATCTGTATTCATAATCAGTTCTTTCTCTGGAGGTGGATAGCTTTTTTCATCATAGGCTCTTCAAAATTGTCTTAGATCATTGTGTTGCTGAGAATAGTTAAGTCATTCATAGTTGATCATCATACAACATTGTTGTTATGTGTACAGTGTTCTCCTGGTTCTGCTCACTTTGCATCAGTTCATGTTAATCTTTCTTGATTTTTCTGAAAGCATCCTGCTCATCACTTCTTATAGCACAATGGTATTCCAACACAATCATATACCACAACTTGTTCAGTCACTCCCCAATCGATGAACATTTCCTCAATTTTCAATTCTTTGTCACCACAAAAAGAGCTGCTATAAATGTTTTTGTACATATAGGCCCTCCCCCTTTTAAAATGTCTTTGGGATACAGACCTAGTAGTGGTATTGCTGGGTCAAAAGGTATGCACAGTTTTATAGTCCTTTGGGCATAGTTCCAAATTGCTCTGCAGAATGGTTGGATCAGTTTACAACTCTACCAACAGTGCATTAGTGTCCCAAAGTTCCCACATCCCTACCATTTGTCATTTTCCTTTCTGTTATATTAGTCAATCTGATAGATATGAGTTGGTGCCTCAGAGTTGTTTCAATTTGCATTTCTCTAATCAATAGTGATTTAGAGCATATTTTCATATTACTGTAGATAGCTTTGATTTCTTCATCTGAAAACTCTGTTCACATCCTTTGACCATTTGTCAACTCGGGAATGACTTGCATTCTTATAAATTTAAATTAATTCTCTATATATTTGAGAAATTAGGCCTTTATCAGAGAAACTTGCTATAAAATTTTTCTCCTGGTTTCTTGCTTTCATTCTAATCTTGGGTACATTGATTTTGTCTGTACAAAATCTTTCAAATTTAATGTAATCAAAATTATCCATTTTACATCCCATAATGCTCTCAATTTCTTGTTTGGTCATAAATTCTTCCTTTATCCATAGATCTGACAGGTAAACTATTCCATGCCCCTCTAATTTGCTTACAGTATCTCCGTTCATGTCTAAATCATGTAATCTATTCTGCTATCCGCTTCTGTTTTATGGTTGAGTTCATATGATTAGGAACTGTGTATTTCCCTCCATCTTACTTTCCCTGCCATTTATCCTTCTTTCTCTTTTCTCTCACCCTATTCCTCCTCAAATGTGCTTTGCTTCTGACTACTGCTTCCCCCAATTCTCCTTCCCTTCTATAAGCTCCCCTCCCCCATTTTACCCTTCCTTCCCCTGTCCCCCTGCTCCTACTTCCCTGTAAGGTAAGATAAATTTCTATATGCAACTAAGTATCTATGCTATTCCCTTTTTGAGTCAATGCCAATGAGAATAAGGTTCAAACGTTGTGCACTACTCCCCCCACCTTCACTTTCTCCTTTACTGTAAAAGCTCTTTTATGTGAGATAATTTACCCTATTCTGTCTCTCCCTTCCCTCTTCTCACAGTGCATCCCTCTTTCTCACCTCTTAATTTAATTTAATTTTTTTGGATATCAACCTATAACAATTAATTCACACCTGTGACCTCTGTCTATGTATACTCCTTCTGCCTTAATAATGATAAAGTTTTTAGGAGTTACAAGCGTTATCTTCCCATGTAAAAATATAAACAGTTTATCCTTTATGATACCCTTATGATTTCTCTTTCCTGTTTACCTTTTTATGCTTCTCTTGAGTCTTGTATTTGAAAGTCAAATTTTCTATTCAGCTCTGTTTTTTTTCATTAAGAATGCTTGAAAACCCTCAATTTCATTGAATATCCATTTTCCTCTCAAAGGATTATACTCAGTTTTGCTGGGTAGGTGATTCTTGATAGTAATTTTAGCTCCTTTGCCCTCTGGGATGTCATTCCAACCACTCTGATCCTTTAAGGTGGAAGCTGCTAAATCTTCTGCTATCCTGACTGTGGCTCCATGATATTTGAATTGTTTCTTTCTGGCTCCTTGCAATCTTTTCCCCTTGACCTGGGAGCTCTGGAAGTTGGCTATAATATTCCTGGCAGTTTTCATCTTGGGATTTCTTTCAGGAAGTGATTGATGGAATCTTTCAATTTTTATTTTACTGCTTGGTTCTAGGATATAAGGGCAATTTTCCTCGATAATTTCTTGAAAGAGCTGTCCAGGCTCTTTTTTTTTGATTCTGGCTTTTTAGGTAGTCCAATAATTCTTAAATTACCTCTCTTTAATCTATTTTTCAGGTCAGTTGTTTTTCAATGAAATATTTCACCTTTTCTCCTATTTTTCATCCCTTTGATTTGATTTTTATTGTTTCTTGATGTCTCATGGAGTCATTAGCTTCCACTTACTCAATTCTAATTTTTAAAAAAATTGTTTTTTTCAGTGTCCTGCTGACTGCCATTTTGTTTCTTTAATGATTGTAGCATCCTATGATCCTCAGCCATTTGCCTTATAGGAAGGATGCTAGTGTCTAAAAAATGCTTTTCTGTGTTAGTGAACAGTTTTGTGTAATTTCCTCAAAACCATCTGGCTTGCTCACCTACCTGTCCAAGATATGTATTCTGATGGACTAATGCCATGAGTTGCCTAACTGCATGCTGAAGTATGAACAATAGACATTTTTAGTTTATTATTTTTATTTTTTCAACTAACTAGTATTTAAAAAATTTGTCTGGCATTCCTACTACACCTCCCCCCCCCCCACCTCCACTGAATAATTTTTTAAATTTCAATAAATATATCCCTCAATATATACCTATGTAGTCCAGTAAAACAAATTCCCACATTATCCATGTCTGAAAATGTATGTCTCTTTTGGAATTGTAAGTTTATCATCTCTCTGTCAGGAAGTGAGTGGCTTATTTCATCCTCATTATTTTGGACTCATGGTTTATCCTTCCTATGATCTGGGTTCTAAAGTCTTTCAAAGTCACTGTTATTGTTTCTAGTCATGTTATTATCATTGTATCAATTGTTCTCCTAGTTCTGCTCACTTTGCTCTGTATCAGTTCATGAAGATCTTCTGTTTCCCCTGAAACTATCCATTCTAACATTTTTATAACACAATAATATTCCATTCTATTCACATATTGTAGTTTATTTCTCTCATAGGAGAATATCCCCTTTGTTTTTAATTTTTGGCTACCATGAAAAGAGCTGCTGTTATTATTTTTGTACCTATAAATTCTTTCCCTCTTTTTTTGATTTCTTTGGTGTGTAGACCCAGTAGAATTATATCTGGGTCAAAGGGTATTCATAGTGTGGCAACTTTCTGGGCTTAGTTCCAAAGTGCTATTCAGAAAGGTTAGACTAATTCTCATTAGTGCATTTGCATGCTTGTTTTTCACCACAGCCCCTCCAATGTTTGCAATTTCCTCTTTTGTCATCTTTGCCAGTCAAATGTATGTGAAATTGCTATAATGTACATTTCTCTAGTTATTAGTGATTTAGAACATTTTTTCCCATGCAATTGTTGATAGTTTGAATATCTTCCTTTGAAAACTGCCTGTTTATATCCCTTGATCATTTGTCTATTAGAGAATAGTTCCTAAGCTTATAAATTTGAATCAGTTCCTTATAAATTTTGGAAATAGACCTTTATCGGAGAAAATAATTGCATTGATCTCCCTGCCCAGTTTCCTGTTTTTCTTCTAATTTTTATTACATTGGATTTGTTTGTGCAAAAATGTTGAAATTTTATACAATGAAACTGTCCACTTTGTCTTCTGTGATCCTTTCCAGTTCTTGTATAATAACAAACTCTTTCTTCTCCAGACTCTAGATCTGAAAGTTCTTTTTATCCTTGGTCATTTAATTTGTTTATAATGTGACCTTTTACATCTAATTCATATATGGAGCTTATCTTTGTATATGGTGTGAAATGTTGGTCTAAACCAAATTTCTGCTAGACTTCTGTCTAGTTTTCCCAGTAGTTTTTGTCAAACAGTGAGTCCTTTCCCCCAAGTAATTGAAGTCTTTGGTTTATCAAACACTATGCTTCTGTGTTTGTTTGCTTCTGAATGTTATGTGCCTAAACTGTTCCACTGACTCCAGACCTGGTACTCTACCCTTCAAACTACACTGCCTTACAATAGCAACTATTTAATCACAACTGAAAGTACTTAACTTAATAACTGAAATCTCATCCAGAGGCAACAAGCTCTTATTGGTTTTGTATGTCTAAAACTACTCTAAGGCAGATCTTTTTCTCCATGAGTTTCTTAAAGCCAGCCTGATACTTAATTGTCCATCTTTTGTCTTCTAATAGATTACTTAGCTTTGTTTGGCACGATGATTCTGAAACGAAGATTTCTACCCCTTTACATTCAAGACATCTCATTGTAACTTGAGTCATTTCTCGTGTTTGCGGAAAAATCTTATCAAATTGATATTTACTTTTTTTCATATGTGATGCCTTTATTCTTGGTTACCAGTAAAATTATCTCCTCATACATCTTGAAGCTTGACAATGATGCTTCTGGATGAATTAAATTTTTGACTATTGGCATCCTATGGATTCTATTTATTTGCAATATATTATCTTTTCAATATTTCTGTGAAATTTTCTTGAAATAAAATGTGCATATTCTTTTGGCGTTTAAATTTTTTGAGGGGAAAGCTCCGCATTTCTTCATTTTTTTCTCACTTGGTTCCATCCTCCAGTTTTGTCATGTTTTTCTTTGCTTCCAAATCTTTTTCCAGTTGAATATTTTTCTCCATCCATTATTTATCCTGCTTTATAGAAAATCCTCTAATAAAATGAATTTTTTTTCATTAAATCTATTGGTTTGTTCATACTTTCCATGGACATTTTAAAGTTATTAACTTTCTCCACCTTATCCTTCTAGGGCATTAATTACAATCAGTTCCTTTTTTAAAAAAATTTTACCTGTGATATTTTTTCTAGTTTATCTTCCTTTAATTCTTTTAGTGTATTTATCATCAAGTTTGTTGTATCTTGAGGAAAGTCTAGTTATACATACTGTTGTTTCTGATCCTCCTGGTATTTTTTCAGAACATTTTCTTAGCGTTTCCTCTTCAACTTCCTTATTTAAAGTGTTTGAGTTTCCTTTGACTTTCTCATTTCTTTGAGTGCATTTACAATTTTTCCCCCTCAGGCTTCTTCATAGTTTTAATTTCTTGGGGTGTTTCTATTGGCATTTTGAGGAGGATGTGGAAGAAGTGGGCTCCCTAGGTACCTTTCATTTCACTATTTTCTCAGAACCTGAATTTTATTCCCTTATATGGGTTCCGTTATTTACAGAATCACAGAATTTGAGTTTTGGAGAGGGCCTCAGAGACCATCTACTCTAAAGCAAACATGAAGGAAATCCCCACTGTAACAAACCAGACAAGTTGTCATCCAATCTCTGCCCTAAGACCTCTAAGGGCCAGCAAGCAACCCCCAGGCTGCCCAGTCTACTTTTGGACAACTTTAATTGCTAGGAAGTTTTCCCTGACGTTAAGCCCAAATTGGCTTCTTTGCAACTTCTTCTCATTGATTTTGGTTTTGCCCTCTTGAGACAAATAGAATAAATTTAATCACTTCTCCACGTGATAACCATTCACATATTTGAAGATAGTTTTCATGTCTCTTTCCCTACTTCTTGAGTTTTCTCTTCTCTTCTCCAGAGTAAATATGCCCAGTTCTTTCAAATTATTCTCTTATGACATGGACTCAAGGCCCTTCACTGTCCTGCTTGTCCTTTTCAAGACTCTCTCTAGTTTGCCAATGTATTTTCTACACTGTGGCTTTTAGAATCAAAGACAGTACTCCAGACAAGTTCTGAAAAGGGAAGAGTACGGTGTTATTATCACCCTCCTGTTTGGGGAAACTATGTGTCTCTGAATGCAGTCCATGATTTTATTAGCTTCTCTGGACATTATCTTCCATTGTTGACATGCTGAATTTTCAGTCCAATAAAACTTGTACGTCTTTCCCCACAACGACTGTTGTCTAACCAGGCTTCCATCATCTTGTGCTTGTGAAGTGATTATTTGTACTCAAGCTAATTGGCACAGTGAATAAAGTGCTGGGCCTGGAGTTAGGGAGACTCATCCTTGCAAGTTCAAATCTGGCCTCTGACACTTGGTAGCTGTGTGATCCTGGGCAAGTCATTTAACCCTGTTTGCCTTAGTTTCCTCAACTGTAAAATGAGTGGGAGAAGAAAATGGCAAATCATTCCAGTATCTGCCAAGAAAACCTTAAATGGGGTCATGAAGAGTGAGACATGACTGAAAAGAACAACACTCAAGTGCCAGCTATCTTTTTAAGCTTTGTGCCATCTGAAAATTTGAGGAGCGTGCCACCTTATCTAAGTCACTGATAAAAATGTTACACAGCAAAGGGCCATACACAGATCCCTTGGGTACTCCACTGGAGATTATCTGCCATGTTGGCACTGAACTATTAAAAACTGCTCTTTGAGTCTAGTTTTACAACCAATTTTGAATCCAACTCATTTTGTTATCTTTTAGTTGACAACTCTTCACATTTTGGGTAAGAACAGGATGATATACTTTGTCAAAAACCTTGATAAAAATCTGGGTAAACAGGGCAGCTACATGGTGCAGTGAATAGAGTATTGGCCCTGGAGTCAGGAGGACCTAAGTTCAAATTTGGCCTCAGACACTTACTGGCTTTGTGACTGGGGGCAAGTCACTCAATCCCAATTGCCTCCAAAAAAATAAAAAATATATGTAAACTATATCTACAACATTCCTTTTATCTACTAGTTTTATAATTCTGTCAAAAATGGAAATGATGTTAGTCTAGAATTACCTGTTCTGGATGAAGACATGTTGGCTCTTTGTGAACACTACTTTTCACTCTTTTCATCTCTGTAATTATCTGTTCTAGAATTTTCCCCAGTTCTAGATTTAAAAAAATAATCAGGCTCACTAGATTATATTTTACATACCCTGCTCTCTCTCTCTCTCTCTCTCTCTCTCTCTCTCTCTCTCTCTCTCTCTCTCTCTCTCTCTCTCTCTCTCTC
>NW_020940527.1:19615548-19670922 GCF_900497805.2 Vombatus ursinus
CTCTCTCTCTCTCTCTCTCTCTCTCAATCTGAAACTTAGGATATTTGCCATTCTCCAATCTGCTGACTGCTCCCATTTTTGATGAGCTTTTGAATATTATTGACAGTTGTCCAGCAAGCACATCTCTCAGTTCTTTCAGGTCCTGAGGATGTGGCTCATCTGGGCAAGGAGACTTGATTTCATTAAGAGAAACTTGGTCCTTTCTCATTATCTCCTTATTTATTTTTTTCATCAACTAGTTAGTCATTTTGTTATGTCATTTCCAGTTCAAAGACAACAGAAGGAAGATAACAAGAGCGGCTCTGCCTTTTCTCTCTTGCCTATTATTATTGTCTCGCCCACCCGAAGGTATCAATCCCTTAGTTGGTACCATGTCTTCTCCAAATATTGCTAAAAACAAACAAACAAACTGAACTAGACAAACAAAAAGAAAATCCTTTGCAATGTCCTTAGTTTTCCTCATTAGGCTTTATAATCATTAGAATCATCCTAAAGTGGAAAGGCTTGCCTCTAGAGATGGTGGTTTCCCCTTTGCTGGAGGGCTTTAAACAAAGACTGCATGATCACTTGTTGGGTATGTCATGTTTATATATGGGTTGGATTAGATGACTGCTCAGGTCCCTTTCACCTTTGAAAATCTGTGATTCTATGATTTTCAGATTTGGACCAGTAAGCTCTGGAGCTTCCCATTCCCTCTGCTCTGTCCTCACACTGTCCAGCACCTGGGCCACCTATATAGGGAACAGTTGTCATCTTCTGCTTGATGAGGTTTAGGAGAAAAGAACATTCCACCTTCTTATTATGTAGAAAGGCATGAATGTGCCTTTTTCCCCCCTAAACTGGACAATTTATCTTCTTTTAAGAGAATATTCAAGTCATATCTTAATTTTGCTTTTCCTTTGTCATCTTCCTCCATTTGACAATGGAAAGGGAACAGAGTGGCAGAATTATTACAGTGCAAATTAATTCAGTAATTAATAGTTCAAAGTAAGAAAAATTCAAAATCAGGATGACTGCAAAAACTGTTTGAGCCACTGCTTTTGCAGTACTTGTTTGCACCTCTAGGAGGAGCTGTGACTTTGTTAATAAAAGAATTTATTTGGAAGGTCACTCCATTTGTGCCAAGCTCTCCTTAAGCTTTTTATTAGTAGGAGACAAATGTTGAAAACGGCAATACAATAGCTCTCTGTCAGATGGCTGAATTTAGTCTGATGTTTACAGTAATAAAAGACTCATGTAGTTATAGACTCCATAGACCAATAGTTGGAAAGGTTACCAATGCATTGCTTTCTTTTTCATCTTTATAACCCGCCTCCAAACATTTATAAATATAAGATTTTAAAATATACTAAACAAAACTTCAAGAATGGTTAACCTAATTCTACAGATTATGTCTGTGAAAGAGTGGAGAGGGGGGATGGTATTTGGAAATCCAAATTTAATGTATATGTAGATATGTTATTGTTGTTCAGTCCTTTCAGTTGTGTCTGACTCTTTGTGACCCCATTTGGGGTTTTCTTGGCAGAGATACTGGAGTGATTTACCATTTCCTTCTCCAGCTCATTTTACAGATGAGGAAACTGAGGCAAACAAGGTTAAGTGACTTGCCCAGGGTCACGATGCTGGTAAGTGTCTGAAGCCAAATTTGAACTCAGGTCTTCCTGACTCCAGGCCCAACACTCTAACCACTGCACCACCTAGCTGTCCTGCATGTAGATATAGTGGTATTTTTAGGCTTCTTTCTCCCCTTCTGTCTGGGTAGAATGAAAGCCCTATGAGGAGATGTGAAAGGTAGCATCTCTATTCTTCTTTGCTGCCCAGAGGAATTTGGTTTATAAGAGACTATAGGAGAAAATTGTCCCTGTAGTCTGTGTGACTCCTGCCTATTTCATGATTTCAAAAAACATCATAAGTAAGTGTTTGGGGCTTAAGGATGCTACTACATTGACAGGAGAAGGCTAGACAGCCACAGCCAGCATTTAGATTTTAGAAACTGTCCCTGCCTTTTGAAAACATCTAAACAGGCTATTGCCTTGGAGAATGGAAAGGCCAATTCTTTTGCACAAGAGACCAAAGGAATGCTTCATCTCTTACCGTCAATTTTCTGCCTGCGTCCCTCACCCCCATCTAATCCTTTAGAGATTAAGGAATTGGAGAATTGGGTTTATTAAAGGAGTAGCCTGATCCTGAGGCATTTTGTATTTCCAGAGGGAAAGTCTAGGCTTCTAATGGTCTTTATCAGGCTTCCAGGACCTTAAGGTGAAGTCCTCTGTCAGGAGTTGGCTTTTTTAGTGAATTCAGAAAACCAGTTTCCAACAAAGCTTGACCAACCCTGACCTATGTCACAGATACAACTAAAGGGAAAGGAAATAACTAACGTAGTGCTAGCTGAGGAATTCAGCAAAGCTGAGCTTGGAGCACTAGATCACCACTAAACCATTTCCCCTTGGTGCTGTATGAGTGGGGACCTTTGGATAACTTGCAAACAAGGCTGGGGATTAATCAGACATAGGCAAGGGGATACACCCAAGATAAGCTTTACTGGTTGTCCTTCCTTAAGGGGAGTCATCATAACATATCCCAGTGTGTTTGTGTGTGTGTGTGTGTGTGTGTGTGTGTGTGTGTGTGTGTGAAAGAAAGACAGAGACACAGAGAGAAAGAGATAGACATAGAAAAACACACAGAGAATGAGTTGGAGAGAGACAGAGATAGAAAAACAGTGGCAGACAGTGAGAGAGAGAGAGAAAGAGAAAGAGAGGGAGAGGGAAAGGGAGAGAGAGAGAGAGAGAGAGAGAGAGAGAGAGAGAGAGAGAGAGAGATGGAGAACCAGGCAGAGATAGAGAGACAAAAAACAGAGACAGAAAAAGACAATCAGAGAGACAGAAAGGCAGAGAGACAAAGAGAAAGACAGATAGAAACAGAGAGACAGAAAGAGACCAAGACAGAGAGAGAGACAAAGAGACAGATGGAAAGAGACAGTTACAGAGAGACAAAGAGAGACAGAGAGATAGAAAAACAGAGAGACAGAAAAACAAAGAGACAGAGAAACAGATAGAAAGAAACAGAGACAGAGAGACAAAGATAGATAGGGATAAAAAGAGACAGACACAGAGTCAGGTACAGAGACACAGTGAATCACAGAGAGTCAGAGAGATGAAGAAGGAGGCAGAGAAGATTTAATAGGCACTTTGGGATTCAAGTTTAGAGACTGGGAGGTTGAGTGTTGAGCCATGGAGGCTGCCATGGGTCTACTTCCAGAACTCCAGCAATTGTAGCACCCCTCTTCTCAGGAGCCAGAATGTTGCATTTGAAGACATTATGGCAATGGTGTATGAGCCACCAATGGTGATGACTTTCCAATGGGGAATAGGGGCACAGGCTTCACAGACAGATAAGCAGTTTTCTCCTCCTATCCGTTGTTGCTACTTAAGATGACATTTACTTTAGAACTTTTATGTTCTTTAAGTTTGCTTGCAATTCCTGACTTACCCAGTACTTTAACACTGACTTACTTTAAATACAAATTTTGATTACAGCTGCTTTTTGTTGTCAAGATGACGAACAACTAGGGACTCAGGATCAATATGAGAGAAAATGATACTGAATTACTAGTTTTATATACAGGTATCAAAGTAGGTAAAAAGATAATCTGGAATTTCTGTCCTTAGGTGAAAATGCGTCAGTTGCCATTGCTGTCTGGAAAGAGGTTGGGTTGTGAGGTCATGTTGATTTCTCCATTCCTCCTCCTCCTCTCTGTAGAGGGGAAGTTAAGGGCAGATACTAGAGAAGAGGTCATGTCTGGTAGGAGGAGGGAGGAATGTCTGAATCCTTCCAGTAACACCCATATTCCAAAGGCGGGGGTCAGAGGAGGGAGTATGCTTCCCTTTTGCCTTCACATTCAGCCAAACAAGCCACCAACCTCAGAGTGTCCAAAGACTGCAGAGATTTGATGTCGAAATCATTAGCACAGTTTAGTACTCGATCACATGGGGAACTTCTTGACTTCCCAGCACATACCTGTATATCTGATCAAAATTCAGTAGAATTTTGCTCTTTCTCAGTTTCAACCTGGTCATCAGAACTACTTGATTTGAGTGGATGGTATTGCAAAGAAATGTAAGTGGATGGGCAGTTGCAAAGTAATTCTCATGTTATTGGGCAACCAAGCAAGAGCAAGCTTGATCTGAGCCCCTCATCTGGCAGAGAAGTTAGTCCAAAGGGGACACTGGAAGGTGCTGGATCCCGTCCAAGGACATTAAGTTTTATGTCATCAGCACTTTTACAAGAAGGTGATCTCACAGCATGGACTTTCAAAAAACAAAACAAAACAGTTTTGGTCTAATTTCTTCGAGTGAAGTCAAAGGACTTGGGTTTGAATTCCACCTCTGGCACTCAATACAAGTGTAACCTTGGGCAGATCACTCACCTCTTTGAGATTCAGTTGCCTTTTCTGTAAAATTAGGAAATTGAACTAGATAACTTCTAGCTTTAAATCAATTAATTCTACAAAGAATAAAAATAACTCAACTAATATTTTAACAGCACTTTAGGGCTTTCAAAGTCCTTTCTTCACAATAGCCCTATGATGCATGTAGTACTCTTAATTTTAGTTTAGGGTTTTTTTTTTGGTAATTTTATTGGTATAAGGAACTTTCAGAAAGAAAATTCCCTCAATCTATCAACACCTATTTCTCTACAACCTAATGTCTTAGGAGGTTCCCTGAAAAGTTAAGTGACTTGCCCAGGATCACACAGCTGATTCTGAGGTCAGTATCAGTATCAATCATGTCTCACTGTCTCTTTGTGTCTTTATTACTCTCCCCATTTTATGGAAGTGGAAACTAAGGCTCAGTTTCCCATCCATCTGGTAAGTGGAAGAGTAAAGAGTTGAACTCAGATAACTCTGACTCTAGGGTCCTCATTCCCTCTACTCTGAGAAGCAGGACAACTCTTCTTTGCAGGCTGAATGGCTTTCAGTAGTTCTTTTCAAGATTTCCATAAAATATTTAAAACAGTCATATAAAAAAAAAGTTTTACTCCCTGACTGATTGTGCTCTTGGTTGTCACCTTTGGCCTGGGCCTGAAAAGCTCAGGTCTTCAAAGGAGAACCAGGGCCCTCCTTGCCACGGGGGTCCTTCTGGAGAAAGAGGGTGAAGAAGAATTTATATGCTTGGCCTCAAAACCTTGAAGTGCTGGGTGTGACCAAACTCTTGGTGGCTTGGGCAGCTGCCCAGTGACAGAATAATCCTGAGAGGAAACCACAGAGCAGGAAATGGCACCAGCAGGTCATTAAGCTTGTTTGTCTAACATAGAGATCCCTATATTGGGAATGATAAGTGGGAGCCAGTGGTTTCAACTGTTGGCAGAAAATAGAAACAAGGCCCACCAAATGGGAGCTGCAGACAATGGGTTTTTTCCTAGGTTACACAGTTGCCTTATTGCCTATATGACCACAGGACCATAGGCTTTGAGCTAGAGGGAACCTTGGAATCTGGTCCAAACCCCTCATTTTACAAGTAGGGAAAATGAGGCCTAGCGAAGTTTAGGGATCAAAGTTGCATAGCTAGTGAGTGGCAGAGGAGTGATTTGAACTCAACTATTCTTTCTATTTCATCATGCGGTGTTTAGATTGATAATATTTATTCCAGGGAACTTTCCCCACAGCTGAAAAACAGGTAATTCTCAATTGTTTGTGGCCCATAAATTGAGACCTCAGAAGTCCTCTAGTCCAACCTCTTTCTCTTAGTGCTTTGGAAACTGAGCTTACAGAGAAACTGTGTGATTGGTCCAAGGTGGTACAGGGAGTATTTCACTGTTTGAATCCATAGTTCCTGATCCCCAAACCAGAAGTGTTTCTACTACCTTACGTAGGTTTTTCTCCTTCTAAACCACCTCCCCTTATTGCCAGAAAATGAAAACTCCTTCCAATACTCAGTTAAGCTTTTTGGTTTAGTCCCTTTTCAGTCATATACGACTCTTTATGATTCCATTTGGAGTTTTCTTGGCCAAGACATTTGCTTGGCAAAGCCATTTGCTTCTCCAGCTCATTTTACAGATGAAGAAACTGAGGGCAAACAGGGTGAAGTGACTTGTCCAGGGTCACAAAGCTAGTACATGTCTGAGGTCAGATTTGAACTCAGGAAGATGAGTCTTCCTAACTTCAGGCCTGGCTCTTAGAGCATAATGGGATTTTAGAGTTGTAAGAGTCCTCGAGATAATCTAGTTGGTCCCAATCATCCCACAATTACAGAAAGAGAGGCCCAAGTGGTAAAATGATTAACCTAAAGTCACACAAATAAACATGAAAAAAGTCATATACTCAAATGAATCTAGGCTCTCACTGATGTGGTTATGCTGTTCAATGTTGCAGATCTGCTCATCGATGCCTTCCCATCCTTTTCACCATTGCCCAACAAGACAACAGCTTTATAATGATGGGCTTGCAATAGACAGTCTTTAAATGGGAATGCTAAGTTTAGTCTGGAGAAGAGAAGACTAGGGGTGGGAGGAGGGACATGTGATCTTTGTCTTTAAGTATTTGAAGAGTTTGGACCAAAGGACAAAACCAGGGGCAATGGGTAGAAATTGCAAAGAGGCAAATTAGGATCAGTGTTAGGGAAAAAAAATCCTAATGTCAAAAGTGGAATGGGCTGCCTTTGGAGATGATGGCTTTCCTTCATTAGAGGTCTTCCAGAAGAGGCTGGATGAACTTGTCAGGTATGTTACAGTGGAGATTCCCTTTGTGTATGAGTAGGGACTAAATCACATGATCATAGAGTTTAACCCAGAAGGGAGGATTTTGAGTTCAAATCCCTCATTTTACAGATGATGAAACTGAAAGCCAGAGAGGTCTAAGTGACTTCCCTAGAGTCTTACCTCCTAGAAGATGTCTGAGGTCTTCATAACACCAAGGTCCCTTCTCCTTTGGGATCCTTGAAATCAGTAATTATAGCAAATCTGACCTCCCTACTCACCAGATGTATAGGGTTGTCTGGGAGGACTAGCATGTCTGGTGGGAGAGCTTGCTG
Organism: Vombatus ursinus; assembly: GCF_900497805.2. Taxonomy (NCBI): domain Eukaryota; kingdom Metazoa; phylum Chordata; class Mammalia; order Diprotodontia; family Vombatidae; genus Vombatus; species Vombatus ursinus. Next base: position 19,622,577 of record NW_020940527.1, read on the forward strand.
AGCCCTTTTCAACCTTTGGTGTCTACCTTCCCTCACCGCTCACCTGTGGCTCAAAGAAGCTGTAGCTTGCACAGTGGTCATACCTCAGTGAACTGTCTCAGCAGATGGACTAAACCAGATTGAAGGTAACCAACAGGCCTGAAGCCTGTGAGATAGGGGGATGTCTACCCTGAGCATCCACCCAGAGGTGGATGAGAACAATTTGTTCCAATGGCCATGAAGGTGACTGAAACAGATATTGTGGAGCCCTTAGGGCTTGGTCAGACATGAAAGACGACAAGGTCATCCACTGAATACTAGGCCATCACCAGCACTCCTGACTCTTGTTTTGCCGCTGGACTTTGATGACTCTGGAAGAGAGAGTGAAGCTAATGGCTTTGCACAACTCTGCCTCACTTAAATCCAATTCATGTTCAAATCAAGACACTACCCTGTGATGTCATTGGTCTTCTTCAAAATGAAGGACAAACAACAGCACATCAGAGATAAATGAAAACATTTCATATTAGCTGTGTCTATTTTCTATTCTTAGTTCATGTCATAAGAACAATATTCTAAGACCCTTCCACATTCAGGTTGGGATGTTTTTAAAAAAGCTACTGAAATTATCATGATGAATTCATTGACTCAGGGGCCTAAGGCTCTAGCTGTTGACAAAGCTTTCTGGTTGCCTGAGTACAAAACCAGCCAGAACAGGCGGGACTGGAACTCTTTCTCCAGGTTTTGGACAGCAGTCCAACAGCATGATCAATAGCATCACAGGAAAGCTGCGATTCTCTGAAACAATTACATCTCTAGTCCTTTCCCTGCTCTTAACGTCTTTCCCCCGCAATGAGTGGCTAAACCTCCTTTTGTTAACTTTAAGATAGACTTATTTTGTCTCCCAGTCTCAGATGTGAGCCACAAGATTAGCCTGTTCAGTGCTGGTTTGTTACACTCCAGGACTCCAAAGATAACATGATTTCATAGGTGTGATTGGGGACAATCACAATGCCCCTGTACCTTAGCAGTAGATCATTGAAAGTTAGCCATACTTCTTGTGGTGGTGCCCTCTATACCTGGCTAGGATAGTATTTGAAGGACAGACATGTAGTCTCTTGCTGGTTCCATATTCAAAGATTTTCTAGTCTAGTTGGACCTCCTAACTTCTCTCCATTGGCATAGTCTTCAGGGTAGCAGAATAAACTCCATTTCATAGATAAATTTCAAAGTATGACGTCAGTGGAGGTCCTCTTCATTTGCACTGCTAATTGAGAATTGGTTATAATTTGGATCTCAGAAAAATTACTGAGAGACTATTATGTAATCTAGAGAAAAGAGTTCTATTCTGTAGGTCCTATGAGTCCTTGCTCTCACTAATAAAGTAAACCACCTCTCATCTCCTAGGAGCAGAAGCAAATATAACAGAAACAGGCACAAACACCATTCAATTCAATTTGGGTGTGGGGGATAGAACGTTGGGCCTGGAGTCATGAAAAACCTGAGTTCAAAATTGGCTTCAGATACTTAGCAGCTATGTGACCATGGGCAAATCACTTAACCTCTGTTTGCCTTAGCTTCCTCATCTGTAAAATGGGAATAATAGCAGCTATCTCCCAGGGTTATGGTTATGAAGATCAGATGAGATAAAATAAAGCACTTATGCACAGTTCCTGGCAAATAGTAAATGTTATATAAATATTAGCTTTTGTTACAATTAATAATAATTCAACAAATATTCTTTAACCATACAGTATGTGACAGTGTTGGACCTGGGGGCCTGGAGATATAAGTATAAAAAATAACATCATTCCTTGTCTCCAGGAGCTTCCCATTCAATGGGTATGTGTGTAGTACATGGGATATGACATGTACACACATCAGTATGATACTCAATAGAATGAGATCAGATCAAAGGAGAACCAGGAAAGTGCCATGGGAAATTCGAAGAGGCAGGACCCATTTTCTCTGGTGAAGGTTGGGAGGTGGTGTCAGAGAAGGATTCACGGAAGCAGTAGCATAAGAGTTGGTGGGACTAGGAGAGGAGGAGATGCTGTAAAATTTGGAGACAAGGACACAATGATAATGATGACAACAGATGTCTATATAGTGCTTTAAAGTCTGCAAAACATTTTATGTACATTATCTCCCTCGAACCTCTTCACAACTTTACAAGTCAGGTGCTACTAGTGTTATTTAGATGAAGTAGTTGGGGGCAGGGTCTATTTTAAGAATGGGGGATAGCCTGAGCATAAAGATTGGAGCAGGCAAGATAAAAATAAGGGATGGAGGGCAATCCATTTCAATTGCAGTGTAGAATGAAAGGCTGTAAGTAGTGTGAATTAAGGCTGGGTTGGGAGCTAGAACCCAGATTTTGTAGTGCTTTTAATGGGGGAGTCCTGTGATATAAAGATGGGCATCTGGTCTGTGAATCTTTTCAGTAAATCAGACTCTGAAAGGGCTTATTGAGCTCTGGGAGATGATTTTCTCTTTGTTGGTCTTGGTCTTTATCTAAGACTCTTGGAGCATCTCAAAAGACCTGTGCTGTCTTTCCTTCTTCTGGTGCCAACCCCTCTCCCTCTCTCCTTTCTCTCCTTTTCCTGTTTCCCTCTCTCCTTTCTCTTCTCCCCCCTACCCTCTATCTCTTTTTATTACTGTGAATTTGAAAAATAACAGACAAATGTGAACCCTTCTTTATACAAAGAAGAAGAGAAGAGGATTGCATACAAAACTGTGATTCTCCACAATGTATGGTTTGTTTTTAAAGATATATTTCAAATTTAACATGGTGGTTCCAACATTGCCCTGCTTGTTTATGTATCCTTCTGAACTTCCTTCTGTTCTCTTTTCTGTGTTTGAAAATGATTCATTGGTACTCTTTTATTCCTGTTTTTATATCATTATTACTACTTCCAGATCTCCTCATTATCCACTCCCCCAAAAGCTCTATTTTATAGCAAATATATATAGTCATGCAAAACAAATCCACACATTGGCTATATCTGAAAATGTATTTTTTCTTCATGTAATGCTAGTCCATCATCTTTCTTCCAAGAGGAGGAAAGCATGATTTAAAAATCAGTCTTCTGGAGTCATGACTGATTATTGCATTAGTTATCATTCTTAAGTCATTCACAGTTGTTTTTCTTCACGGTGTTGTTAAAGTATGAATTATTCTCCTGTTTCTGCACATTTCATTTTGCATCAGTTGATAAAAGTCCTTCTAGGCTTCTCTGAATCTATGCCTTGGATCATTTCTTATAGTACAGTAATATTCCATTACAAAAACAATCTCCAGATACCTTTTACAATGCTGAGCACTTCAAGCCCTCTCTCCTCATCATCTCTCCTCCTTTCTTGCAGCATCAAAGGATGAGGTAACCTTTCTTCTTGGCAAGGCTAAACTCTCTGCTCATGCCCTTAATCTCATCTCACACTTTTTCATCTGGGAGTTTGAGTCATTTATCATTCCTTTTGGTTCTGTTGTATTCAATTACCATATATCTACTGACTTATACCCCTTTATTTACACATATTCTAAAGTTTCCCTTTAACTTAAGAAACAAAACAATTTTCATTGTGCCCTTCTATTACCTCTAGTCATTATCTGATATGCATCCTTTTCTACTAGAAGGAGTACACTTATTTCCTCTATGTCATCTTCATCACTCACTGGCTGACATGTGCCTTGGTGGAAGAGTTTTCCTTGGCTTGTTTTTCAGATGAGGAAACTGAGGCTCAGAGACAATAAGGAGTTCGCCCAAGAATGCATAGACAGTAAGTGGGCAGGTCTATTACTCAAGTTCAGTGTTCTTTCTGCTTCACCCTGGTTACTTTCCCTTATGCCAAACTACTTGTCCTGGAGGTGAGTATATTGGAATTTAAATAGGGGAAAGACTTCTGACAAGAGAGGGAAAATTTTTTTTTACCTACCTATGATTTTGTCTAGGAATGGCCCTTATATACACTTAATGAAATCTGATTCAACCTAATAAATGTTTATTAATCTCTAAACACTTAGGTTACTCTTGAGTTTGTCCTAAAGCTACCCAATGCAATAAAAAAGCTGCCTCTCAATTGTTCCTCTTTTAGTGGACTAGGAGATTACACATTTACTGAGTTCTGTTCATTTACTCCAAGATTGCTGGATATCCCCCCCCACCCCATGACTTCTCTGTCAGGGAAACCCTGGCATAAATTCACCTTCATGAATTCCTCAGAGGTTCAATGCCTTGAGGTTCCAAGAGATCATGAGTCTTATAAAGGACAGATGGTGAGATCAATACTTGTTGAGGTGTAGGTAAGTTCTTCTGCTTCTTCAGATTGTTATAGAGGATGATTTCCCTCCTTTGCTAACTTTATGCCTCAACAATATAACGAGGTGGAATTGACCATGGCTCTACAGCTGGAGGGCAGTGAGACACAGATATTCCAGCATCTTTTTGTTTTAGCATATAGTCTGTTAATGCATATGGTCATATTTTCCAATGATTTTCAACCATTGAACAAATATTTATTGAACATCTACTAGGGGCTAGGAAGTTTAGAAACAATAAATGAAATACAGAAACCATGATCCTTGCTCTCCAAGATCTTATGGTCTAGATCAGGAACTGATATGTGTGTGTATGTAGGTATATGTGTGTGTGTGTGTGTGTGTGTACACACACACATGCACACACATCCATTCGCACACCCATACCCATAGCCACACACATATCATATATATAATCTCTATACATGTATAGACATACATACATGTATGTATATATACACCATATGTATAATATATGTATATGATACATTAGAGGCAGGTAGATGCCTCAGTGGTTAGAGTGCTGGGCCTGGAGTCAGGAAGAACTGAATTAAACCTGGCCTCAGATACTTACTAGTTGTGTGACCCTGGGCAAATCATTTAACCTCTGTTTGACTTAATTCACTGGCAAAGGAAATGGCAAATAACTCCAGTACCTTTGCCAAGAAAACTTCATGAACTTCATGACCATGGGGTCATGAAGAGTTAGACATGACTGAATGATGGAGCAATATGATATCTCATATATATATATATATATGCATATACATACATGCACAATGTATATTTGCATACAGCCACATAGCACACATACACATATGTGTAAGTGTAATATACACAGACATGTACCTATATATGCATAATGCATACATGCATGTGTATATCTAGATATCACACATGATACTATATACTACAAGGCAATGTGTGAATGTTATAGTAGAAAGAACCCTGAACTTGAGACCCAAAAGTCTACTTCAGTTTTAGTCCTAGCTCTGCTGCTAACTCTCTACGTGACTCTGAGCTAGCCATTGTCTCCTCTCTAGACCTCAGTTTATTTCTCTGTAAAATAAATACATTGAGCTAGGTGACCTCTGAGGTCCCCTAAACATTCTATGGTTCTGTGGTCAAAACCAAAAAGTTATAGGAATTCAGAGTTGAAAGAGATACATGACTTCCATCTGTGATGAGATGAGAAAACTGTCTAAGGAGCAGCATTTGAGCTGTGTCTTGAATCTTTTTCAAAAGGTGGAGGGAATGTAAGGAGGGCATTCCAAGAGGAGGGCATGGCATAAACAAAGGTCAGGAGACAGGAAAGTATAAGACACGTGTTCAGGCAATAGTATGGCTAGAACATAGAATTCCTGTACAGAAGTAAAATTATATAGATTTAAAGCTTTAAAGGAATCTTGGAGATCACCATATTTAATGCCCTTCCTCTTAGACATAAGGAAATGGAGGCCTAAGGAGGTTAAGTTCTTTACAGTATGGTCCTAGTCTGTTTTTCTAACCTTCTTTTCTAGGCCTCGTATACAAATCCATGAGTCTAAGCAAGCTGGTTTACTCATTGTTCTTAGAAAAATCCATGAAAAAAACCACTTTCTCACCTCTAGGAGGATGCTCAAGCCATTTGCCCTTGTGGAAACGTCCTCCCTCCATCTCTCCAATTCTTACCTGACTCAAGACCCAGTATGCTTTCTTACGAAGCATTCTTAGGCCATGCCAGTCTGCCTTGATTGCTTCTTCTTTCCTCTGAATTCCACTTGTATTTATTACATAAGCACTGGTTGCTATGATCTTGTTATGTTCTCTCTTACATTATTACTTAGTTCTTGTTATTTGTTATTTTAACTTTTTTGTGTTAGCTTTTCTTGTATTCTTGACTCCCTAACCAAGTTATAATACTCTCCTGGAAGGCAGGGTCCATAGCATTAATTTTACAATAGAAATCAGGACACATGGTAGGTGCTATCCCTGAATATGGTACTGAATAGCTGACTTAGGCTATTTTAGTGGCTTCCTTCTGTCAGAGCTCCATAGTTAGTTCTGTGTCTGAATAGGATGAATATTCCAGAATCGGGGACCAGACAGGCAGAGCTCATTTCTTAAGAGGTGTGAACTAGATAATCCAGAGCTTGAAGTCAGTCCAAAGGGAAGAGCTGCAATCCAAAGCCAGGAAATCCTTTGAGTCTTCCTGTCATTCCCAGAGGAAGTGTGAAGTAGATATGCTAAAAGAGCCTGATCAGTTACAGGGAATTGAAGGGAACCCAGAGAGTCGAGAAATGACTTTACTGTACTAGGCTGTCAATTTTAGGGGGTTTATTCTGTTTTTTTTTTCATCCTTTCCTTTCTTCCTTCTATTCAGGGACCTTGCATTCCAGCCACACTAGGAGCATTTATTCTTCCCTGAACTCAGCCTCATATTTTCCTGTCTCCATACCTTTGCTTAGGCTTTACTCCCCTCTTGGAGTGTCCTCCCAACACCAGAGCTGCCTTCTTTATTGGTTAAGCTGATTCATCCAGGATGATTTGGTCCGTCAAAGAATTATATTACTTTTTTTGCTCTGGGATAGTGTTTAAGACATTTCACAAGTAGCCTATACTTTTAAAGGGCTAATGATATATATTCTTAATCAGGTAAAAAGTTCTTGGAGGGGCCCTCATATGTTTGAAATGCATTGTTTGCTTGCTTTTTCTACTGAGTGCCCATGTTTCAAGAGAAATCCCATAAAGAATGATTAATTGACTCTTGAGGCATGAAGTACCTGGCAGGGTAACAGAGGACACTTTTTTTTTTTTAAGGAGGGACACTCTAGTGGGTTAGAGGAAACAGTTATTTCTTAACCTCTGTTTTGGATCTTTCTTTCCACTCAGGTCCTGGCTTTGCTTCCTGGCTTAAAGTTCACCCTCTGCATTCTGATGCTTAGTAGGGAAACAGTAATGGGGCCCTTAGCTTGCATTCAATGAGCTGTGCCAACCTACAAGTGTTTATTAAGTCACTATGGGCAAAAGAGAGGGGATTAGTCTGGAGAAAAGAAGTCTTTAAGAGAGAGGCATGATAGCTGTCTTCAAGTATTCAAAGGATTGTCAGATGGAATAAAAATTAGACCTATTCTGTTTGGTTCTCAAGGCCAATACTTGAAGCAAAGGCAGAGGACACATTTAGATTGGATGTAAAGAAAAAAATTTCCTAATTATAATAGCTATCCAAAAGTGGAACCAAATGCTTAGTAACATGGTGGATTCCACCTCACTGGAGGTCTGCAAAGAAAAAGCTGGGTGACAGTCTGTTAGGAATGGTCTAGAGGAGATTTGAATTTAGGTATGGGTTGAACTCTCAGCTTGAGATTCTGGGATGCTGTAAAAGAAAATCTCTGCTTTGTATTATGGTCACATCGGGGGATATGTAATTGCAATTTGTGTTACTTATAAATCTAATTTAATTAAAATTGTGAAAAGAACACCCATCCTGTTATATTGTTCTGTCTTTGTATTTCATGTTGACCAAATTGAAAACATGGAGACTAATTTAAATGAGCATTGTAGACTGAGTGGGAGACGCAATTTATTTAAATTTTCAGCTTTGAATTGTATTTATGAGTGAGTACTGCTAAGGTAAACAAGCTAATAGATTTCAATAAGATCAGTCAAATTACTATGGAGAGACTCCAAAATCCATATGATTAGAGTGAGCCAAAGTAAGTAAATAATTTTGAAAGTATAATAAAAAGGAAAGCTTTCTCTGATTTTAAAAAAAGTCATTCACTAGGAAATTGGTCATTATTCTTTCTAATCTTTCCTTTCCCACCAAACCGGACTTGCTGAAGCATTAAACTTGTGAAGATAGAATGGAATACTTACCAAGAACTGCCCCCTTGTGAAAATATAGATTAAATTATGTAACTTAAATATATTAATTTATCTCCATGGGCAATAATTCATTAAAGTCCACTTATAGTCATTCTCAGATATCTGCTGAAGGTATAATTTATTTGCCTTGTGTTCATTTAAAAATGGTTCTCAGTCTAATTAATTAATTTTGACTTTTAAGTATCTTCAAGTTGGTTTACTAAAAACAAGTGCTAGAAAAAAATAGCTAAAGGTAATTTGTGGGAGTCTTTGGTGTATTGTAGAAAGTCATCTGCAAAACTCTATTCCCTTATGATATTTTCATCAAGGATACCATTGATATGTGCCTAGACACTTTATAGACTGTGGGAAGTAGAAATATGGGGTTAAGAACTGATTATATATTCACAATTGCCCCCTCTTTTTTTTTTACTAAAATACTATAAATGATCTTTTCTACTTTTTTGAAATCTTACCCTCTCTGAGATTGAAAATAGATCCCTGATTATCATTAGAATTGTGAGATTTAAGATTTATTTTGTATATATTTAAGATTTATTTTGTATATATTTGATCCAACCTTCTTCTTGACTTCATTTTTTCTAAGAAATGCTCTGATGTTCTGAGTAGTCAAAAACTTTACTTTTCTCCTTTTTAAAGATACCATTTAAAATTGATAACTTGTTTAAATAGATTGGGTCAAAATGATTTTGAATCTGTTATAACCACAAGGAATCTCTTCTCATCTCTATCCTTTATTGTAATTCAGGAGGGGCTATTTTTCTTTTTGACTATGTGCCTCTTTTAAAGATTTTATTTAAGGAGAAGTACTTTTTGGAACTTCTCCCCTTTGTTAATCCTTAGGAAACTTTCTAGGAATTTCACTCATCAAAATCTGAGGCCTGTTGTCAGTGACATTTACTCTTCCCAGAGTCACATTTGCTAATGTTAAATTTTAAAGTTTAACACTAAACTTTCTAAAAATAAATCGGGTTGTGACAGGGAACCTGGGTTCTTGAAGACTATGACAATGTAATGTAAACTCTGGCAGATTTGACCAAACTGGAAAATCTCTGAGTATTAGTTCAGTGAAAGATTATGTCACCCCTCCAAGGAAGAACTTGTCTAAATTTGGAAAGGCAAATCACTGGAAAGCTGGACCCCAGATGATACAGTTTTTTGGATAATGGTAATTCCTTAAACTATCTTCCAACACATAGAGGAAATATAACCTGCATTAGAAGAGGGAGTAGTCATACTAATGAAATCTTTGAATTACTGAGTGATAACTCTTAAATTAGACAGTTAGGTAGCATGGTGGGTAAGAGTGTCAGATTTGTAATCAAGAAGGCTTGATTTCAGATTCTGCATCACACACTTCCTAGCCATGTGATCTTGGGCAAGTCACTTAACCATTATTTGCCTCAATTTCTTTATCCTTAAAATGAGGATAATAATAGCTCCTATCTCCCAGGGTTGTTGTGAGAAATAATTGATATAAATTATTTACGGCACTTTGCAAACCTTAAAATGCTACATAGATATGATGATGATGATGAAAGTAAAGGAGAAGTAGAAGAAGAAGAAGAGGAAGAAGAAGGAGGAGGAGGAGGAGAAGAAGAAGGAGGAGGAGGAGGAAGAGGAGGAGGAGGAGGAGGGGAAGGAGATGATGATGATGATGATGATGATGATGATGATGATAATGTGGCATTCTGGGTTTTCATGCCAAGGTGTTCATTGCTGTCTATTCTGAGAGTAGACTCAGAGTAATCTTTAAAAATTAGTGCTCAAAACTGATTTCAAAGGAAGTACCAAATCACTGAACACACATATAAGCTTGTATGCCTGTGTGTGTGCATACTGGTTTGAAATATAGATTTCCACAGCTTTGGACTTTGTTACTTTCCCTCCTTTTGGATTAATAGGACATGTTCCCTTTAATCCTTAATAGTTCATTTCATCCCTCTTACCAAGCACTTAAAATCATCGGTCACTAACTCAAAACAACTCACAGAATTTCTGACCCTGCTATTGCTGCCACCAGGGGTTTTCTTTCTGAAAATGCCTGACAAGCAGGAGGGAGGGAGTGCTGTGTGTTCAGGGAGATGCATTTGGAATCAGAGGACTTGGGTTCATTTACCACCTGTGTTACTTGCATGATCTTGGACCTTACCTTTGAGGGCCTTAGTTTCCTCATATGTAAAAAGATGGAATTAGGCTAAACTGCTAGAGCTCTAAGGTCCCTTTTATTTTTAAATCCTGTTTTCATCTAGAAGCAACAAGGGAGCCACTACAGGCTTATGAGCAGGGGAATCCCTTGGTCAAAAGGCAAAGTTTGATACTGCTTGATTCTCTGATTTTTGCAGGCTCAGTGGGATGTTGATAGAACACAGATGAATGCTATCTGTATCCTCTCATATTCTAATTGACCAGGAAAGGCTTAGCTTTACCTTGCAATGATCATGGCATAGTATATAACTTAATCTCACAGCTTGGAAAGGTGAAGAAGGCACAATCTAAGGTGGGACTTTGAAACTGTTCTTCACAGACAATCAATCCTGGTTGGAGAGACATTGGTAAGCCCAAGACACAGACCTCAGCAAAGAAAAACGGGAGAGGAAATAGAAAGGCAATGGGAGGGTAGTATCATGAGCTGGATGAGACTTCAGATATTATCCAGCCCAATTCCCTCATTTTACAGTGGAGAAAACTGAGGCCCCAAGATGCTTGAAGTGACTCACACATGGTCACAGAGCTAATAAGTATCAGAGTAGGGTTTGAAATCAGATCTCTTTTGAATCCAAGTCTTGTATTCATTCTTATATTTCCAGTATCTTGCACACAGAAGGTGCCAAATAAATGTCTATTGAATTTGAACATCAGAGATAGAGAAGAATGGAAGAGTGCAGAGCCATAACTAGCAAGTAGGGCAAAGAGCACAAAAAGCACCTGGGGCCAATACGGGGAAAGCGCCTAGAGTAAGTGAAAGAAAAGGGCCCTCAGACTTCTGGGAAAGCCACTAGTGGACAATACTGCAAATTCCTGTTTGAACTAACTGTTCTTGCTAACTTAGCACTAAGCTCAATTGTTTCTAGCTGCTTGACAATAAGTGCTGTCAGTACCTTTTAAATTCCCTACCCTGGGACAAAGTGTCAGTTGCTTTGCCCCAGTTACAGATTTTTGTAGAGAAAAAAAGTCAATGGAAAAAATTACCTTTTCTATAGGAAATTCCCATTATTTACTCATGGTAGAGTCAGGATTTTAATCTAGGTCTTACCACTCCGTATCCAGAATTTTTTTTCCCTTACTGCCTCCCATACTGCCTCTCAGATGGTGTTTCTGAGTTGCTTTGCCCAAAAATTCACCACCTTGAGGCCACACCTCTGTTGAAAAGCTTAAAAGCATGTTCTTGAGTGGGTCTCTGCCAATTGCCCAGAGCCTTCTCAAAGTTTACCACGGTCATTCCCTTAAGAAAGGTCATTTAGGCAGGAGGGAAGAAGCAAAGGTCCATGAGTACCTTGACATTGACTTTTTTAAGTCATTCTCAGGCAATGTTAGGAATCTCCTTGCCTGACTACATAAATTTGTCAGTATCTGTTTTCAGAAGAACAGAAACTGACAATGTGGACTGTTATCACTTCTCTGAGAGGAGTCTAAGGACTCAGAGTTACTCAGAATGAAAGAACGTCCTCATTCTTTTACTCATGCCTTCCTGTTTGAAAGCTGTTAGGAATATGAAATATTTAAGTGATTCCAAGTATTCAGAGTTGGTCTAATTTCTCATCTATATTAATTGGTCTGGGGGTGAAGGGCCCAAGATTCAATGCCCCCTGAACTACAGATGTCCCTTGAATCATTTCCAGGGGATGAACGTTTCAAGATTACTTCAGAGATGAAATATCAGGATGATTTTCAGGGTACTAAGGGTGTTGCTATTTCCCAGATAGCAGAAATACATTGCTTGTGTACCCTTCTTCCCTTTTGTTCTCATCCTCATATTTTTATGACTTAAAATATTTTACTATCTTTTGTTTTTTCATCATCCTAATTTTAGTCAATCAATTGACAAATATTGATTGGTAACCTACTATGTGGCAGACAGTATGCTAAGTGCTGGGAATACAAAGATAAAAATAAGACAACCCTTGTGTTTGAGGAGATTACATTCTATTAGGGGAGATACCCTGTCTATAGCACTATAAGCACACGTAGAATACATATAAAATGATACAAGGTAGTTAGGGAGGAAGGGCACTAACAGTTGGGAAGGTGAGGGTGATAAATAAAAGGCTTCATGCAGAAAGTGATATTTCAGTTGCATCTTGAAAAAAGAGAGATTCTGTGAGGCAGAGGTAAGAAAAGAGTGCATTGCAGGCATGGGGGAATGGCCAGGGCAAAGACACTGAGATAGGAGGTGAAGTGCTTTGTAAGGAACAGAGATTGATTGTTTGGTAGCATTTGGGAAGGAGTGTAATGTTTAATGAAGCTGTTAAAATCGGTGGGGGCCAGGTTGTAGAGGGTTTTAAATAATAGTTAGCATTTATATGGTACTTTATAAATATTATCTCATTTTATGCTCCCAACAACCCTGAGAGGTAGGTGCTATTATTGCCCCCATTTTGAAGATGTAGAAATAGGCAGACAGAAGCCCAATGCTTGGCACAATGCCTGACACATTTGTTGTTTTTGTTGATGTTCAGTCCTTTTCAGTCATATCTGACTCTTTGTGACCTCGTTTGGAGTTTTCTTGGCAAAGATACTGAAGTGGTTTCCCATTTCCTTCTCCAGCTCATTTTACAGATGAGAAACTTAGGCAAAAAGGGTTAAGTGACTTGGCCAGGGTCACACAGCTAGTAAGTGTCCAAGGCCAGATTTGAACTCAGATCTTCCTGACTCCAGTCCTAGTATACTGTTCACTGAATTGCTTAGCTACTACTTTTAAAAGTCAGAGAGAGGAATTTGTATTTTATCTCAAAGGCAATGGAGAATCATTTTAATTTATTTAGTAATTTCCCTCAATAAAATAATCAATTAATTGAGTCCCACTATATGTGAAGGACTGCTAGGTGCTTGGGAGCACAAAGACAAAAGTGAAACAATCTCTCAGTCCCTGACCTCAAGAAGCATACTTTGTATGCAGAAGACAAGTAGCTATATACATACATGCATACATGCATGCATACACACATACACACACACATATGCCAGTATACACACACACACACACACACACACACACACATAAAACACAAAACTCTTTTCCTTGGTAGAGATTGATTACTAAATGACCTGTACCTGAATGAAGAGTGGAATTGATGAGAGGTTAGGAGAACAGAGATCCTTCAGCTTTGAGAGAAATGGAATTCAGTTCCAGACTATTTACAGATCCTTGAAGGGAGAGAAGGACTTTGGGAAGAAGTTGACCTGTAGAGGAGCTAGCATCTCAATCATGTCCCTGTTTACCGCTTGCTACACTAGAGACTTCAGGAGATTTCCTCTTGGGTGAAATCTGGGATTCTGTCTTCCTCCCTCCCTCTCCCCCTCCTTCCATCCCTTCCCCTCCCTCTTTCTCTCTCTCTTTCTCCCTTCCCCCTGTATGCCTTCCCTGTTAAGGGGTAAAGATCAGAAGTTCATCTTAAACCTAAAAATTATTCTCCCTAGTTTAGCACTATTTAAGGAGGGTGGATAGTTATAATTCTCGCCCCAGATCCCCTTTGTCTGAGAAGAGCAGTGGTCAGCCTCTGGTCCCAATCTCCTCCTTTGCCTCCTGGCAGGAATCAAAGTTTCCTCTGGAGAAGAGTGGGTGGAAGAGTCTAGAGATATTTTATGCTTCTCTGTGAATCACATCTAGACAGACTCATGTAGATATATGTAACTTACCTGGGCAACACACATCCTGCAGTGCATAAATATATACATGCACCCATACATGAAGATATATACATGCACATATAAATGTACAACACGTACATATATATATATATATGTATATGTTTATGTATATATATCCAAAATGGATACCAGATGATCTGGGGGGCAATAGCAGCTTAGGGGAGACAGGAAAGCTATCATTTCCAATCCATTTGATTTCTAGTGCATTTCATCTATGGATTATTTCCAACTTATATTTTACATAACTTGTTTGTACATAGTTTTTTCATGCTGTCTCCCCTATTAGAATGTGAGCCTTCAGAGTAGGAACAGTTTTTTATCTTTCTTTGTATCTGCAGCACTTAGTATGGTGCCTGACACATAGTAGGTGCTTAATAAATGTTTATTGACTGATTGACTAGGAAGAAAGGAAACATTTGACCCTTTAACACTGGGAACATATATGCTGCACACCATCTTGAGTAAAGCAGAGAGAAAACATGTCTGTCCCACCTCCCCAGTTCTTCACTTGATTCAGATTTAGTGCCCAAAGGAGTGAGTGACCACTTACTAAGTGCCAGCTGGCTGCCTCCTTGTCAACAAACTAGTCTTACAAAGCTAAGTTCAAAGTTCAAGTTGTGTCAGAGCAGGGATGAGTGTGTCCAGCATCTTCATTCATATGAACCTTCATATAAGGAAGGTTCAACATGTGATTCATCCAAAATCACACAGCCACAGAGCTGCAAAGCCATGCCTTTTGACTCCTAATCTAGGACTTTTTGGAGTACATCACTCTGCAACTCTTGTAAGAGACCAGGGGAGCTCCTGTCCTGGGGCAGGCTGTTTGCTGTATAGCCAAGAAGATACAAGTAATGCCAGGAAACTCACCTCCTTTCTATAATAATGATGGTGATGATAGCTAGCATTTATATATCACCTACTATGTACCAAATATTGTACTGGGCACTTCACAAATGTTATCTCATTTGATCCTCACAACAACCCCGTGAGGTTGTTATCCAGTTGAAGAAACAAAGGCAAATAGAACTTAAATGACTTGTCCAGGGTCATACAGCAAGTAAGTGTCTGATACTGGATTTGAACTCAAGTCTTCCTGACTCTGCCCACTATACAATCTAGCTATAGCCCTTAGAGCACTTGGCAATGTGCTTTCAGTCCAGGCTCAGCTCCTTTTTTGCTTCCATGGTCCACATTTCCCTTTTTGATATCTATAATTCCTCAATGGCCCTTTCAACTGTATCCTGAATGTTGGCAGACAGTGCTGCCCCCTTCCTTCTCTGCTTCCTTCAAAGGCTTCTAAATCCAGCGTTTGCCATTAAGCCATCCCTGATGGAGGGGAAGCAAAGTGTTGCTACTCTACTTCCCTGTCCTTGGCGTGAAATCCAGTGGAAAAGTCATGGATTTGGAACTACATGAATAGAAAGATCACGTCCAGAATGGTTAACATTCCTTGTCTTTGTACCCTTACATTGTCAGTCTATATCTGTAGTACTGTGTACAAAAATGGGGACCATTTTGCAGCGAGTGCATTCACAAGGTAGAAAGCATCCCAAGAAGAGTATCCAGGATGGTTTTAATAGTCCTCAGGACGTCAATATGTGATACTGATGATGTACAATAGTACGACAAAGAACCCCAAAGACGTTATGTCATTTTGGAGCAGATGCTATAGGTGTTACCTTCATTTTAGAGAGTAGAAAACTTTGGCTTCAGAAGCTTAAGTGATGGGTCCCTGGTCATCCAGCTAGTGTAAGGATTGAAACCTAGGTTTTCCTGTCTCCCAGTCCGCCATTCTGTCAATATTGCCTCTGGAGAACACATCACATATTGGTGGAAGGAACTGGGGACATAGCTTGGAGACGAGAAGTCTTGGAGGGCAGGATAACTGTCTCTGAATATTTGAGGGGCTGTCATGTGGAAGAGGGATTAGGCTCAAGCTATTTGGTCCCATGGGGCGAGGGAAGAATAGGAACAATGAGTAAAAATTGCAGTGGCAAATTTCATACCAATATGAGGACAAATTTCCTGATAATTAGAACTGTCCAATTATGGAATGGGTTGCCTTGGGAAGTAGTGGTTTCCCTGAAGAGCCATGATTAGGGTGGGGTGACCAGGGCTTTGCCTCAGAGTCCTTTACTTTATAGGATACTGACCAAACTTGCTGCTTCAACAGGATGGCTTGCTCTGTAGCAGAGTAGGGAGGGATACACTGAGAAATTAAAATGATGTATTGAGTTCTGTGGAACTTCATGTAAAGTAGAACTGTTCAATATGTAGGTTAGTAGATAGAGGGTTGGAAATTGAAAGAGTAATTCTGGTTCTGGTTCTGTCATTTATTATGTGACTTTCACCTTTCTAGACTTAGTTTACTCATCTTTAAAATGGGGATAAATTCCCATCCTTGACTTTCTGTTAGTATTCTTATGATAATAATAGAGATTAAAATGCCTTAAAAATTAAAGGTGCTATTAAGCATGCAAGGCATTAAAAATTTATCATTAGGTAATGGAGAGACAGCATGGTATAGTGGAAAGAGCTCTGTGTCTGGATTGCAAGAACCTGGCTCTATTACATGCTACCTGGATGAACTTGGGCAAATTATTTCATTGTTACCTCTCTGGGTCTCAGTTTCTTAGTTTGTAAAATGAGGGGTCTCTACCAGTTCTAGATTAGTACCTGGCAGCTAGGTGGCACAATGGTTAGAGCACTGACTGAAGTCAGGAGGACCGGAGTTCAAACCTAGTCTTAGACACTGACTAGCTGCGTGACCCTGGGCAAATCACTTAACCCCATTTGCCTCAGTTTCCTCATCAGTAAAATGAGTCATAGAAGGAAATGGCAAACTACTCCAGTATTTTTGCCAAGAAAACTCAAAATTGGTCATGAAGAGTCACTCACAACTGAAATGAACGAACAACAACACATAGTAGGACACTTAAAAATGTTGATCGAACAAGTGATCCCTAGGAACAATTGAGCTTAATACTTCTTAAGGACAGTCAGTTAAAATAGGAAGCTACTAGATTGCTGTTCCTTCCACTTGTAGCCACACCCCTGACAGAGCTCCGTGGGAAATCCATGGGGGGGGTGGCTTTCCTATGCCCTGGGTACTCCTCCTCCTCCTCCTATTCCTCCTCCTCTTCCTCCTTCTCCTTTTCCTTTCTGTCCTCTTGTTCTTCCTCCTCTTCCTCCTATCCTATTACTACTACTACTTTTCTCTTTCTGTCTCTCCCTGTCTCTGTCTCTCTCTCTCTGTTCCTCTCTGCCACCATTTACTGCAATCAAAATTATATTAAAAAAAAAGAATTTAAGAGGCTCTTGGTGGATGGCTTTGGTTATTTTGTCTCTGATGTGTTTTGTCATGTGTGTATGGGTCATGCAGATGCCAGCTATGACTCTAGCTCCCTCTCATGGGGGAGCTTCAAGCAAAGATTGAATGACCACCACTTGTCAGAGAATTCTTATGTAGACTTAGGTTGGACTAGATGGCCTCTAGAGACAGGCATCATGATGCCATGGAACAAATGCTGAAGTCCTAAGGCCTTGAGTTCAAATCCCAGCCCTTCCATTTTCTACCTATGTCACTCAGGAAGTCACTTAATCTCTCCATATCTCTGTTTCCTCTTCTATAAAAGGAGAATGTTGGATTTGGTAACTTGTGAGGTCCCATCAAGCTCCAAATTATGATTCCTTTTTTAGATTATTATTCCACGACTCTTCTAACTCAGGAATTCTATTACTTTGAGCCATACATCAATGGGCTATCATCTATATCTGTGGAGGAAACATCAAAGTTGCAGAAATCATGGATCTTTTTAAAGTATCAAGGAAAAGAGAATTGCATTGGAGTAGACCATTAAATTTCCAACTCCTTATCGGGTACCAGGGAAAAGGACAGATCTGGGAAGAGAAGGTGAACTAACTAGTACAGCCAGCCCAGACACCCACTTCGGCATCTCTCCCATGCCTCTCTACTTTGATCCCCTTTGGAGTTACGACTCCTTACAACATTTTCCAAGAAAACATGCTTGGGAGGAATGGTGCCATATGGACGCAATAGGCCAGGACTTTGAAAACTAAATGGTTTCATGGTATTTGCCTCATAAATAGAAGGAGCCACTGGGGTTTCCCCAGCATGGCACCAGAGGCAAAATAAAGGGGGTGTGGGAAGGCTGGTGCCGGAATCAACTCAAAACAGTCTTCACCAAAGCTGCCTAGTTCTATGCCTTTCCCTCTGGGTCTTTTTGTCAAATTCTCTGAAGTTCTCCAGGTTGTCACAACTGCCACAAAACCCCAGGCAGGCTCAAGAAGAAAAACCTTCCCCACTCCACCACCAGGATCAAATATCCTTCTCAAGGTCTGAAATGACCCTCCAGGACGTCTTTGAGAATCCATCAAGAAAAACCTGAGGTCCAGACCACACAGGGTCATGTAAAGATCCTGACAAACTTTATTCACATCCTGGCAAAATTCCAGCTGGGTTATGCTTCTCACATTCCCTCACTGGCCCCACCTCTCTAGCTGGATGGAACTTCCTTCACTTCATTCCCTTCATGTTTCAAACTCTCGCAGGCAAAGAGTGGACAGTATTCAATAACTGTCGTCTCCTGCTGCGACCTCCGGGGTGACAAAGGACAAAATAAGACAATCTGAGCTCCTTGAAATTAAATCTTCCATCATCTTGCCTTTGCGCTGGCTGCCCATGATGCCTGCATTACTCTGCCCCCTCACCTCCACCTAGATTCCCTGGCTTCCTCAGCTCCAGTTCGTCTCTCTGCCGAAGGTCTTTCCCAGTTTCCCCAGCTACGAATGCCTTCCTCTTTCAGATTGCTTTTCGTGTGTGTGTGTGTGTGTGTGTGTATACATATACACACACAAAAATTATTGTATCAATAATATTATAACATTCATATATATATATATATAATGAGAGTGTTGGACTAGATAACCTTTGAGGTCTCTTCAAATTCTAAATTATGATTCTCTCACTAGATTATTATCCCATGACCCTTCCAACTCATGAATTCTGTTATTCTGTGTCATAGATATGCTGTCATCTAAACCTGTGGAAGAAACATCAAAGTTGCAGAAATCATGGATCTTTTTAAAGTATGGAGGAAAATAGAGTTATAATAGAGTAGGCCATTAAGTTTGCAACCCCTTACCAGGTACCTAGTTGTTTACATGTCAGCTTCCCATTAGATTGTGCTCTCCTTGTGGATAGGAACTATGATTGCCTGTCTGTGTCCCTAACAGTTAACACAGCACCTAGTGCAAAGTAAATGCTTAAGAAAGGCTTGTTGCCTGACTCCAGTGAAAGGGGAAGCTATATACACAGTGTGGGGTAGTAGAATGAAGACTGGAAGCCAGAAGACCTGCATTCTCATCCTAGTTGTGCCATTTACTAACTGATTATGACAAATCCCTTCCCCTTTCTTGGTTTCAATTTCCTCGTCTGTACAATGGGAAATCCTTTCTCAGCCTGCCTCACAGGGCTGGCATGCAGATCATAGACATTAAAATGCTTTAAAGGGTGCCAAGATGCTGCAAAAATGCAATGCATTGAAAAATGATTAGATGAAGGAGAGGCAGCATGTTGGGGGTGGAAGGGGTGCTCGCTGTTTGTGGAATCAAAGAATCTATCTGACTGTTACATACCGAATGGGAGACTTTTCTCTGGTTCTGTTTCATTGTCTAAAAAGGAAAGGGGGGGGGGACTAGATGGTCTCTAATGTACCTTTTGACTCTAAGTCCTATAATCCAAAGGTTACCTATCATAATTTAGTAAATAATGAAGAGTCTAAGCAACATTAATTTTGTATTTAAAAATTATTTATATATTTGCACCTGTTAGATTATAGGATGTCAACTCTAGGCAGAAAGAATGGTTTCACTGATGTCTTTTTATCCTCAGTGCCTTGCACTGTATCTGGCATGTAGTAAGCTCATGTGAGAAATGAATATTTCTTTCATATTTAATAACTAATTATTGTATTAAGACCAAGGTTTTCCCCTTTTCTACTCCTCCATCCAGAAACCAACCAGTGTGGAAAATCTCTCTTAGAGATTTACCCAGGTCAAGATCTAATCAGACAGTAAAAGAAATTCTAAGTTTGGGCTAATGGGAGTATCTATGCTCATTGTGTTTGCTCAGATAGATCTGGGGAAAGATTGATTCTCTGGAAATTGATGTCTCTTTGACCAAGATTTGAGTGATCTAAGTCAAGTACCCCAAGACCTTCATTTTAATATAGCCCATACCTCCCATTGTGTTAACCAATCTGAGTTGTCATTCCTAAGGAACACCTACCCTTTGAAGGGCATATAAACTGTGATCCCACCACCATTAAGGGTCTTTGGTTTAAGAGAGATGGCCAAATGACCATCCTTTCCTTTTATTAACAACATGCTGACCTTGTTAATAAAATGATTAAATTGCACAGAAACTATATCTCTCAAACCTTTTTAATCATCATACCCTTAAAAATGTGTGTTGGTTAATTGATCATAATTGCTCTGTCCCTTCCCCTTCTTACCCTATATTATAATTATCTTACCCTATATTATACTTATCAGATTGTAATTTTCTCTTTAACTCTCTGTCTCTTTCTTTCACTGTCTCTGTCTCTGCCTCCTCTTCCCCTGTCTCTGTATCTATTTGTCTTTCCACCCAACCCAACCCCACAAGTATAGACAAGTATACTGTTAGTTCCTTTTGGATCAGAGCTGGGATCTTGCTTCATTTTTGTCTGTGTATCCCAATACCTGGTACAGTGCCTTGCACATAGTAGGCACTTAAATGTTTGTCAAATGAATCTATCACCCTATTTTGTAAATCATACCTGCCTACTCTCCCTCACTAAGTTGTTGTGAAGATTAAATGAGGTAATAGATGGACCATAATACTCTCCTCCTCCCCCTAGCCCCCCAAGGGGAGGCTGATCTTTACTGGCTAGCTAGTACAGTGAAAAGTGCAGTGATTCGGGAACAGAACATATGTTTTCATCTAGTCTCTATTGCTATTAGACCTTGGGCAAGTCACTATACCTCCTTGGGACTCAGTTACCTTTTCTGTATCAGATGCCTTTAATGCTCCTTCCATATCGAGATAAGTGGTCCTATGATGCCCTTGGCTATCTTCTATTCCCTACCAAGGATGGTCTGGCGCTCTAAACATGGGTGAGGATAATCCAGAACTCATCATAGCATCATAATATCTAGACCTGATAAGGTCTTAGAGATCATCTAATCTGACACCATTTTGATAAAGAAACTGAGACCCTGAGAAGAGATGGGAACTAAGGCCACCCAGGGAGTCGATGGCAAAACCTGGATTCAAACCCAGGTCTTCTGATTCCAAATCCTGTGCTTTCTATACTACTTTTCACTCTCTATGCTATTTTCTATACTCTCTCTGGACAGCTAGGTGGTGCCATAGTGAGCAGAGTATTGGGCCTGGAGTCAGGAAGACTCCTTTTCTGAGTTCAAATCTGACCTCAGACACTTACTAGCTGCGTGACTCTGGGCAAGTCACTTAACCCTGTTTACCTCAGTTTTGTCAGCTGTGAAACAAGTTAGAGAAGGAAAAGGCAAACCAATCAAGAATCTCTGCCAAGAAAACCCCAAATGGGGTCATGAAGAGTTAGACATGGCTGAACAACAACATACTCTCTCTATTATACTTTTTGATTCTGAGATTGTCATTCCCTTGCTCAAAAGCCTCAGGCTTCCTATTACCTTTAAGATAAAGTACAGGTTTTTTAGCCTGGCTGTATAGATGGGAATAATTACTATTACCATTATTAACAATTTTGAATATCATTATTAATTAAACCAATAATAGAGAACCTTGATCTTAAAGAAACACACAAGACTAGATCATCATAAATATTAATAGTTAATAAGAATAATAGAAAATAGTTGAGCATCTTCTCAAATTCTTTACGTTGGTTCAATAGAACAAATCTTTAAAGGCTCCAGTGTAACCTTCGCCCGCATATTCTTGGTTCCTGTTGGGAAGCCTTTGTGGGCAGGTCTCGGCTCTTGGCATGAGTCTTTGGCTAACATTACACACAGCATCAACATAGATGGCAATCTGAGCAACTGTCTGCGAAATCCAAGGAAAAGCAGTATAGTATCCCAAATTTTCTGAGTCATTACAGCAGGAGCTATGTCTTCAAATACAAACTGAACTAAAAACCTTTTAATTGGAACAATTTGTTTTTAGTAAAAAGAAAAATGAGTCATTCTTGAAAAGAATATTTGGGTGGTGGTAGTGGTGGTGGTGGTGGTGATTATGACCTCCTTAAGGGCAGGGACTGTCTTTTTGCTTGTGTTTGCATTCCAAATGCTTACCATGGGTTCTGGCATATAGTAGGTGCTTAATAAATATTTATTGCTTGCCTGACTGATTGACGACCGAAGGGCTGTCATAGGGAAGAGTGGTTAGACTGGTTCTGCTTGGTCCCAGAAGGCAGAATTAGCCACAGTGAGTTAAAGTTGCAGTCAGGCCAGTTTTAGGATTGATGTAACAAGGGGTGGATTGTTAAATGTTAATGACCAGATGTCAGAGAAAAAAATATGCCAGACACACTTATAGTTTAATCTGCATCATTAACATTTTCTCCAACACTTTCTTAAGTTTAGCTAATCAACAAAACAATAAATCAAGCTTTGATTTATAGCATTTTCTGATTTCTGAACTGTCAATGCTCCCCTGAAAATTTAACAGTTGGCTCTTGGGAACAGGTATGAGCCGCTCCAGTACACCTCAGCACATCCCTACACACAAAGGAAAACTTCCATGGCAACCAGAGATATCCAAGGTATCCAAAAGGATCATGGGCTGCCTAAGCAGGTAGTGAGTTCCCATTCATGGGGAGCCTTCAAGCAAAAGCTAGATGCCCACTTGTCAGGTATGTTGAAGAGTGGATTCTTGTCAAGGTATGGGTTGGATTGATTGGTCTTTGAGGACCTTTCCTACTCCAAAATTTTGCAATTTTGTTTTTCTTTCTGGAAAAACAGTTTAATGGAAATTTTCTTTTTTTCTAAAAAAAAACCCAACTCTTTAGTCAAAATGATTAAAGTGTGTGTGTGTGTGTGCAGAGAGTATTGAGTTCAACCCCGTCATTTTATGAGGAGACAGAAGCCTTGAAAAATTAAATGACTTAAGGTCAGATAGCAAGAGTTAGGGTTAGGCAGACTGAGAATAGAACAAAAGGTATACTTTCTACCATAGTACGGGGCCTCTCCATTATGATTCTCTTTTTGGGGCATGGAAATTCTTTTATATCATTTGTACCAATTTATATTTTATTAAGTGGATTTTTTTAAGCCCCTAGCATCACTGAGGATCTAAAATTCTCTGTTGGAAATGTTTTTTTGGTTGTTATTGTTGTTGAGTCATTTCGTTTGTGTCCGACTCTTCATGACCCCATTGGGGGTTTTCTTGGCAGAGATACTGGAGTGGTTTGCTATTTCCTTCTTCAGCTCATTTAGCAGATGAAATAACTGAAGCAAACAGGGTTAGGTGACTTGCCCAGCTAGGAAGTGTTTGAGACCAGATTTGAACTCAAATCTTCCTGACTCCAGGTCCAGCATTCTATACACTGCACCACCTAGCTGCCTTGTTGGAAATATATTGTATATTTATTTATCTATGTGCATGTTGTTTTCTCCCAATAGAATTAAACTCCCTGAGGGCAGGAATTATTTCAGTTTTGTTTTTGTTTATGCAATGGCTAGCACTGTGTCTGATATTTAGTAGGCATTTAATAAACACTTGATAATTGAATCATCACATTAGCCTCTTGAAGTCATGTCAGAGCCTAGCCTAGCACCCAGAAAAACAGACGTCTGTAGAGTTTAAATAGTGAGAGATGAGGGAGTGAGTATCCTTTTCCTCTGGGGTGGCCGATGGTGTGTTGAGACTTTTCTGGCCAGGCCCTTCTAAGGATTTGCCTGATCAGAGATTTTACACATTCCATCTGGTTTAGGCACTGCCAAGGAGGAGAAGAAGCAGAAGGAAAGCAGCAGCAAACTTGGGGGCAAATGAAAACAGGACAGCATAAAGGAAATGAAAGTCCGAGAGCAAGAGCTCAGTCAATCCAACAGCAAATATTTGCTAAATACTGGGAACGTGCCCAATATTCGCAAGATCCTCGGTCCAGAGGTTCATCAGGGGAGAACTAGGCAGCTTTAAAATGAAATGTACTGAATTCTCCTTTTGATAACTGGCGACTTAATTGTTGCTTACGTGGTTTATTAAACGAGATAACTTATACGTAAAATGTTTCAGAAACTGTAAAGATATCTATCTCAGCCACAGTTTCCTTATCTGTAAAATGGGATATATCATGCCAACTTACCTCCCAATGTTGTTGTGAGGATGAAATGACATATTTGTAAAGCACTTTGCAAACCTTAGAGAGCTCTATAAATACTAGCTATTATTATTAATAGTATTATTATCTGTCAGTTTTTGTTATTGTTGTTATATTTTTTCAGCCTATAAATGATTAGCTTAGCTGGTTGGAGTATATTGTAAATGATATTAAGGCCCAGCTCCAGTAGCTGTCTTTTACATGAACCCTTCCTGTTTCTTTTAATGCCCTACCCCCACTCCCTTCTCCCAAATATCTTATATCTATTTTGTATGTGCTATATATGGACATGTTTCCCCCACCTAGATTGTAAGTTCCTTGAGGGCAGAGACTGTCTTGATTCTGTCTTTCTATTATCTAACACAAATACTTGTTGACTTATTCTTAATCCATCTGATGTCTATGTGGAACAAGCAGTAGGCTTGAAGTTGAGAATTCTGGCTTTATTAATCAATCAATCAATATTTACTAAGGGCCTACTTTAGACTCACTCTTGCTAGCTGTGTGATATTGATCAAATCTCTCTGAGAGTAAAGATAATGCCATATAAATCCCAAAACACTATATATAGATGCAAGTTATTATTATTAACTTAGTTCTGTTGTATAGCCCCTAACCTTGGTAGATCATCTTACTTGTCCTGTGCCCACCATGGTCACAAGGGAGACTGGGCAAGTGCACATTCTTGATGTCCTCAAGTGGAAAGTAGTAAGTTTCCTGTTACTGGAGATCCTCATGGTTCCACTTATCAGGGATGTTGTAACAGTGATTCTTGCTTAGGATTAGGTTGGCCTGGATGACCTTGGAGATCCCTTTTGATTCCAAAAGAGAATGACTCTCTGGCCTACACAGCTTGCAAAAGCTCTGAAAGCACATTCTTAACTCATGATGAGTCACTTATGCTGTTGTTAGGTACAGAGGACAGCTTTATGTGTGGATTTTTAAATGTGGATCTATGTGTGGCTTATGGGGTCAACAGAATCTCTTTTGAGGATGCCAACTAGTAAAATGTTGGTGGTTTATTTCACCCACAAAGCCTATTTGGTTTAAAACATAAGCATTTATTTAAATGGTCAGTAGGTCCAGCTACTGTTTAGGTCCTTCCTTCATCAAAATACATCAATGCTTTGAATAGATGCTTGGTTATCTAGAGAGTAAGGTAAGGATTTGTGTAAGATGGCATTCTAACATTCCCAGAAGACACCGCCACTTAATTTCCCAAACTGTGTCCTTTCTATATTGGCCATTCCTCCTCTGCTTTTCTCTCATGTCCTTGCCCTACCTTTCAGTACGAGTGATTTGGGTAACATGTAGGTGAAATGCTACCCTAAATCCTGTAGGTGATAGTGAGGTTGAGGGAGATGATGGCAAGTAAGCCCTCTCCTCTGCCCTGCCTCCCTTTTCCCCATCAAGGTAGGGAAAATGAAGTTTGGTATATATTAAAACCACATGGTCAGCAGCTTCAGTTGGACTATCTCAGAATTCTTAAGAGCACCTTGGGATTCTACCCAAACTAATCTGACAGACAGCCCATTTATTTAGTCAATTCCAATGTCAGAAAAGTAGACCGAATTAATTGATGAAACATAAAACTTCCCAATTTCACTTTTTCCTAATAAGACTGTTCAGGAAAAAAAAGCCATCTGCTCTTAAGAAACCCAGAAAGGAAGTTGACATATGTTAGCATTTCCACTGCCTATTGCTTGAAGAGATACTGAGCATGGGCTGCATAAGGCAAAGCTTCTTTTTTTATCAGAAAGGCGAGATAAGGCCAAGAGTTCCTCAGAGGAGAGTGAGCCTTAACTGACGGAAGACTGGGCTACTTATCATTCAAGTACGTGTCACAAAGATGGTAAAAATAGGTACATCTTGGATAACCATGTCCAAAGCATGACATCTCCAACTCCCACACATTTATTTCAGTGAATTAAAGCCTGATTCATTCTCTATTCTTTAAATTCTTCCAAAAGGGAAACTAGAAAGAAAAAAGCCAGTTCATGCACAAAGAAAATACAAGGTCAACTATGTTGAATAAATAATTGAAAGGAACTGGAGTCTCTGAATTGAACCATCCCCCACGTACTATCCAATAACATGTAACACTGCTACCCCTTAGGAGTATGAAATAATGGATTTGTTTGATAACAAATAATATCCATTTTGACTATGTAGTGGACCAGCAGAGAAACCAAAGTAATTGATGGCCCCTGGTCCCCTTTGTGCCCTGGCAGTGGTAAAGTTTGGGCTTCAAAATCCTTGAAAGGGCTCTGTTGGGAAGACAGCTGTGGCACATGAAGCTCACTGTACTTTATGCCCCTGATCCACTTTGTAGTCAGATCCATCCAGCTGGCATCTGCACATTCAATCGTAATTGAATGATGTGTTGGTGGGGCCTGGTGGTAATGAATTGTAACTCTGCATTCTTGGCATATACATTCTTAATTGTCATCTTTCCATAAAGCAGCATCTGTTAATCAGTTTTCTGACATGGAGTGTGACCTAGATCAAGGTGATGACCTCCTTAGGAACACTGCTGTCCATGTGAAACCTTCATTCCTTACTTCCCTATTCCCTTTCATGTTTATTTTCATAGATTATAATACATTATGGATCCATCTGCACTCTTCATACTCAGTAATCTTAAGATAGTTTTCTGCTAACATTCAACTCTTCGACTTTGTGTTCCTTTTTTTCCCGCCATCTTCCCTGCCCATTCCCCACCCCCCATTGCATCTACTTCTCTGATTTTTTTTTTTACATTCTCCTCACCCAATTCTGTTTCCCCAAGATCCCCTTTGGGTGCTTCAAAGTCCAACCTTATTCCTGTTGGACATATAGCTAAAAGGGTCAATTGTAGTAGTGCTTCCAAATAACTAGTTCCATGTAACATCTTTAGAGTCTTAGATTTTTTTTCTTTCCTCCTTTCCAAGATTGCCTACCGCAGTTAACATTGTCAGCACCAGTGTATAGCTTTGTACAAGAGTATGCCTTTTGGTACCTCCCCTCCCCCTCTACCTTAGAACAGTATGCCAATATTTTCCTCTTTTCTGGCTTGACAGGTGATCAGGTACTACCTACATCCACATTCTGCCACACTCATTCCTTCATATTGGTATTTTAAAGTGGGCACTCCAACATCATCTTTGTAAAGGATAGAAATTGGGTTCAGTTTGGTGGGCACACAGCAGGCTTTCCCAGCTTTCATGGGATTTTTGAGATGCACTAAAGTCTGAACAATGGCATGCTTAGTTGGAGTCACATCATCGGCAAGAGGGAAGAAGCAGACTCCTTTACATTCATATGCATCATACTCCTTTGGGGCAATGATCCAATTGTCCCAGCCAATATCCTTGAAGTTGACTCTAAGGGAGCTCCTTTGGCAGTGGTTATTGGGAGTTGTACTTCTTTTGTTTCTGGATGAAAATGGTCTCCTGACAGAGAAATTCTCTATTTCTTCTTCCATTTCCTCCTCTTCCTGAGTGCTAACATTCTTGGACAACTTCTTGAGCACGCTCTCTTGCTCATGACCTATCATTTCTCTGAGCTCCATCTTGGTTTCCTTTGTCCCATTGCTGCGGTCATCAGAGAACACGACAAAGAAGGGCAAGTTTTTGGAATCTGGGGGGACGCTGATGTCTAGTTTTTCACATCCTTTCATGTGACTTTCCACTCTGATTTCCAGTTTGTTTTTGTTCTTTGTTGGGTCTGACCTGACCCATCGTTTCACTGCACTGGAGACCTCAAATGTTTCCCATCCACTTTCTTGGATGACCTGGGACACGAGGAAGGACTTGGTCCCCTCTGTGCCTTCCCAGAAGTCTGTTCCACCTTGGATGTCATAAATGGCAATGTTGCCTTTCAGTTCATGGGGCAATTCAGCATGGCTTTGACATGAAATATAGAGCCGGAGCTCAGCCCTGGTGATTTGTTCATGTCTTGGGATAGAGATGTTGAAAAGTAAGATGTGCTTCTGGAAGGGATGTCTGTCTGTCGAGGACACGGAGACAACATCTGCAATGGAAACACACATACGGTGACCTGATTTATTTTACTTGGCTCATTCAGTTTTCCTGCTTGAAAGCCCCAAAGCTAAATGCATTCATCTAGTCCAACCATTCCCCCCCTCTTATTTTGCAGTTGAGGAAACTGAGATCCAGAGGGATAAAGTGAATTGCTTAAGACCCTATTAGTTAGTAGTAGCAAAGCCAGGGCCCAGACCCAGGTCTCTTGGTTAATAATCTCAAATTCTTACTGCTGTATTGAGCTATCTCTTCCCTCCCTCCCTCCTTTTTCCCTTCCTTCCTTCTTTCCTTCCTTCTTTCTTCTTTCCTTCCTTCCTTCCTTCCTTCCTTCCTTCCTTCCTTCCTTCCTTCCTTCTTTCCTTCCTTCCTCCCTCCTTTTCACAAATATTTATTGTTCACTAATCACATACAAGGCCCTGTGTCTGATGCTGTAAAAGAATTACAAACAAGAATAAGACAGCTATTTTACCTTCAAGGAGCTTACAGATTGCTGAAAGGCGGAAATGACACATACACAAGTAATTTTAATACATAAGAGGCAAAATGGTACATTGACAAGAACATTGTCATTGGAATTAAAGGACCTGATCTGAATTTTGTGTCTGACACTTAATAACTCTGTGACTGGACAAGGCCCGACACTTATGTGAGCCTCGGTTTCTTCATTTGTAAAACATAGATAACACCTATCACATAGAGTGGCTGTGAGGATGTGAGATATAACAGTAATCATAACAACAAAGATAATCCCTTGGTTTACATAAGCATTCCAGATTTTAGTGTTGATTTGGCATCACCAAAAAATGACGTTTGATCCATTGTTTGCCTTTACAGAAGATAGAAATCATAACGTTTCTTTATGAAGTATTTTTAAAGAACTTCAAATGAAAGAAATTTAGTAATTTCAAATCACCATTGCAAATGGAGGTAGAAGAATGATGTATCATAATGAGCGCAAAGTAATCTGAAGTGGATTCCTGTGTTTTCCTAAGGTCTGATTTATTGCTGCCAGCCTTAAATTGACACCTTGAGAATTTTTTTTAAAGGGCAGTGAGTGGGAGGGAGAAGTGAAATTCCAATGTTAGGAAAAGAACTTGATCCAGAGACTGAAATGGTTCAGCAATCAGCAGAGACTACATACTCTTAATTGAAGTTGAGGATTATCAGGGTAATTTAAGAAAAAAATACTTTGATCTCCACTATCATTATTGGGGTAGAGGAAAGGGAGATTTTGCCTAAATTCCCCATATCATTTCCTTAATTCTCCACTTCACTTTGCATCTGTAAATATGGCAATAGAGGGCTTTCCGTAATGATAATGCAGTCACTGCTTTTGATACAGGGAAACCCTTGATAAGACTAGCGTCGGGGGCAAATCTAACACCCATTTATTTTACAGCATCCTCCTTAAATTGGGCTTGAGGAATATGATTTATCCTGTGGTATGCTTGACATTTTTTTTCAGTTCTGGAATTGTGATTTAATTGATGTAGAAAAACTTCTAGTGAGGAAGTTCCCTCTATCAGTACAGACTGGCAACTTCTGCAACTTATATAATCTTAGCAATCTTATCCAAGATCTCCCAGTCAATGTATGTTTCAGACAGGACTTGAACCCGGGTCTTTCTGACTCAGAGGCTAGTTTTCTGGCTACTATACCACATTGCCTCTCAATGGAGTTCTACCATATGCCAAATAACCGCAAAGTCATTCCCACACCACATTCATTTTAAATGAGTTTAGACAACAGGGAGATGGTTAGCCTGGAAGTCAGGAAGACCTGGGTTGAAATTTTGCCTTTAACATTCATTAGCTGTGTGACCATGGGGAAGTACTTAACATTGAAGTATGCCAGGATTCTTTCTCAGGCAATAAATATTTTTAAGTGTGTCAATAAACATTTATCGTGCCCCCACTATGTGTCAGGCACCGTGCTAAGCACTGGGGATGCAAAGAAAGGCAAAAGACAATCTCTGCCCTTGAGGAACTCACAATCAGTCTCTAAGTTATTGATGAGTTGTCAATCTGCTTTGGTGGATGGAGTTTTCATGCTGGGAGTTCCTAAACTGATGAAACCACAGGTCTCAAACCAAAAAAAAAAAAGGCAAGCAAATATTTGGGAGACAAATCCATCCTCCTGCAAATTCCTACTGAAAAGAAAGGTTAATCCTCTAATTAACCAAGCTGCACTTTTAGAAACTTTAAGAAAACCCCAAATAGGGTCATAAAAAGTTTAATGTGATTAAAAATGACTGAACAACAACATAATCAATACATCTGTTTTTATTTGTGTCTGTTGATGCTTTCAAAACAATCTGTACCAATGCCTCCAAATTCATTCTAATTAATTGCTGGGTACAGTTGGGGAGACCTACTGTGGTCACTAACACAATCTCAAGCTACCTGCCCACTTGGTTTCTCAACTTCATAGGCTTATAGAACATCAGAATTCTGTGGTATTCTAAAGATTGTTTATAACAAACCACTCATTTCTGTAGATGAGGAAAATGAAGCCTAGAGGCAAAGCGAGTTGTCTAAGTCGCACAGCAGGTTAGTGAAAGAAGTGGAAATAAAACCTAAGTCTTCTGGCTCGTGAATCAGTATGCTACCACTACAACTGGTCATCAAACCATATAAGCTTCTTGTGTAAAGGAAACCATAGATTGTTTAATTAGAGACTGAGGGATGGCAGAACCAAGGAAATTATCAAAAGTTTTCCTTTTCTGTCTTTCTTTCTTTTTTAAACCTACTGACAGGGTAGAAATAACAATCATTTTTAAAGGCCTGAAAATCCAGTATGTGAACTCCAGGGACTGACAAATTGGCTAATTCATTAAATAATATGGAGAAAGAGAAGTGACTCCCCAAATTAACACCTCTAGCTCTTCATCTTCAACAGCTTGTTACTTGGAAGTACAGAAGAAATCGAGGGGTCATTGGCAAAGACCCATGCAATATAGAACTGATGAATTTATCAACACACACATTTATTAAGTACCTCTTATAGTCCAAGCACCCTGCTAAGCTATACACAGGGAATATCAAGAAGACCCTTCCTCCCCCACGTTTATCCATACCTTCAATGCTGAAGCTTCTCACTATGTTGGATGCTGGAGTGGACGATTTGTCGGTGGTGTATCTGTTGTACAGATCAATCATGAACTGAGGCGTCTCCACTTTGGTCCTGTCTTGGGAAGGGACACCTGATAAATTCAGGCTCCTCAAGAAATCCACTTTCATGTTCTCCAAGAACATTTTGAAGTCAAAGCTCATGTCATCCTCCCCCTTCATAGCCGCCCCGAAGAATTTGTTGGTGCTTTCCACGGCAGGCACCCTCTCCCAGTTCTCCATGGGCTTACCTCGCCCACAGCAGGCCAGGAAAGATAAAGCAAGCAGACCAGCTAGCAAGGCAAAATAAGGCATTTTGGGGGGTGGGGGTGTGCCCTGTCTGCCAACAGGATGAAAAAGGAGCCCAGGTTACTCCAGCTTGAGACAGTTGATGGATTAGATCCTGGAGGAGGGAGAGAAAATGAAGGAATAGCCTTGGAACATCCCGTTTCCGCAGGCTTTTCTAACCACAATCTCTCATCAGTTGTCAGCCAGGCTGGCCATACACTTGTAACTTATCTGAATTGCCTCAGTGGTTCTTATCTCCCAAAGCTCTTAGTTTTAGTTAATGATGATTCTATAAACATCTGACAAACACAAATGGCTTGTGGGAAGAACATTGTATACTGTAAAGAATTCGCATTTCACTTTGGGGTTATCGGCTGCTTAATTAGTTTTTTTTTTTCTTTCTTTCCCTCCTCATTTCCTTGCCAGCTCTGAGCTGAAGAGGATTGGGATGTGGTGGGGGGCAGGGAATGTCATGCGCTCAGAGTTTTGCAGGCCCCTGAATTTGGGGTGTGTATGTGAGGGGGGAACAGGAGGATAAGATTCAATGAGGACAGAAACAAACTTGGTTTTGCCACACCACTGGCACAAAGTACTGAGCTCTCCAGACTCTGAGAGTTTTTGTAAATCAGGTTGAATTCAAGCATCAAAGAATAAGCTTCATGACCCTAAACACATTTAAAAAAATACAAATAAACTTTAAAACCCCCCTCCCATTTTATCAGCCTAGAGCTCCTATTTGTTCAAGAACAATATCTGTTTTGTGTCAAGTTGGTCTTCAATTGTCCCTTTGGAGACTGTTTTTTGGAGGGTTGTGCATGTGTATGTGTGTGTGGCGGGGGTGGGGGGAGTGTGAGACACCCTGCTTCTGGAGGGAATGTTATGCAATGTTTCCTCTCAATTTTGTACATGAGGTTCTGGGTTAAGTCCCTGAGCCCCAAATGACCAGTTATGGTTTCAGTGACCTGAAAATGACGATAAGCCTGAGGCGTGTGCATGTGTCGCCTTCATCCTTTTGAGTAAAAAGTGTATTTCCTGTTACTGAAGTCTATATACAGATTTATTTTTAGGGGGTGGGGGGTAAAGTTCACATGTGAATATTGACTAAGGCCCAGTGAAGATCAAGTCTAAAAATAAGTGTTGTGGGTGTTTGGTTGTTTATTCTAGGGAAAGATTTATGAATGGCATTATGTTGTTCCCTTTCAAGAGGTTGCAATTAGCTGAACCAATCTTCTAGGGTGTAAGGTTAAGAAGGAGGGAATAGCAACACTCATACTCCCTACTATTTTTATTCATTTTCATTCTCTCCCCCGGCTTGGGGGTATGTAGAGGTGAGAGATAAGCTGTCAGAAGCCCATGCTAGCTTAGTCAACATGGACACTACTTTTTTTTTCCCCTTCTCTCCCCTTTCTACTCAGAGTGGAGGGCCAAATCAACCAATCAATCAATTTGTAAGTTGAGTTCTAACTATGTCCTGGGCACTGTCCTAAATTTTTTTATTTTTTTAATTAATTTATTTTGATTTATCAACAATCACTTCCATGAGCTTTTGAGTTTTAAATTTTTCTCCCCCTCTCTCTCCACCTCCCTCCCCAAGATGGTGCACAATCTGATATAGACTATACATATACATTCCTATTAAACATATTTTCACATTAGTGATGTTGTAAGTAAGAATTAGAACCAATAGGAGGAACCACCAGAAAGAAGAAACCAAGCACAACAGAAGAAAAAAAATAGCAAATAGTAAGCTTTGATCTGCATTCAAACTTCATAGTTCTTTCTTTGGATGTGGATAGCATTTTTCATCATGAGGCCTTTGGAGATGTGTTAGATCCTTATATTGCTGAGAAGGGTTAAGTCCATCAATATTAGTACCTAACTGATTATGTTATTTCCTTCTTGAACCAAATCTGATGAGATTAGGTTCAAACAATGCTCATCTCCCTCCCTTCTTTTCTTCTGCTATCATAGGTTTTTGTGCTTTTCCTATAATGTAATTTACCCTTGTCTGCCTCCTCCTTTCCTTTTCTCTCAGTACATATCCTTAGTTAGATCAGATTGATCCACTTACTTGGATCCATTTTAAGCCACTTGATTTTTTTTTTATCATTAGTCAAAGTCAACTTATATCCACCCCCTTTATGTATACCCCTTGAACATGGTGTAATAATAATACAGTTCTCAAGGGTGACTAGTATCATCTTCCCTTGTAGGGATGCAAACAGTTTGTCCTTATTAATAACATGTTATTTCTTTCTGTCCTGTTTAGCTTTTTATGTCTCTCTTGAGTCTTGTATTTGAAGATCAAATTTTTCTGTTGAGTTCCGGTCTTTTTATTAGGAAGGTTTGGAAGTCCCCTATTTCATTGAATATCAATCTCCTCCTCTGAAAGATCATGCTCATTTTTGCTGGGTAGTTGATCTTTGGTTGCAATCCAAGCCCCTTTGGCTTATGGAATATCATATTCCACACCCTCTGGTCTTTTAATGTAGAAGCTCCAAGGTCCTGCATAATCCTGACTGTGGTTCCATGATATTTAAATTGTTTCTTTCTGGCTGCTTGCAGTATTTTCTCTTTGACCTGGTAATTTTGGAATTTGGCTACTATATTCCTTGGCATTTTCAATTTGGAATCTCTTTCAGGAGGTGATCTGTGTATTCTTTCTATGGTTATTTTACTCTCTGGTTCTAGTACCTCAGGGCAGTTTTTTTTGAACTCTGTGCTACCTTCAACTTTGTTAATCACCTTCTTCTCCTTGATACTCTATTCCAGGGGTTCCCAAACTTATTTGGCTTATTATTCCCTTTTCAAAAAAAGATTACTCAGTGTCCCCTTGGAAGTCTACTTTCTT
Organism: Vombatus ursinus; assembly: GCF_900497805.2. Lineage (NCBI taxonomy): Eukaryota > Metazoa > Chordata > Mammalia > Diprotodontia > Vombatidae > Vombatus > Vombatus ursinus. Next base: position 19,657,259 of record NW_020940527.1, read on the forward strand.
TAACCCTTTAATTTTTTAAAAAAAATTTTTGTCATTTCAAAAAAACAAAAGGTTTTTTTTTAAAAATGATACATCTTAAATTCAATAATTCATTGTAAATTTGTGAGTTTTTCCTCCGCATTGAAATTCTGGTAGCACAATATTGGGTCATGTAACCATAAAGTATTGTATTATAAACAAGTCATTACACGGACATATTCCTGCTGATGCATGCTGGACTTCCCGACAATGCATGACATGCTTGCCTGCAAATACTTGTTCATTAAGTAAGACCTGTTGGTGGACTTGACCACTGATTGGTTATAATTTGTATTTTGTGTGTTTATTTGGAAAATAATATAATCACTATGACTTTAACTCTGTTACACAACAGATGGAACATGTATGAACGGTTTTTCAAATTTTTCTTCTCTTCTTTCCTTATACTTCCACTGCTCCCTTATTTTTATTTAATGTCTCCCAATTGTACCCAGGCTACTACTGCTCCCCCACCCCCGTACCTCCCCATCCCCCCTTGCCTTGGATCATTCCATGTCCCTCAATTCAACAAACTCCAAAGGATCCTGAATTAACTCCAGTATCAAATGTAAAGTCCTCTGTTTAGAATTCAAAGCCCTTAATAACTTGCTCTCTTCCTACTTTTCCTGTCTTCTGCCTTACTCCCCTCCATGTACTCTAAGATCCATGGGCACTGGCTTCCTTGCTAGTCCTCAAACAAGACTCTCCATCTCCAGACTCCATGCATTTTCACTGGCTGTCCCCCATACCTGGAATTCTCTCTTTTCTCATCTCTGCTTCCTGGCTTCCTGCAAATTTCAGCTAAGATCCTAACTTCTGCAAAAAGCCTCTCCTGGTCTTCCTTAATGCTAATGCCTTCCTTCTGAGATTATCTCCAATTGTCAGAATACTTCAAGTAAAAATATCTTTATGAGACACTGAATTATTTGGATGATCTTCTAAGTTTCTTAATTATTTTTTCATGTATAGATATATCCCTGTGGCTAGATCTGTTATGTGCTCATCTGGTAGCTCTCTTCCTTTCTTGCTTCTATAACCCTCCTTAATGACCCTATCACTTCACATTCGGATTACTGCAATAGCTTACCAACTGGCCTTCTGCACCTGACCTCTGACCTCTTGCAATTGATCCTAAACACTGCTACTAGATTAATCTTTCTAAAATTCTCCTCTGTGCACTTTGCTTTTCCAACCCCATCCTTCCCCCAGTTCCCAGAATCATCTGTGACTCCCATTGACTATAGAATAAAGTCTAAGCTCCTTAGCCAGGCATTTAAGACCCTCCATGACCTACCAGAGTTCTTGTTTTGGATTGTCTGAGGTGATTTTATTTTGTAATACTTTTAGTATATGCAATGGACCAAAGAATAAAATCTATTTTAAAATGAATATTATCTTATTGTTAAAGTTTTCTGATACTAAATGGTTCATCTTTTTCCATCACTCATTTAATAATCATTATGTTCCTACTATGAGCCAGTAATTCTGCTGGGGATACAAAGACAGAAACAAAACGGTCTTTGCTTTTCTTATAAAGATAAACCAAGGAGTTGATAGAGCGTGTTTTATTATATGCCCAAACCTACAAGATATATTATTTCATGGGACATTTGGTCATCAGAGTAAGAATGATAAATATATGTTATGTGGAGTGTGATTTGGACAATGACAGAGATGGAAATCAGCAAGACCATTTAGGAGGTTTTTATAATAGTCCAGGAAAGAAATGAGAAGGGTCTGTTCTAAGGTGGGTGTGTGTGTACCTGGACAAAAGGTATAGATGCCAGAGATGTTGTGGGGATTGAAAATAATTGCAGCTTAGATGCTTGGATGAAGTGGTAGGGAAATTCCATAAAAAACTTGGTAAGACATTCAAAATCAAAGTAATATACACCCTAAAGCTCAGTGACTTCAATCCAAAGGTGGGAAAAGGCAAGGATGGGGAGAACTATGTGGGAAATATGGTTCAGGAGAAAGAAATGATAAAGTCCAGAGGCTTATGGATTATGCAGAAGCCTGGCTTTTCCATATAATGAACATTCCCCTCCCCAATAAAGTTTTATGAATTCTTTTCTTTCTATTTTCCCTCAATATTTTTATTTTTTTTAACATTTGTTTTTTTAAAAAAATTTGAGTTCCAAATTCTCTCCTTTCATCCAAATCCTCCCGCACTCATTGAGAAGGTAAGCTATATGATACCCATTATATATGTGAAGTCATGCAAAACATTTCTGTATTAGCCATGGGTTCTTTTCTAAGAAAGAGTCTCCTTTCCCTATGCCAAGATCATTCAGGATTCTTCAGAAGATGTAACACTAAATAAATCTTGTTCATTGACCTTTTGATAATCGAAGGTTAAGTGAAGTATAAAACAGTCAGATGTAGATTCACTCAATGTATTTGCCAGTATAATGGAGGAGATAGATGGTGAGGTCATCCAGAAGTTCCCGTTTGTGGATGACATTGTGTTAATAGCATCAAGCCCCAGAACATTGCAGAGCCTCCTCGAAGAGATCTCAAAGGTGTTTGATTTGTTAATACACACGGGAAAGCTCAAGAGGATGAAGAATGTCTATTGTCTAGACTTTGACATGTCTCTGGTCACCCAATAGAGCTTATCCAATGATATGTGGTTTGGGGACAGTCCAGATAGACAATGAGCAGGGCCCTTAGTTGAAAAGGAGAAGAGCATCCTTGATTGCTTTTTAGGAAATGGCAGTGCACTTTCACTGACCCCAAGCTTACTGTAAAACAAGGACTATTATTTAAAAAAAAAGTATCATTTTGATGTTATGATAGCGAGACCTGGAATACTACTGCCTTCAAATAACTAAAGATAATTATGAGACAGAGGAAGACAGAAAGGCTCATGGTAGGTGCAAACAGGCTGCATCATATAACCAATCAGGTACTCCAAAGAACAGAAGTAGAGGATGTTATTGAGGAATGGTATTATAGAAAGAGAAGATGGGATGGTTCTGTGGAAGGTGCAAGGGACAACAGATAGATGGTCAAAGTATTCCAGTGGTGCCTTTACTATGTCTAGAGAAATGGAGTAAACCTTCAGTATATTGGGTAGACCTGCCTTGTCAGATTTTCAGTAGGACATGGATAACAGTCGCATAGGATGGAAAGGCATGCATAGATTGAGATGCATTATTGTAGTGAACTTCTGAATCAACGAGATTACAGATCCATTGAAGTATTTGAGGGTACCCTACATCAAGGGACTTACATCCTACCTGGGGGGAAGCAACTCAAACACACATAAGTAAATACAAAATAGAAAAAAAATCAATAAAAGGTGATTTTTTTTTTTTTGCAGGGGAGGACACTAATAACAAGGAGTTAAGGAAAGACTTTTTGTAAAAACTTGAATTGAACCTTGAAGGAATATAGAAATTCTAAGAAATTGTAGTGAAGAAAGAATTTATTTCATGTGTAGGGGATAGCCTGCATAAAGCATGGGGGCAAAAAATGGAAGATTATGCATGAGAAAGAGCAGGTAGAAAAAGTTGGCTAGAATGTAGAGTCTATGAAGGCATATAATATGAAATCAGTCTAGAAAGATAGACTGATTTCAGCTTGTGAGGGTCTTTAAATGCCCAACAGCAGAGTTTATGTTTTACCCTAAAAGCAATTGGGAACCACAGGGGATTCTTGAGGAGAAGAATGACATGGTCTGGCGAATGATATCAAGTTAGCAGCTTTGTGGAGAATTCATGAAATAAGGGCAGAAGCTGGAATCTTGTAAGGCCATTTAGAAGGCTATTGCAGTTGTCTAGGCAAGAGGTGAGAAAGGCCTGAAGTTGGGAGGTGGTTGTGTCACTGAATAAAAGAGTTTAGATGCCAGAGATGGCACCAGAGGTAAAAATAGAGATAAAGGTTGGCAACCAGTTGGATATAGGGGTGGGGTGAGGGAACCTGGACTGAGTGTCAAGGATTAGAAGGAAGGTTGTGTACTCAACAGAAATGGAGAAGTTATGAAGAGGACTGAGTTTGGAGTAGAAGCCAAGTTTCATTCAGTCTGATCGCCCACTATTCCCCAACAGGAACCCTCTGCAGCAGCCTAACTGATTTATTTCCAGTCCCCTGGATAACTCACTGATTTGGAATTCCTTTGCTTCTGCCATTTTTGCCTCTTCCTGGAGTCCTCCCTCTTCCCCTTTCTCCTTTCCACCTTGCCAAATTCTCACTATTCTTCAAGACTTAGCTCAATTTTCATTTCTGGGGTAAATAAAACTTCCCCGACCACTCTGGGGAGAAGTCATTGAGTCATAAAGATCACAACCACACAAATTTGGAAGGGATCTTTGAAGTCTAGTCCATCGTCTTTATTTTACAGATGAGGAAACTAAATTCCAGAGAGCAGACTCATTGTTGTTCAGTCATTTTCAGTCGTGTCTGACTCTTTGTAACCCCATTTGGGGTTTTCTTGGCTAAGATACTGGAGTGGTTTGCCATTTCCTTCTCCAGCTCATTTTACAGATGAGGAAACTGAGGCAAAGAGAGTTAAGTGACTTGCCCAGGGTCATGCAGCTGGCAAGTGTTTGAGGCCAGATTTATTCTCTCCTTCAAGTATTCTTAAAGCTTTTTCTCTGGATCTCTGTTTTGCTTCACTCTCTGCCTATCTTGTATTAACCTTTTTTTTTTCCATTGAAGTTGTGATTGCATTGGCATGGAGTTCCTGGTGAGGGAACACCCTCTACCAAGTCAGATCTGCTCTGTCATTTATAACCTTCAAGAGTTGTCTTGGGACACTGAGGGGTTTGGTGACTTGCTCTCTCTCTCAATGTTTTCAGCTGCCTCTCATATACTCATCTGCATATCATAATTATCTGTGTACATTTCATATTTCCTGGGTGGAATGATAAGCTCCCTGAGGATGGGAAAGAGATCATTTTTAGCTTTGTAACTCCAGGGACTTCTTTATAGCAGGCATCTATAAATGCCTGTAAATTCAATGCTGCCTGTGGCCTGGAGTTTTTGGGGCTCTCTCCTTTCTCGTCTTCTTTTCCAGATTGGAGATTGCCGCGGTGAGGAATTCTTGTTGTGATTGTTAACACACATCCAGCCAATATGCATCCCTCCCATGACTGATGAGTTTGAGTAAGTACTGCAAACAATGAGCAATGCTATGGGAAAAAGACAATTCAATAACATGAGACAAAAATTAGACTCAGGCTTTCATTATCCCACAGAGCTGACATCTCCCTCAGGAGGAGGTGACGCTTTGGAACAGCTTTAATTTGAGAATGACAATATGTTTCCATGTTTTTGTTTTTTTTGGATGGAGGGGAGGTGGTTTGGCTTAGGGATATGAGTATCAGCTAAGAAATAGTCAAGAACAAAGCTATAATGGATATTACACCAATAGATATCCCCAAGGTATCAATAATAATTCAATTTTTTTTTTTGCTTTCTCAGTGTTTCATACCTTTAGGAATTAAAACTTGACAAAGAGAGGCAGTATGGGAAAAACATATATACATTAAGCTTAGAGAGTCAAAAACTGTAGGCTTTGAACATCTATAAAATAGGAACAATCATACCCTAACTACCGTGCAGAGTTGAAATGAAAATCAGATGAGACTATGCATATGAATGTTTCGTTAAGGTGCTTTGTATGTGTAGGGTATTATTATTACCTTGCTTAGATAACTGATAAACTCACATTTTAGTTAACAAAGAAACAGGAGCACAAGGACAAGTCATGTTCACGAGAGGACACAAAGACAGTTACAGGTGAAACAAGGTGAAAGGAATACTTCAGTATTGGAAGGGCACAAGGTTTCATTGGTGTGGGTACCCTCCCTGGTGTAGATCAGAACTGCTTTGTGTCTTATGAGACTGTCCTGATGATTTTCTCATGCTAGTAATGAGTTTCTCCACTCATATAGGAACAAACATACAGGAAGAGAAAGATCAAGGAAAGGAGAGAAATACATGTAGGATGGTTGGGTCAGTGTTAATGGATACTGGAGAGAAGGTAGAACTACTTAGTTTCTACTTTGCTTTTATATTCTCTGTCCATCAGAACAGGGCAGTTAGGTGGTACAGCGGATAGTGTGCTGGGCCTGGAGTAGGAAGATGACTTCTCCTGAGTTCAAATCTGGTGTCAGACACTTACTAGCTCTGTGACCCTGGGCAAGTCATTTAACCCTGTTGGCCTCAGTTTCTTCATTATAAAATGAGCTGGAGAAGGAGATGACAAACCTACTCCAGTATCTTTGCCAAGAAAACCCCAAATGAAGCCATGAAGAGTTGGACATGACCGAAAAATGACTGAGAAAAGATTAACAATCTATGAGAATGGTTCTCAGCTCTAGGATAGCACATTTTTAGTGGGTAGTTAAAAATTGGTAAATGTTGAAGCAGGTTTGTGATGCAGTGGATAGAGACAGGAAGGCCTCAGTTTGAATCTTGTCTCAGACGTTTACTAGCTGTGTGACCCTGGGAAAGTCCCTGCACCTCTCTCAGCCTCAGTTTCCTCATGTGTAAAATGGCAGTGATAATAATAGCATCTACCTCACAGGGTTGTTGTGAAGATCATGTGAGTTAAAAGAGATAGCACAAGTAAAGCTCTTTGTAAACCTTAAAGTGACACATACATTTTAGCTACTAATGGGGAATTGAAATCCAAGTTAAGCGAGGAGATGGCAAGAAAATACCCGCCATCCCTTCACTGAGTTCAAGTCCCTGTCCCAATGTAGCATACAAACTTGTATCTTGGAACCTACTCAGGTTCAAGTTGTAACAGCTGATTTCTTAGGCAGAGGAAGGGTCCCAGGACTCCAGACTGACATAGGTTGCACAATTTTCAAAAGAAAGAAACAATTGTCTTCTTTGAACTATACTTAGGAGAGCTAGATCACAGGATTCAGAGCTGGAAGGCACCTTCAAGATCACCTAATCCAATCCCTGTATTCTATGGATGAGGAAACTGAGGCACAGAGCAGTAAAATGACTTGCCCAAAGTAGTGCATACAGGAAGTGGCAGAGCTGAAAAGTGAACTCAAATCCTTTGAGCCTAAATCCAAAATGGCTTCTACCTAAAAACTGAAACAGTTTGAGACGAGATCGTTTTATCCCTGCGCAGAAAAGCTGGTAGAGCAGAGTATGCTCTCTCTACCTGGTAGGAGCAAGAGGCGGCCTAGGCCCCACATTTGGAGGTTTGCGTAGGTTGCCCTCCATGGGTGAGAGGCCGATGTGCAAGTTTAGAGACATCTCCACTCCGAATGTTCGGATGCACTATTTGTGCTAGAGCTGTCTGAGCTCAGATCGGTCAGATCCGCCACCGTCGGACTCGATAGTACCTTGACCTCAACATAGCAAAGTCGTTTTGATCCTCTTTGAGAGTTTAGGACAATAACCAATCAAGAGGCTGATGTAATAGCTAGACATGGTTCAGGAAGTTTGTACTACCACGAGCATCTATGCCAACCCGGATGTCCCTGTCAACTTAATATAGGGCAGAGTTTCTTAATCTTATGTGTGTGTGTGTGTGTGTGTGTGTGTGTGTGTGTGTGTGTGTGTGTGTGTAGGCATATGATGAAATTCATGACCTCCCTTCTCAGAGTAATGTTCTTAAATGCATGAAATAAATTATATAGGATTACAGAGGTCACCGATTATATTGCAATACAGTTATCGAAATGTTAAAAAAAGTTCGTAGATCTTAGGTTTACCAAAACCCTCCGATCTAAGGTTTAAAATACAGAATATCGGTCACTTACTGTATTTCATGAACTTATCACAATTGACTCATTACTTTAGTTGTATTTAGAACTGTGGGAGAATCTCCTCAAAATATAACTAATGCCTTGTTTCCCATTTAGATGCTTATCTCCTTTCCTATTTTACATGATCCGAAAGGAAACACATTCTTATTATAGTCTGGAATAACTTTTCCATAAGGAATTTAAAATACACAGTGATAAAACTCCAAGCAGTGTTGTGCACCTCAGGTAAAGGATCAGCCATCTCATGGCCTATAACAAAAGCTTCCATAGACTGTTGGCACCAGGGGATAGAAACTCAATGTTACACTCATATAAATAGAGGAGTAGAATACTCTATTTCACTGTTCCCCTATTACCTCCTTAAACATTCACTAGGGTCACAAGTTGTCTTCTGACAAGTACTTTTCCTCTACCTCCTCCTCAACTCACCAATCAACAGACAACCTGTTCTATCTTGTCTCCTCAGATGCAGCTCAAGTAGATCTCCCTGGTGTTTCCACTGTCCCCATAGCTATGACCTCCAAACCTTGGATTCCTAAGAGAATGAGGCAGTCCTCTATCCACCAGTCAAAGTGACCTCCACCAAACGGTTTCTGTCTTTTGTAGTGAAGTATGTTCCTGGATGTGCCATCCAGAGGCCGGTATTAGAATTCTGCCCAAAAGACTTCCTGGTATAGGCATTCAGATCTCTGAGCAGTGGTGTAAAACTCAAATATAATTGATGGACACTAATCCATCCATAACAGTTCCTACCAGTCACTTATTGACTTAGTTTTTTTATGTTTCATTGTATTTTTATTTTATGAATATTTCCCGATTATGTTTTAATCTGGTTCTTGCCACACTCCAGAGTACTGTAGGCGCATGTGCTGGTATGTGTGAGTCAGAGGGGGTTCAAATCCCACCTATGCTATTTGTTACCTACATGAGCTTTCCTCATCTGTCAAATGAGGACATTAGGAGTAAATGGTCTCTAAGGTCCTTCTAGCTCTAGTCTAAGATCCTGGCAATATTTACAGGCTGTGGTTTGAAGCCCCCAGCTCAACTCAACAATTAATGGCATTCCTGTCATTTTATAGTTCCAGTTACTTTCTCTCAGCACCCTCTTTCAACTCCCCAGAGTGTGCAGGTGTGGGTGGAAACCAGAGAAATGCAAAGGAAAAATCTGCCTGAAGAAGCACAGGGGCTCTTTATCATTACAGGGGAAGTTTGTGAGCACTTAGAAAGGCACGTGGTAAGAATGAGAAGGCTTTTTCAAAAAAAACAAGGCATAAAAGTGATTTAACATGTAATTGGAGGCGGGGATAAAATATTAAAACAAACAAACAAAAAAAAAGTCATGCCCAATGATCCTCATTTCCTTTTTTGACAGGGTAATTAGACTGACTTTGCAACAGATGTTTATTAAGCACCAACTCTGTGCTGGCACTGTATTCAAGATAGTGCTATAGATATAATATACCTGGTTTTCAGCCAAAGCATTGACAAAAGCTCTTAGGTAACCTTGCAGTCAAGATGAAGTAGGCTGAATGGCATTATGCTTAGGTATAGTCACAGCTGTTTGCACAGCCAGGGCCAAAGAGGAATGATTAATGGACTAACGTTGATGTTTAAGGAAAGCTCTCAGCAAGTTTCACAGGACTCTGTCCTTTGCTTTGTTCAACATTTTTGTCGATGATAATCATGCCTTTGTAGATAGCATGCTTATAAAAAATGCAGCGGGCATAAATCTGGAAGGGACAGTCAGATCACTGAATGACAGAATTAAGATTCAAAAATGATCTCAACAGGCCAAGACAAATTTTTTCGACTCTAATGGGATGAAATTTTAAAGGGATAGATAACTAACATCTTTGTCATCCTTTAAGTTCATCTTTTGATCCTCACAACAACCCCTGGGAGCTAAGCACTAGGGTTATTATTATGCAAATATGCAATAGTGTGGGATTTCTTCCATGAGATGACTCTGAATGTGGATTCAAGACTGATGATTTAAGAGATAAGTTCAGAGGAGCTCCTTGAAACAAAGAGAGTTTAAGTGGGCTGGTTGTCCCACTAAGCTGTTCCCCAGTTTAGTGTCAGAAGTAGGATTTGAACCTAGGTCTCTCCTAATTCCAAGTTTGGCACCGTTATTACTGTACCATCATGCCTCTAATGTAAAATCCTATACTTAAAAAACAATCAATTACACCAGTACAAAATTACAGAGGCACGGATATAAATGACAATTCATCTGAAGACTAAATTTTAGTAGATTGTAAGATAACGTCAACAGTGTGACATCACAGCCAAGAAAGCTACAGTGATCTTTGGCCAACTTAGCAGAAATATAGTGCATAGAAATGGGAGATGAATACTCTTGCTATCCTTTGCTCTGGTCAGATGATGTGATAACAATAATAACAGCATTTATATAGCACTTTAAGATTTTCAAAGAGCTTCACAAATATCTGATCCTCAGAAGAACCTTGAAAAGCAGGTGATATTATTATCTGAATTATACAGATAAAGGAAACTGAGGCACAGAGAGGTTAAGTGACTTGCCCAGGGTCACACAGTTACTAAGTGTCTGAGGCTAAATTTGAGCACAAGTCTTCCTGAATCCAGGTCCAAGCTTTGTCCAATGTGCAACCCAGCTGCCTCATGAGTGTTATACCCATTTCTGTATACCACATCTTAGGAATGACACTGATAAAGTATAGCACAGCTAAAATTCAGTAACAGAGATGTTGAAGAGACTAGAAATAGCAGGTTGGAGGAACTGGGGATGGTTAGCCTGGAAAAGAGGAAACTTAGAGGAGACCTGGTAACTGTCTTCAAGTATTTGCTAGCTTGTCATTTGGAAAAAAGGATTAACAGTTGCTTTGTTTAATTCCCGAGAGCAGAACTAGGTAAACATTTCAAAGAGTCAGATTTTGACTTGACAAAAGAAATACTTAAAAAAAAAAAAGGAATTAGAGCTGGCCTACAGTGAGATCAATTGCATCAGGGTGAAGGAGTTCCCCACTGCTGGAAGTCTTAGAACAGCAGCCTCATGACCACTTGTCAGAAATTCCTGCTCAGATGCATATTGGACTAGGTGGTGTCTAAGGTGCTAAATCTTTGATTCTGTGATTTTATGATTAAAAGCTATCACAGTGTCCATATGTCAATGTTTTCCTGCTGATAGGATTTGCAAGTGTTTTCACTCCATTGGTATAGCCTTAGAATGCTCAGCATTGTCCCCATGTCATAATAAGGCATCACAGAAGGACTTTTGTGGATGGGGTAAAAGGATAATTCATAGTTTATAGACTGTATGTAGACTGGAAGGACCTTCGAGGTCCTCTAGTCTAACCCTCTCATTCTATAGATGAAGATGCTATGGAAGAAAAATGACAGGCAGCAAAAAAAAGAGGTGAACATTTAGGACTATGGTAAAAAGTCAATGAATTCAGTGATGCATGAAGAGGATAGAGGAGAGTCAATAATCCATCATGTAATCACATGTTTAGAGTTGGAATGGACCTCCCAAGGCAGCTAAGAGGTACAGGGTATCACTTGGAGTTGAGAAGACTTGAGTTAGAAACCTGTCTTATACACATTCTAGCTATATTACCTTGGGCAAGACACTTAATCTCTATGGGACTCAATTTCTTTATCTGTAAAATGGGGATAATAATTACACTTACCTCTTGGGGTTGTTGTGAGGATCAGATGAGATAATAATTGCAAAATGCTTTGCAAACCTTAAAGTGCTATATAAATGCTAGCCATTATTTATATATGAGGACATTGAGACCTAAAGAGTTAAAATTACATACTCAAGGTCACACAGGTGGCATGGCAGTATTGGGTTTTGAACCCATGTCACATGACTCCAAAGATGATAGATTTTTTTTTGCATGCTACCGCACTGCCTCATCAGTTTTTTTAAAATTTTGTTTAGAAACAAAAGTGAAAAAGAAATGAATTTGGCTCATAATCCTAAATCAGAAGCTGTGAGCTATCATCAGAGCTAAGTGGGATTCTTGGGGACTCTTAGTAGTAAGGATGAGGGACACATTCTATGTGTGATGATGTTCCTTGTATCTGGGTACATTTATATTTTAACACGCATTCATAATTAAAACTGGAGACAAAGTTGCTCCTTCTACTAATCTATATTCGTTTTCTTACCTGACCCCATCCTGCTTGAACCACCGGGCCCCCATTCAAATTACATAATTAGACAAATGCAATTTCTCTGTTTCTTTTTACTCTCCTCTTTTCTCCAGATACACCACTTGGGTAGATACACTTCCTGCCTCTTTCACTGGGATTGAGCATATAAGAATGTAAGCTCCTCAAGGGTAAGGGCTGTTTCATTTTTGCCTTTGTATCCTGAACTCCTAGGACAGCACATAGTAGGTGCTTTATAGCTGCTTGTCAATTAATAGAACCTGATGGTTTTAATCCTAAATGCTGCAAAATTACATTTTGCTTCTACCTTAGGCTAAAACTGGGAATTCTGGTGCCCAGGGCAAACACCATTGAACACCTGGTAAGGAGAGACATTTGATTTCAGGATTTATGGAGTTGGTGGGTATGGGGCAGAGCTCAGGACATGGCCCTGAGAAGGGACAACAGAGGTCCTGGGATACCACCTGCCTGAATGAATAGATGCTGGGATATAGGCTGTCCCCAAACTTTATTTTTCTCCAGATCAGTAGAATGGACAATTTAATGGATTGTTAAAGAAACTTTTCCTAACAAGTTGTGTAGGATCAAAAGTATAGAACTGGAAAAGTCACCTTAGAGAACAAGTTGTTTCTGTCACTTATATGTCACTCATCATTTCCTTTTCTTGTACTATATTTCTGTGTATACCTTTCTCATTTCCCCAGCTAGAGAGCTACAAGTAGGGCCAGTACTTTCTATATTTTTGTATCCTCCCAAGAGCATTATATATAGTAAATATTTGATTCATGGAGTTAATTAATGAAAGAAGGAAATAACAGAATTATACCATTTTAAAAAGATACAACTGTACTTTAATTTATTAGCTTTCAGTAAAAAGCACTTATAACATATTCTATAGTATAGAAAGTATAATTTACAAAAATATAAAATCTTGGTTATTTCGTTTTAGTATTTAAACATATTACTATGTGTGTTATTTCAAGAATATGTGTGCCTCAACAGCTCAAAATTAACCCAGCAACTTACACATCTGCAGGGCACACTGGAGTACCCCCCTCTTTTGCAAAATAAAATATATATTAGGAGAAAATAACCAAAAATAGGTTATATTAACATACTGTATATATAGATATGTATAAAAGCTTATACAGTGCACACTACATTTGAATCTCAAAGAAAATATACATTTAAGCCCTTTATTACAGCCTCCTTTTCAATATAAATATGTATATTAAAAGGCAGGTGAGTGTTTTAAACAAAAATGTTTTTGTAGTGAATCAATAGGCTGGAGTATATGAAACCCACTTTCCAAGTTATGAGATGATAACATAAAAAGGCACAGGAATTATCTCAGGGTGTCTTGATGAAAAGTTAACGTAATGATGGCGGCAAGCTCTGAGTAAATAGAGAGTAGAAGGCCTTTGGGAAGGCCCATAGACTGGGTATAATGAACTGAAGTTTTGAACTCAGGGGGCTGTCATTAGTTATTAAAAAAAAAAACAACAAAACTCTCCAAAAGAATGAAGAGCTCCTTTTCCAGCCTCCTGGGGTTGTTTTTCCTCTGTGTGTGTGTCTGTGTGTGTGTTTACTGACATAAACAGAATCAGCAATACAGCTGGACTCATTTCCGTGACTCAAGGTCCCCAGCGTGTGCTGCTTCTGTGATCAGATGGGGTCTCTTTTCCTTCCTTTTTGCCTTTTCTTTTCTTTTCTTTTCTTTTCTTTTCTTTTCTTTTCTTTTCT
>NW_020940527.1:19670932-19683215 GCF_900497805.2 Vombatus ursinus
TCTTTTCTTTTCTTTTCTTTTCTTTTCTTTTCTTTTCTTTTCTTTTCCTTTCTTTTCCTTTCTTTTCTTTTCTTTTCTTTTCTTTTCTTTTCTTTTCTTCTTTTTAAACAGAAGTCCATCCCAGAGATTTATCGGCAGGCACAAGTCTCCACTGACATATTGGGATATACCTTTAGTACCACGTTTCTATTCTCATCCAAGAACAGTACACTGAGGGAGTTCATTTTATCAGGAACACAGCAGGGCTCTGGAATGCCTGGAATGATCCCCACTGCTTTTACAATGCTCTGGATTGTGGCATGGTTTGATGGTCGCACAATCTAGAAAGAGGCAAAAGAAAGAGTGTTATTCATTTTCACCTACAACCATGGCCAGATTGGCTTAAGACTGACAGAAGAAATGAGTGACAGGTAATACAGGGTATCCCAAAAGTCTTAGTGTTTTCAAACTTTAAAAATGTCAGAAGCATAAAGGCTGCAAAGTTAGTCAAACATTTAAAAGGTTAATTATTTAAAAATTTAAAATAGTAATATGTTTCTTATTAAAATTCCTCATAACCACCATCTTGTGCTATACATAGCACAAGATATATACATTCAGTGGTCAAACTTTATAAAATCTTTTGGCTTCTGCTCAGTGGTTTGAAAGGACTGCATTTATAATCCTAATCTTAAAATCATCCAGAGGAGAAGGTTTTGATGCATACATGGCAGTTTTGCTATAATCCCATGAGAAAAGGTCTAATAGAGATAGATCTGGTGATCAAGGTGATCAAGCCAGAGGATCACCTCTAGCTGTCTGAGAAAGTATCATTCAACCTATTGCACACACAATGTATAATGACAGGGTGCCTTCACTTGTTCAATTTAAAATATTCTTAGTCACAATTCACAAAACTAAGTGCATCACATAAATCTAAGTAATTAAACTTTCAAATGATGTTTTTGTAAGTTCATGGCATTTATACTTCTGAAGTTAGTAAAGCTTATATAAATTGCATTTTATAAAACTGCATTAAGTTATATATATTTATATTAGGTACGTGTGCATATATGTATAAATGCACACATGTATATTTACACATATACATACACACATATATGTGTGCATGTGTATATATATACATATATATATGTAACATATAAAACCACATTAAGACTTTGGGAACACCCTAGATAATTGGAGGAATAGAGGTAGAAAGTTGGTGAATTTCAATAATGCCATGGAAAATGACATGGAAGTGAAATCAATGCAGCCACCAGTCATGACTTCAGAGGAAAGAACATGAAACACGCCTCCTTCACCTCAGCAGAAATGGGGCACACCACAAAAGTGAAATGCATTGATCTATTTTGCATCACCATACTTTATTGAGACAAGAGAAAACTATTGGGGGGGGGTCAGAGAGTCAATGGAAAGTGACAATGACATAAAACAAAAAAAATCAATAAAATGTTAATTTTAAAGAAAGCAATCAATCAATAAACATTTACTAAGCTCTTATTATGGGCTAGGTTCTGTGTTAAGACAGCTAAGTAGTGTAGTGGATAGAGTGCTGGGCCTGAAGTCAGGACGACCTGAGTTCAAATTTGACCTCAGACACTTAATAGCTGTGTGACCCTTGCTCACGTCACTTAACCTCAGCTTACCTCAGTTTCCTCATCTGTAAAAAATGGGGATGATAATACCACCTACCTCACAGGATTATTGTGGGGACCAAATGAAATAATATTTATAAAGTGCTTAGTGCAGTACCTGGCACATATCAAGTGCTTTATAAATGCTCATTCCCTCTTAAAAAACAACAACAACAACAAAGTGATTATATTGGCATTTAGCCTAGTATTGGACACATAATTACCACTCCAGACCGGTTGATGGATTCATTGAGGGTGTGTTTTAAGATGGGACAGCTAGTTGGAGCTCCAGTGCACAGAGCCCTGGACCTGGGCTCAGGAAGACCTGAGTTCGAATTTGACTTCAGCAACTTACTAGCTATGTGACCCTGGGCAAGTCATTTAACCTCATATTGCCTTAGTTTACTCATCTATCATATGGAGATAATAATAGCATCTCTCCCCCCACCCCATTCTCCTAGGATTGTTGTAAGGATTAAATGAGATATAACTGTAAAGTGCTTGGTAAGTGCTATATAATTACTAGTTATTATTATCACTGAGAAGTAAGAAAAAATCAACTTCACATTATACTAGATTCATTGGTTATAAGTGGTTTTCAGTATTGATTACTTTTTGTGCTTTAGATGAAAATTTAAATGAGGCTAATGTCTATGAAATAACATTTTCTTTCTATAACTGAAAAAAAAAGATCTCAGAAATATTTATGAGCTGTAAAATCAATGAAGCCACACACTTTTCATGTCAACTGACTTACTGTCCTCCCAGGCTAAGGAGTCAGTCTGCAAACCTTGAGAACAGTCAAACATTAAAACCTCTATGCCTGACACTCCATAATTTACCCCTGGTTTTGCTCACATGCCCGTGGTTTTGACCCCACTGTGGCTTGGTCTCTACAGCCAAAGCCAAGGGTAAGATTTGTGGCTTTTTCTTAGAGAAGGGAATGTTTAGCTCGGGCAGGGAGGAAGAACTATTTTCCTGAGAAAGGACAGGAGGCGATCAGGGCTCTAAAATGCCTCCTCTCTTGAGGGTGAGTTGGGTTGTCTTTGCCACTGAGGAGCCATGAGAACTCCCAGAACAGAATTACACTCATCTGAGCCTATTGAGAGAAGTTATTTTTTGATACAGAAACATTATCTTCACCTTCTAGCTCTAACCATCCTATCATCAGGGAGAGTTTATTGGGGGATTTAGCTATTTCATCAATTCCTATCTCTATCCCTCCCCTCCCAATGCTGCTCCCGTGCTTCTTCCCCCTTCACTGCAACCACAAAGTAGATTTAGGTAGAATAAACTATCCTCTAGCTTTTAAAGGCTATACAGACTGAAAAAAAACTAATAAAAAGTAAGGGCGAGGAGTGAGAAGGAGGTACCAAGTTAATGGATGGTCCCAGGAGATTGCAACAACTAAAACACACCCAAAGAAGAAACCTAACCCTGATCCGGCATCTTGTGATTATCAGGCAAGAGAGTGAGCAGACCACCATAAATCAACTCTCCTAACTAGGAAAACCAAAACAAAAAAGCGCTCAAAGTTTGGTTTCTATGTGGCCAACTTAGCTTTATATCATTGAATGGCCCCAAATTCTACCTCTAACTTTATGTAGCCATTTTGAGAATGAATGTGTGCTACTAGTCACAAAGGTGAGTGGACAAGAGTGTGGCTCTGTGGGCTCATCCTTTGTTTCTGCTTGGGGGGAGAGGGGCCAGGACAATAAATAGAACTGGAAAATAAAGGGGCTTTAAAGATCACCTAATATAACTTTTCATTTTACAGATGAGGAGAATGAGGCCCAGCTAGGGGTGGTAATTTGCCGCAAATCACGCAGCGAATTGGTAAAATAAGGACTAGAATCCAGGTCATAGGACTCCTGGACCACTGTTCCTTCTGGACACCATGTTCTTTTCTTTGATGCATATATCCTACTGTAGTATCAAGTCCCAGTAGAATCTTCTCTGTGTACCAAAGACAGCATAGATTATATACAGTATGCTGCACATAGTAGGTGCTTAATAAATATTTGTTGAACATGCTTAATGGGCATAATAATTGCACCCACTATACTGGGTTGTTGTGAGAACCAAAGGAAATAAGCCATGCAAAGTATTTTGCAAACTTTAAAGCATTATATAAATGCTAACTATTATTGATGTGCCCAAGAGGAAGTTGGGAAAGCTCATTTGGAATTTTGTATGCTCCCACTAGTATGCAGGCTGGGATGCCCCTACAAACACATGGCAAAGTGTTCCCACTTAATGCTTATGGGGGCCTGGAAATGTGATTTCCTCTCACCAGGAATTGTGACTTGGTAAGAGAACTGTAATGTTGAAACTGTTCTGATGGGTTAGAACTTATCCTCCAGCAGGCCCAAAGTACTGCTCCTGGGAGTTGATGGAAAGAGCAGCAAATGCCACTTGCCAAGACACATTCAGAGTCCTACCTTTGAACAAAATCACTTGGAACACGGCCTTCTCCCATTCCTACACCCCAGCTCAAACCAAAGCTATTCCTTCTCCTCCAAGTGACCTCAGCCCCTCCAAATTCTCCCAGATTATCTTTCTTACCCTGGTTTCCCTCTCATCCTTACCAAATTTTGATGCTTTATTCTTCCATAGACTTATGCTTGGAAGGAGCCCTAGAGATCATCTGATCTAACCCACTCATTTTACAGATGAGGAAACTGAGGCCCAGGGAGGCAAAGTGATTTTTCTGACATCATACTCAAGATTCTAATTCTTGAATTCTTTCCACTGCCGATGACTATTTTTAAAGACACACTTGCCCCTATTTCATTTTTCCCTTTTCCTCTCATCCAACTTTCCACCAGTCCTACCCTGCTAATCCTCAACCCTCTGTAAATATTTTGTGAATCCTGAGATTACTAACCATCCCCTTATAGCTTTCTGACTCAAAATTGATATAGCTTTTACAGAAAACATGTATCTAGGGATACTCAGAACTATGAAAATGGCGGAAGAGCAAAATCATCCATCGGTGCATATTTAACCCTCATTGATATGACACAAGACCAGGAAGGAGAGAGTTTTTTCCAAGGACCTGAATGAGATTCATAATTTGACCAATGAGACCTCCAGAGAGGTTGAGTCACATCCAGGGTCACATGGCAGCACTAATTTATATAGAGAGTCACATTTACATAGAGTTTCCCCCTCACAATCCTAGGATTCATTCTGGGATCACACTTTTTGTATTTTATCCCCAGTGCCTGCCGTAGATAGTGCCTAGAACATAGAAGGAACTTAATAAATGCCTGCTAACGGCTCGCTCTGAGACAAATGCCCCAGAGTCGCTGAGTTCCTCCCTCCTGATAAATTAGGCATTTAGGATCATGGAAATATAAGATTATAAATCTACAGCTGGAAGGGATCTCAGAGACCATCTGATCCAGCCCCTTCATTTTACAGATGAGGAAACTGAGGCCCTGGAGGCAAAGTGATTTGCTCAAAGTCACACAGGTAGTCAGTGGCAGAGCTGGGATTTGAACTCAGTACCTGGGACATCAAGTCCATTATACTGTTTTGCCTCTTATCTAAGTCATAAAAGTTCAGAATTGGAAGGTACCTGAAAGGTCATTCAGTTCTGACATGTTCACTAGTATAGTGCCCTAACGGATAGCTAATATATGCCAGAGGCAGCAAGGCCAGGTAGAAAGAGGACAGGACTTAGGAGACAGAAGCCCTGGGCTGGAATCTCAAACCAGCCATTTAATACTTGTGTTATCTTGGACAAGTCACTTAATGTCTATGGGTCTCAGCTTTCATCTTTAAAATCAGGGGCTTGGACTAGATGACCCCTCTGGTTGCTTGTACCTCTAACATACTTTAATTCTAGTAACCGAAACCTAGCCTAAAGGTAAAGTAGCCTTGAGGGGAGGGCTGGGTACCAGTAAGGACATCAGCATTACTTCTAAGCACAATTCACGGGGGAAGAGAGAAATACATGAATGGTAGAGCTCTGGTCCATGGTTCTGAGGGAAGAAGCCTTAGGCCATTGACTTGGAAGGCTAGTAAATATCTTTTCTTTTCTTTTTTTTTTTTTTGGCTAGGCAATGGGGTTAAGTGACTTGCCCAAAGTCACACAGCTAGTAAGTGTTATATGTCTGAGGCCAGATTTGAACTCAGGTCCTCCTGACTCCAGGGCCCGGTATTCTATTTACTGCAACACCTAGCTGGCCCTGAGACTAGTAAATTTCCAAAGATGACTTCCTCATCAATCAAGGTAATTTCGTGCATGGCTGTAATAAGACAATCATTTTGTTCTGCCAAAAGCCTCAGAAAAACTATGAATTAGAAACAAATTCCAACTTGACATCCAGTAAAGAAGTCAGTTCTTACATGGAGAAGTGGTCTTATGCAATGAATAGGGAGCTAGCTTCTGATTCAGAATGACGTGGGATCATGTTCTGGCTCTCACACATATAAGCTGTATGACCCAGGGCAAGTTACTTAACCAATCAGCGTCCCAGGAACCTCTCTGAGACTATAAATTGCATAGCAGTTGTCAATCAGCATTGGGGATGGGGTGGGATTCTTACTGAAAGCTTTCTATATCAACGGAATCACAAGATCATAGCTGTACCCCATCTTCCATAATATGGGTAATTATACTTTGAAAACAACTCAGCTGCTTAGCCTCATTAAAGAAATAGAATGGCATAGAGAAATTAGCCTATGTGGTGAGTGTAGGTTTGAGCTCTGCTAGTAGCTGAATATGTTACCTTGAGGAAATCCATTAACCTCAGTGTTGCTAAGCTAAAGCATTTCTCATTTCCTTGGCTATGCTAGACTTAAGGCCATGCAGCCCACTCTAATGAGGGAAGACATAGCCATATTCAGTTTTATGTTAAACAAATATGCTTACTAGAAAATTCAAATTCTATACCAGAACCATTAGTATTTCTGAAGCAGCCAAACGTCTCTCTAATGTCATATGTTAATATGGGAAACCTGTTGGAAGGATGTTGAGCTGGACTATATAAGGAACAGCAGTGCCTATGCTAGGGAAGACTATCCCATGGGCAAGAGAGAAAAGCAGAGAAGCAGAGAGAAAAGCAGATGGATACAGAGTGAAAGGTATGGTGATAAAGTGGGAGTTCATTCCTTACTTCATTTAGAACTAGTGTAGGGTCAAGAGAGAGACAAGATTCCATTGTTAGTTTTGAGTTCTATAGTAGGGAAAATGTGTAATTGACTCAACTTATTTTCACAGTTCCTATATCCAGTAATAAATTATGATTACTATCCTACCGAAGCGGAATTCAGATAGCAAAACAACAGCAACATCAGCTCACTCTACCTTGGGCATTGGGAACTCACAAGCCCCAGAACAGTAATAGGCATCAAATGATTTAGGTGATATGATCCATTCATTCCACCCTATGTCAGCAAAGTCAACTTTCAAATATCTCCGTGAGCAAATTCTCGGCTCATTCCATTGTTTTCTTCGGGCCTTTTTCATGGTTTTCTCATCAAAATTCAGCATCTGAGACTTTGTAAGCATTTCATTATGATCTTGTCCCTTTTTCCTTCGGTCTTTCCGGGGTGATTTAGGTTTTAGGGCCTTATAGGCACTCTCCCACAGGTCATGTTTATGATAGTGTTGAGGGTGATGAGTATGGTGGAGGTGATGGGGATGGTGGAGACTGTATTCTACCTCTGGAAGCTCATTGTCATGGATGGAACCAGGAACATAAATGTCCCTCCTCACCCGAGAGTCAGTGGAGGCATTGGGCGAGCGGCTTGGGTCAGTGTCACTGGTTGGGAAGGGGTCATACCTCTGGAGAGTCACTGCCACACTGTTAGGCTCAGAGATTGCCAGATCATTAGCATAGACAAGGATGTAGGGCATGTTGTTTGGTCCTGGGCCATGGAAGACTTGGTCCTTCTCCCCAGAATCGAGCTCAGCCAGGAGGAGAAGCTCCCCATCCTGTTTGGCTTCCTTAATTATGTGAGAAATATCCTTGGCTTGCCAAACACCCCTTTGGTGGGGGAAGATAGTCACATTACCTTTGACCAGCCCAAAAGCTGCATTCTGTGGGACACTGCGGAATATCAGGTGGAAATGAGGGAGGGGCTGTAGGTGCAGCAGGCGGCAGGAGGAGTTCTTGGAACGCTTGCAAATTACTTCTCGGGACCGAGGCCGCCGATCTGAATAGAAGTGGAACGTGGCTGAAAGAACCATTTCTGAATCTTGCATGGATGTCAAATTGAAATGATACAAGGCTTTCTGGTCATTCATTTCTGTGATGAAAGTGATAGAGACAAAACAAAGCTAATTAAGGACAAGAGCATATCCCATACTTTTGAATATAAGCTTTAATATTTGATTATAGTAAAAATATTCATAATTTGATTGTTCATATAGGAAAAGAAAAATTAACTTTTGAGCAGGCTATAAATCCATAATGATATCCATTACTGATTCTGTATCTAACCCAATATTTCTTATTTCTTTTTAGGGAGGAGCGGGTAGACAAAATGGGTGGTATGGACTGGCAGTTCAGTCTTAGGGAGCCGGTAGAGCACTGAGAACGTATATGACTTGCCCAAGGTTGTACAGATAATTTTTTCTAGCAGACATCCCTCTTCTTCAGTAGTACCATGGTAACTCTTCCCCCTTTTCTACCTGGTCCTTCTCCTCCTCCTTTTCTTCCTTCTCCTGCCTCCCTCCTCTGACTCCAACTATTATAACAGCTCCTACTAGCTGTTATTCAAGATTTACAAAGCTCTTCACATATATCAGTTAATGGTTGGTACTATTATATTCAATCTACAGATGAGGAGACTGAAGCACAGAGAGGTTAAATGGTCACAGATTTATTTTATATTTAAGAGATAACACTTAGAGCTAGGTCTTCCTGACTCTAATGGTTGTTTAGCTGTTTTTCAGTCATGTCCAACTCTTCATGACCCCATTTGGGGTTTTCTTGGCAACGATACTAGAGTGGTTTGGCATTTCCTTCTCTATCTCATTTTGCAGATGGGGAAACTGAGGCAAACAGGGTTAAGTGACTTGCCCGGGGTAACATAGCTCATAAGTGTCTGAGGCTAGATTTGAACTCTAAGGCCACCTGTTTATTGACTAAACTGCATAGCCTCATAACCAAACACGATATACCTATACCAGGTATCATTTGCCAAAGAAGGTAACATTCTTATAGCATCTTTATTTTGAATATGCTTTTAATACCATTTATGGAAAAACATTCAATTATGCTTAACAATAGAAACGGTTTGGACATCTGTAGCTCATTTTGCTCAAGGATTTCAAAGCCTTTTTTACAAAAAGTGGGACATCTCAGCTCTCCACGAGGCCTAGAAACAGAATCATCCAAAGTCGAAAGGCCCGCCAGTGGAAGAGTGTATCAGAGAAATGCCCCAAGCAGGCCTCATACAGCAACCCTGATCACTAACCCTGTAGCCTTCCCCAGTGTCCCGGCCATGCAAACATTTCATTAGATCAATTCAATAATTCCTTTCACTCTTTTTCACATGTCATCCCCCCTCCCCCACCTCCTCCCCAGCCCATGTCCTGAAAAATTCAATATCTTTTCAACAGCTGTTTGAAGGCTCTTGGAAACCTTAACAAATAAATCCTCCAAAACCTCATATTCGTTTTCTGGGGAGGCTGGGGGATAAGGTGTGTGTGTGTGTGTGTGTGTGTGTGTGTGTATGTGTATTCTTTTCTCTTTTTTTGTAGGGCTAGTAACATTTACATGAAAACAGGAGCTGTTTTGTTCCCACTTTCATTTTCCCCTGCTGCTTTCTCCCCCACCAAAAGTCATAATTCTATGTCAATTGCTCCATAATCCCCTCCACAGCAACACCTCGAATCCCCCGATTGAACAGCGTGTCTCCAAGTGGGAGAATGAGCGGTAGGAGCAGAAGGGAAGCTCTCTCTCACCACCATGCACAGGCCGTGAAAGTTGGGGGAGACCCAGGAGGGAGGCTGGAGCAGGACAAAGCCGAGTATTATTGGGAAAGAGAATGTTCTCGGGCGCTTTCCAGGAAGTGTATCTGCCTCATTGGCACTCGGGCCATATTTGATCAAGTGGAAGCCGCTTCCCCCTTAACAATCCCTCAAGTGATATTGAGGGGTTTGTTCTAAGGAGGAGGGGGCAAAGGCCCAAGTAGATTTGGAGCATTGTCAACTTCCTGTCTTAAGGCCACTGAAAAAAAGAGACAGATGCACTTACTGTATTCATGCGAATGTAGTGATAGACGGAGATTTACAATGTGACTTTCCTGAATACTATCACCTAGAATGCTCTCCTCCAAAGGAGACAAACTTTCTCACAAACTCGTTGTGAATCTAAATTGGAGAGGGACTTGAACCCAGATCTTCTAGACTTCTAGGTAAATTCTCCGTCCACTAGAGGCTGCCTTTCATGCATTTAAATACAGTTTCTTTAGGCAGGACTGTGTTTACAGCAACTAAGCTGGTTGCCCAGTACAGTATGCCTTCGTAACCAAATCCTTTGAGGACGAGGCTTTTAATAGTGAGCCAGTGGATAGAGAGGTCGGGACTACTCTGCTTTTCTCAGTGCTAAGGGGCTAACTCATGGCTAACATAATGGAAAAGCATTTACTGAGCTCTTAACTGTGTGCCAAATACAATCTTAGGCTCGGGGGATACAAAGAAAGAAAACATGGCATTTCCTCCTTCCAAGGGCCTCACGCTTTAATTAGGGAAGATGAGACACAAAGAAGGTTTATGATTATGTTAAGTCTGGCAGACAAGAAGGTCCTGTAGTTATTGGGCAGGTTAAGTAGCAGCATCGAGGAGGCACAGTGGATAGAGCGCTGGCCCTTGAGTCAGGAGGACCTGAGTTCACATCCGGCCTCAGACACATGATACTCACTAGCTGTGTGAACCTGGGAAAGCCGCTTAACCCCAGTTGCCTCGCTAAAAACAAAACAAAACATGAAAAAAAGTAGCAGCATCAATGGCAAGGCCCTAAGGATCTTGGGGAGTAGTGGCAGGGTAGATAGTTTCCTGTCAAGGGGATAATAGATTCAAGGGTTAGTGATGTTGGGCTCTAGGATACCTTAAACAGAAGTAGAGATATGGACATCCTGCACCTGTTTGGAGCTTGACTCTGGGGGCAATGAATATTAGAGGGGAAATATAGTCTAATAAATATTAAAGATTTAGGATCTTGTGGCCTCTTGGAAGAGGGAAGAGGCCAACAAGGAGATGGGGATGTTATCTCAGGAGCAGATTTCTAAGGGCTGGTCAGGGATAGGCCTAGGATGAAGGAAGGGCCAAACTCCCAATGATCAAGGGGTAGAGGAAGTGGCAACTGGGCCCAAGGAAGAGGACCCCATGACCAGTGATAACTACCGAACTTGGAGTCAGAGGCCCTGGGTTCAAATCCTGGATTTGCCGCTTATACTTGTATGAACCTAGGCAAGTCTCTCCTAGGATTGTGATGTTACTTGTTGGAAAGCGTAAGTAGAAATATTACTAAGAGCTGTAGAGTACTTTGAGAGGATGAGAGAAGAAGCCCTGTGTAATGCCATTATATTGACCATAGATATAATTCCATCAATAAGACATGAGACAATGTGAGGGAATTCTTGATATTATGCAGCAGCATTTGTTCAGACCATTTGGCCACAGGACACTTTTGGCCTTGAAATATATTGGCCAAGCTCATCTGTGCCAATTTGGGGGGGGGTGGGTGGGTCTAGGGGTTTGGAATACTGACAGGATAAAGAAAAGACTGGGGACTCTATGGAAATTATACCTATTTTGATACTAAAGATGTATGTGTACTGTATTTTTTCTATGTACATGAATATGGTGGATATTCTCTGGCTTCAACATACAACAAATGAAGAATTATGAAGACCTGGAATAGAGAAAAGAAAAAAAAGGTCTAATTAAAAAAAAAAGGTGGGTGGGAGTGAGGAGCAGCCAATAGGTAGCCCACATGCTCCACTGTTATCCTTGAAATTTTAAGAGGAAGTGAGTAAGATTCCCAGAATGTTTGATGGGCTCTCTGGGGTGAACTGAGAGGAGGACATGGACAAGAGTCCTGTAGGAAGATGGACAAGTATGGATGGATTGCAGGAGCATCACGGGAGGGAACATCCACCTTGAGGAAATCACAGAACCATTTGGATCTTTGATTAATGCATGGGGGGAATATTGGTAAGTTCAAACTTTTCTCAAAGAGTTCCTGTTGCTGTCACTTAAAACAAAAGAGTTCCACAGATCATACTTTGCAAAATATTGAATATAACAATACATTGTTTATCCAGGGTCATTACAAATGACAAAAAGCCTCTGAATGGGTGTTTGTTTTTCATTCTCTATGTGCGTAGGTGTGTGTGTGTATCCGTGAAACGGATACTTTTGGCAGTCTGATGATCCTTATGGACACCACAGAATAATGTTTTAATATATGAAATAAAATATATAAGATTATAAAATGATTATTTTGAAATATCTATCTGTATTTGGAGAGAGGGACAGAGAGATAAAGAAGAATGAATAAGAGGAGAAGAAGAAGGAGAAGAAGGAGAAGGAGAAGGAGGAGAAGAAGAAGAAGGAGAAGAAGAAGGAGAAGAAGGAGAAGAAGAAGAAGAAGAAGAAGAAGAAGAAGAAGAAGAAGAAGAAG
>NW_020940527.1:19683225-19685881 GCF_900497805.2 Vombatus ursinus
AAGAAGAAGAAGAAGAAGAAGAAGAAGAAGAAGAAGAAGAAGAAGAAAAGAAGAAGAAGGAGGAGGAGGAGAAGGGGAAGGAAAAGGAGAAGAGAAGAGGTCAGTGAATTAGAGTTATAGAATGTTGTGGCTGGAAGGGATCTCAGAGATTGTGTAGTCCAACACCTTAATTTATATGGATGAGGAAAGTACCATCTCAGATAAATCAAGCAGCCTGTCCAAGGTACCACAACTAGTAGGCTGCAGAACTGAAGTCAGAATCCAGTTCTCCCAACTGCAGTGTTAGAGGTCTCGGTGTGATTGTCATGCATTACTGACTGCACCAGAATTCAGGGTTTCTAGTTTCATCCCACCCCTTCTAATTGGTTAAGTATTATACATCTGAGAAAAACTAAACCAAAAAAATCCTATGAAAGCTAATTTGGTAAGACAGAGAGCTGGGCTAATACAAGAGGCATCAGAAATATACATACATACATATACACATACATACACATGTATACATTGTATATGTATATACATACATCAGAAAAAATTCAGAACATAGATCAAGAAAAATGGAGCAGAAATATGACTTGATTGCTTCTCTGATGTGGAGTGAGCTTAGGTGTCCTGGGAAATGTAAGTCTCCCCTTGGAAAATTTGCTTCAGATATTCACAAAGTCAGGATGCTTCCTAAAAAGCCTTATTTACTATACTCAGAATGACCCAAGAGAAGGACTGACAACACAGAATGAGGCAGTATGGAATAGTGGGTAGATTATGGAGTCATAAAGACCTGGGTTCAGGTCCTGCTTCTGATCCATTATGTCTGTGTGACCCTGGCCAAGTCAACAAACTTTTCTGTGCGTTAAGTAACTTCTGAGACTCTACATTGCAAAACCATTGCAGATGTGCTTTAGAAGAAAGGGTTTCTTTCACTAGAAATTCTCTATATCAGTGAAATCACAAGTCTGCTCCCCCCAAATAAAAATACCTCCCCAAAAAACCTCAATCCCTAAAAGTATATAGAGGTAGTATGGCACAGAGGAAGTAACATCAGCTTGAAGGGAGACCTGGACTCAAGTTCTTGGCTCTGACACTTCTCATCTGTTACTGTAGACACCTCACTCCATCTCTCTAAAGCTCAGCTTCCACATCTGTAAAATGGGGATAATATCATTTGTATTACCCACCAAGCTGAGAAACAGCTTGGCATAATGGACAGAGAGCTAGCTCTGGAACCAAGACTTGGGTTCAGATCCTACCTCCGACACATAGATACAGGACCCTGTGTAACTTGCTAACTTTCTCAGTGCTCCAGGGAACTCTCTAGGGCTGTAAGTTGTTCACAAAAAAAAAAAAATTGTGCTCACTTGCATTGGTAGAATGCAAGAGGTCTGAAGAAAGCAGAGTTCCATCTCATAGGACTATTGTTGAGTACACCTTCTCTGAACTAGCCCATTGTGGTTCAAATGGAACTAGGTGACTACACCAGGGGTGGGAAAGTGTCTGAAGCCAGATTTGAACTCACAGAGATGAGTCTTCCTAAGCCTCAAAGCGCCATATAAATGTAAGCTATTATCCTCAGCTCATAAAGACCAGGAATTTGGATTACTGAATTCAGAGTTCTGACTATTGCTACAATGAGCAAGTAAGTCATTTAACTTTGCTAGGCCTCATTTTCTCTAGCAATATATTGAGACTTGAGCTAGACATTCTTCTCTAAGCTCTAATATTTTTTAAGTTTTCCTAGTTCACTCCTCTTTCAACCAACTCGCCTGTGCTGACTCCCTGTGAGGCAAAGAGAATAATCATTGTTTCCAGACTTCTGAGAAGCTCTCCAGGTTGACGTAATTTGAAATGGACACAGATTTAGCTATCTAGTTTGAGTGTGTTTAAACCAGGGGTGGGGAACCCCCAGCCTCGAGGTCACATGTAGCCTTCTAGGTCCTTGGGTGTGGCCTTTTGACTGAGTCCAAGTTTTACAGAACAAATCCTTTTATTAAGGGAATTTTTTCTGTGAAGTTTGGATTCAGTCAAAGGGCTACACTTGAGGACCTAGAGGCCACATGTGGCCTTGAGGCCGAAGGTTCCCCTCTCCTGGTAAATCCTAGAGTTCCTTCTCATTGTTCTGTGTTCATGGAGTTAAATGAACTAATGTCTGAAAAGTACTTTGCATGTTATAAAGGTTTATAAAAATCTAACTTGCTATGTTTGCTATTTTTGAAAGGGTGGGGCATCCTAGTTCCTCTGCTAAGATTTTGACAGAGCTTTGGTCTTCGGTTGAAAGAGAAGGCGCTGAACTCAGAACATGAGAATATTGGCAAAAAAGGCTAGAGTACCCTTTCTCCCCTGTTACTTTATCACAAAATGCCTGGGATTCTTCCAGAGTATGGGGTTTCCCCCTTGTTTCCCAGAATGGATTAGTGAGTTTACAGGAGAAGACACGACAGAGGCATCTAGTTCCTACAAAGTATGTGAGTTCTTAGTGATTCATGTTTTACTATCAGAGATACAAGACATGCTCTTACCATTCAAGCACAAACAACCAAAAAATACCACCCAAGATGCTGGAGAAGAAGGACAGAATCCAAGGGGGAAAGACCCTTCTATCTTTAAAAATACATACATACATACATACATACACATATATACACACACACACACACACACA
>NW_020940527.1:19686281-19838781 GCF_900497805.2 Vombatus ursinus
TTCCCTGAGGAAGAGTGAGGGGGAAAGATTACTGTAGTATGGCAATGTGTTCATAAATGACAGAAGCATATGAGGTCCTGTAGTGAGCTCACTCTCACTGGAGGTGTTCAAATAGAGGCCTGACAGATGCTTCTAAGGGATGTTGTAGAAAGACTTCATGTGGTAGGCAGAGGTTGGACTGGATGACCTCATAGACTTCTTCTAGTTCTAGGACTGGTTTTTTTGAAAAACATTTTAAGTCAGTCAACAAGCATTTATAAAGTGCCTACTATGTGCCGGTACCATATTAAGTTCTGAGGATACAAAGAAAGGCCAAGGAAAAAAAAACCTCTCTGCTTTCAGTGAGCTTACTGTTTAATGGGAGAAGATAGCATGCAAATAACTATGAACAAACGAGATATATTAGCTGAGAGAAGGTAGTAGTATTAAGGGGGAACAGGAAAGACTTCTTGTAGAAGATTTTAGCTGGAACTTGAAAAAACCCCCAACAAATGTATCTGTTGACTTGGTGTAAATATAAACTTCTTTTGGTAATCATGGATTCCTTGCTGAACTTGGAAAATTCTGACCAACTTGATTTTATGCTCTCTGCATAACACTCCAGTTCCTAATGACCCAACTGCAGAACCTGTTTATGTGGTCAGGCATCCTGTGGTTTTACTCTGGCCCTAGGAGGCCGTCTGTGCTAATTATGTGATGGGTTTGAGCTCAGTGCATGCCAAATTTAGGTCCAAGCGCTACTCTTTACAGTGTTATCACCCCTAGATAAACAAAGAGTCTAAACACTCCAGGGATTTTTGTCCCTTCATCCATTACCCCGAAACAGCTGTTACTTTACACCACCCAAAGGAAGATGGAAAATATGACTGGGATGTGAAAAAAAAAAACATGGTGGGAGTCTGAAAACCTTAGACTAGGGGGTGAGATGGTGCAGGGATATAGTAGGTTAGGTCCTGTGGCTTTCTCTAAGAAGCTGTTCAGTGGCTAAGTCCCAACCACCAGGTAACTGCAATCAGACTAGCTGCAAATTGTAGGTGGTACTCCATTAATAAATATCCAGTGGAAAATACTGTGCACTTATTAAAAAAAAAACTGGAAGGGAAGTAAAGGTTCATTGGCACCATGAAACCCATTTTGACGTGCCATTAAATCTCTGTATTACACAAGTGTATTACAGGGTTTGTTTTGAATTTTGAATTTTTTTAATAGAGTTAGAAACTGCCAAGATCTCTTACTTTAAAAGCAGCCCAGCCCAGTAGGTAAAGAAACAGACTTTTGGATAAGAGTTTGAGTTCTACTCTGATAGATTCCCAAGCAAATCATTTAAACTCTGTGCATATCTGTTCTCTTATTTTAAATAAAACAAGAGAGGACTTAGTGCCTAGATTCCAGTATCTATATTCCTTTCCAATTAAGTGAGGAACAACTAATAAAAATAGCATATGCCTCTCTTCCTTTGAAGAAGTGGAGATCTATGGGTGTGGAACACTGCATATATTGTCAGCCTCCTTGAACCTGTTGGTTAATTTTGCTTACCTACTTTATTTGCTTTTTCCTGTTTATTCTTTGTTACAAAAAAAAGTCTCTCTGGCAAGGGGGGAAGAATATATTTAGAAATGAAGGTATATGAACACAAAAGATACCAATACTATTTAAAAAAAATAAATGGGTAAATACTTACATGGTTTTAAGTAAAGGAAGGAAGACATACAAAAGAACCCTAGCATACAGTATGCATGCCTCAGATTTTAAGTGCTCGATGCACTTGAGCCTTCTGGGTGGATAAAGTGAAATGTGATGAGAAATAGATTAAAATAATTTGCAGTGGCTCTTCCCTCATTCCTAATTCCCACTCCAAAAGAACAGCCCGTAGAATAAAAAAAAATATTTAAATTGTATTTTATTCTAAAAACCAAATTGTTTAAATGCTGAATTATTAGAGCTATAGACTCAGAAGGTGAGTCCTTTTCCTAGCTACACTTAAGTAATGTGCCATCAATATTTGTTGTTGTTGTCTATACCAGTGATTTCATCTGTATAGGGAATTCCCAATGTGGAAAGCCCCCTTTCCAAGGCAACTGGCAAAACCTTTTCAGCTTTGTTTTACAAAGCTTCATGGAGGGTACTGAAAGATCAGATGATCAGCACAGTGCAAGTTGACGCATCCTCTGTAACTCCTGTTAGAGAGCTGCCTGCCGCACTGTGAGGGTCTTGCCCATGGTCAGATGGCTAGCATGTGTTAAAAGTAGAACTTGAATTCAGGTCTTCCCAACACCAATGCCTATCCTCTAACTGGTATACCATACTATTTTTTGTGATCACCATGATCATTATTTAAAACAACACAAAGACTACTGGTAAACAGTACTGTTCTAGGACCAAAGGATAAAAGTTACAGGGAGGCTGACTTTAACTAAGCATAAGAAAGAATGTTTTAAGAATTAGAGCTCTCTGAAAAACAGAAGAGATTGTTTTGTGTAGTAATGATTTCCCATTATGGAAGGTTCAATCATTGGCTGGCTGAGAGGTTGTTAAAGATGATGCCAGAGAGAAGAGATTCCTGCACTGCTTCTGAGGTTAGAATGGATGACACCAAATTCTTGACTCTAAGAGTTTGTGATGCTAGGTGTCATACAGAGTTAATCGTAATAGTCTCCTGCTTCTAGCCAAGATACTTACTCTATGGCCGCCTTCTTTCCCCTAACTACAAGATTAGGATAATCAGATTTGCTCCCTACCTCCCAGGTTGGTAATGAGTTGATGGGCTCATATCAGTAAAGCAGAGACACTCAGAGGATCAGAGGCAAGCCCAAGTAAACAGATCTTAGAGCAAAAAAAAAAAAAAATCAAGTTAAACTAAATAAATATAAAGCCTGTAGCAGAGCCTATATTCAAAACATGTGAAATGTTCAAAAGCCCAAGCTATGCAGAGGAATTCTTTGATACCAAAGAAGGAAGCTGCCCACTGACCCTACTTTTCACCAAACCCAATAAATTTTCCATACTGCCCCTCATCTTGAAAAGTCAAATATACATCACGACAGGGGAGAGAGCTGGAGCTTGGGTATCAGAAGACTTTCTAGCTTCACCCTGATTTGCTGTGTGACCTTGAGCAAGTTGCTTAACCTTTCTCTGTTTCAATTTTTCCATTCTTCAAATTTAGCTGATAATCCCTGCAACCCAAATGGTTGCATAGAAGTTACTGACTACTACAGACGGTGATTCTGATTGTCCTGAAGCACAAGGAGGCATTCATCAAATTAATCCACTCTCGAGGTGAAGAGACAGACACTTCTTTAACCAGCTACTCTGTTAGAATAGCCGCTTCTTAGGCAAAGTGTGGGGTAGCTCTTCTTACCATATTTCACCGAGGACCCCGAAATATTCCCCCTGTTGAATCTCTTGGGGAAGTCTTGTTACTACAGCGTAAGCTACCCATCCGAATGCAGTTGGCGCCTTTGGTATCTTTGGAGTGCCTAAGTAGACTAGAGACTGGAATCGGGGAATCCCTACATTGTGCCCCCAAACAAAGAAAAACACTGTTTTCTAGAGCAGGGGCAGTCTGCGGGACATGGAAAAGGGGTTGTGCGAAGCTAAAGGAGGCTATTGCTAACACGTTGACAGATGGCGCTCTTACCAACTTCACCCCACAGTAGACCTGTGAAGTTAGAAGGGGGAAAGACTCTGGCTGGAGAGGACTTAGGGTGACAGAGAAAACTTCTCTGTGAGGTGGCTTTGCTACTTTCTTTCTGGTCAGTGAGGGTAGAATACCCCTGCTTCTCCAATCCCCACCCAGATCAGCCCACCTGGTCAGCTCCACCCCAGCGGGACAAGTGGGCAGTGCTAAACCAATTTGCTCACGAGATGCCCATCTGTCTTGGCCAAGGTGGGGCTCTTCGAGATGCTGAATAATAATATTCCACACCATCCCACCCCCTCCTCTAGGCGTAGAAGTAGAGGGTTCAAGATGAAATGCCCAGGTGCTTCTAATACTCCAGGGGTCCTAGGAGCCCCGGAAAGATTCTCTTACACCATTATCTCCAAGAGTGGGAAGAATGACACCAAGATCGCCGAGTCGCTCTAGGGGGAGGGAGTTTTGACAAGTTCTTAGGAAGTCCAGGAAGGAGAGAGTGGGAATGGGAATCAAATCAGCTTACCCAGCTTGGGTTTGAAACTGCGGACGGTGTTGCCGTCTCCCGGCCGGCTGCCCTCGCGGTTGTATTTCTCATAGAGCTTAAGCATGTGGACAGCTACCATGTCCCGAGCGCTGGCTCCCAGGGCTGCAGATACGTCCCCTAGGCGCTCAATGCCCGCTGCAGCCGAGCTGGAAGAGGCCGAGGCGGAGGAAAAGACAGCGGGAGCCCCACTGAACAAGAAGTCGTAGGCAGCCGGGGGCAGTCCGACCACTCCGGGCGTGTGGCTGCCGCTCGCTCTCTCCTGCACCAGCAGCAGCAGCAGCAGCCGCGGCATCAGCAGCAGCCCGGCCGGAGCGCGGCGCCAGGCCATTTGGAGAGCCCGGGAGGGAGGGAGGGAGGAAGGCGGGAGGGCGGCCTGAGCTCGGGGTGGCACTTAGGGAGTGGTTGCAGCAGCTGCCTGCGCTGCTGCCGCCGCCGCCGCCGCCGCCGCCGCTGCCGCCGCTGCTGTATAGCTGCTGCTGCTATAGCTGCTGTGGCTGCAGCAGCTGGGAGCAGAGCAGTCACCGCCCCACCCACCCGGGATCTGGAGCAGCAGCTGGCAGCCTGGGCGCTGAGACTCAGCCCGCTTGGGCTCGGCTCTCCTGTTTCCCCACTCTCTGGCTGCGCCGCTCGCCTTTTGCACGGGTGAAGGGTAGCGGGGATACGGCCCTGGGAGAGCAGTGCTGGGGGGGAGTGGGGGTGGGGGTAGGAGCTGGGGTGGGGATGGCGAGCCAACCAATCACCTTGCCTGCGAGGTGAGAAGTGCTGGCACTTGGGGGGGGGACCCGCTAGGGGGAGGGGGAGAGGGGGAGCCAGGAGTTCCTTCCGCCCCCCTTCGCAGCTCAGGATGGACCAAGGAGCTTGCCTGCCTTCTTGCCTGCCTGCCTGCCTGCTGAGGGACTAACGGATCCCACGGGCAGCCCGGGGAAACTTTGCTGATGAGCTGTGACTAGTCTGTTTTGTTGGGGCAGGGGAGGCGGGGAGGAGCGCACCCCCTCCCTCTCCAGCCTCCATTTGGTAGGGGAATAAAGCTCCCTCTCTCAGCGAATGACATCTAAATCTTTACAAGCACTGGGGCACAGGTCAGCCCAGCAGTGGTCTTAAAGAAAAGTGACTTGTACTTTCTGGAGAGCTATGTGTTCTGTGTCTATGTGTGTGTTTCTATAAGAGTGCCTTGGCTGGAGATCCTCTAAGCTGCGTGGTAGTACTGTTAGCGTGTGTGCTGCATGATTATGTTTGCCCTTGATGTACATGGGAGGTGACATGGGTTTTCTGGCTGGTGTCTTTAAGAGTGCAAGATGACAATTTGCATTCTAGCAGCTGAGAGCCTGGGTAAGCCGGAGATGGGGGCTGCCCTTTGGAAACGCCAACGTCTTAGGGCCACAATCGCCAAAATCAGAGCCTTTGGAAACATTCCTAATACATGTTTTTAAAAAGCACAACTGATGCGTGGGATACTACAAGAACCTGTTTAAAATGCGAAATTAATTAGTGTGGTTGCATTCTGGCAGGATTCTGTTTTAGTAAGAGTGATTCCAGAGGTTGGAGCAAAGGCATTTATTAATTCTGGAACTTTTAAACAGCAAGACTACAAGGAAAGAGGGGCTTTTAGCTCATTTTAACAAGTGATTCTAAAGTATTAGTTGATCTAAGCATTCAGAGAGTTGGATGACTCTCAAGAAAACAATTAGTTACATTTTTGGAGGAATGTTTAAAATGTTTAAAAATAGAATGCATATTCCTTGGCTTCCTATTAAAAGCAAGACCTGCCTAACAGTAGTTCTAGACAGTTCTGCACCTCATGTCACACCGAATGTGAATGACCACAGCTTAAGAATGACAGTGGACATCTTTAGAAGGATGGCTTGCAAAAGGTAAGGAAGACAAAATATTATATTTAAAATAAATTTGTTTGCAAGCTTCTGAACATACTGTTCCAGTTACTTTGTCTGCTCTTTCTGTCTCAGTCAGCAGTTACTTTTCTTGGAGAGAACACAATGCAATAATTGAAAAATTGCTGGAAAAAAGCTACTGTTGGTGTGTAACACAACCCTTTTGTGATTTTTTTAAACCTTGGGTTGTCAAATTGGAGTCAATACTACTCACAACTTCTGAACCTTCCCTCTCTTTGCAAGATTCCAAGAGCTATAAATGTCTTACTCATTTGGAGCATTAACTCATGCCACAGTTTAGCTCCCCTCAATATAGCTAACATATTATAGATGCAATTTCCAGAAACAAATTTGCTGAAAAAATCAATAATAAAGAAGTAGCAGCCATTGAATTAATTAATCTTTCCTTATAAATAATCCAGACCATCTTTTGATGCTCCCCTTCCTTCCCTCTCCAACCCCCCCCCCCATGCTTATGACCTCCACTGGGGGCGGGAGCTAACCTCTTGTTATTTGTGGGTTTTTGTCTGCACTGTTTCTATACAATCAAGGTCCTGTGAAAAGGAGGACGAGTCTGCAGGAGGTAGAAACAAGCTGGGCTATTCTGGACCAGTGTCCCATTAAAATGTTCTCTCTCTCTCTTTAACTCATTCCCAACTTCCATTCAAACAAATGTCTCTGTATTTGTCTTAAACCTACACTGAAACCTGTAGGATACTGATACTTTGATGTTGTTAGTAAAGAATTAGGGAATCAGCTACTGATGGCTAATATTTCTCACCTTATTTTATTGCAGAGCAGCAGGCTTGAAAAGTCTTAAAAGCTATAATACTTTGACCTGTTTTGAGTGAAGATGAACTCAAAATGAGTTTGGTAAAGGAATGCAAATCACCCCTGGATCACATCACTTCTCTGTTCAGAATACGACCAATCAATGGAATCGCTAAGGTACTCCACGAGTGTTTGTTAAGCACTTTCTGCTCATGCAGAATAATATTCCCGAGCATGGAAATTTCTGCTAATTAAAAGCCTTGCCAAGTAAAGAGGGATTTTATTTTTAATAGTGCAGTTTCAGTTAAGCATTTAAATGGGGTACCGTGGGCTTCAGATTTGAAACTACACATCTAAAGTTTCCAGCTTCTTCCTGTTCAGATCATCATTGCCCCCGTATGGCACAAATGGTGTTACACACCATTAATAATGAGGTTGGCCCAGTTCTGTGCCATTTGGAGGTTGGGCTGTTATAAACCTATGGAGGGACAGCCTCCTGCAGGGTTATGAGGAGGAAGGGTGGGTAGAGGAGAATTATTCTCTGGCCTCTCCTTTCTGGGAATTGGAACAGCATCGTGGCTATCACTCTCCCTAAACCCTGGGGGCAACAGAGACCAAGTGAGTTCAACCAAATACTCCCCTGGGAGCAGTCATGGGACTAACTGACCACTGTCTTGGTTTCCAAAGCACTTTTCCATAGCTGTGTTCACTTGGAGACTTAACAACGGTGGGGCTTGGTTAGCTCTGCCAAACAGATGGTGTAATCAACTAAAGAAAATTCAGTTTATTGGTTATGCAGCATCCTGTAGACACATGCATCATTAATAACAACAACAACAAAACCACTAACCTGAAGTACTTCAAATGTTTGTTTCTTATCCTGATAGAGTCAGAGTCCAGTTTTAAACTTGACTTTGCCACTTGCCATCTGAGGTCTTGGCCAAATCACTCTCTGGGATCCAGTTTTCTCATCAGTTAAATGAGAGAATTGGACCAGATAATTTATAAGGACCTTTCTAGTGCTGGCATTCTGTGAGTCAGTCTAATTGTGTCCTGTAGACATCATTGGAGATACAGAGGAAATATTAGAAGAGGCTGTTTGTAGATTGGCTGTTAAACATAGGTTGTGTTCTGAGGTAGGATCTAGGAGAGGATACTGAGGAGTTCACTTGTCCCAATAGACTCTTTCCTTCATTATTTCTTCTTTCCTCCTCCTCCTACCTCCATGCCATACGCCACATGCACTTAAAGAACACATATTACCTAGTGCACAGGGGAGAAATGAGCAGATTATATCTGCAAAGGAAAGAAAATATTTTTTTGGTTAAGAAGTCCCAGACCCTCTACAAAAGAGTCATTGTGATCCCTTCATATGTGTGAGTATAACACAAAAGATGATTACAGAGACTGTTTCACATCTTTAAAAAAACACCTTTTGCTTTGAGAACTTCAAAGTTCTTTACTCCTAAAAAAAAGGAAGGGTTATAGCCCATTCCTCCCTTTAGGGTATATAACTTGGATGAAAAAAGAGGCCAGGAGATTTTAAATGATTTGACCAAGATCATGAAGTGGTGATGCCAAGAATATGAGGGCTTTTTTTTTTCAATTTCAAGTTCTCTCTTCTAGTCATTAGACCACAGTATAATAAATCAGAGTAAAAACAAACATAAATAACAATATAATACATGGCATATCTCTTCTGCTCTGGTGAAATATGTACTTACAATACACACATAAATATCTATTTAATATTTTACAAGCTATAGGAAAAGTGAAATAATGATCTACTTTGTTGTTTTATCAATTCACACACACCCTTTTTAAAGTCAGTAGAAGTGCAGATTGTAAAAGTCAAATGCTCCAGACTTGATAAAACAGAAAATATTCCTTTAATTGACCTTGAATCCAGATCTCTCCCCAAAGGACAGAGGAAGCCATTTGTATTGGACCAAATTACCAGAGACATGGGAATAAAACCAGATTATAGCACATTGTCTCCAACTGTAATTTGAGTCTGCCTGGACTTGGTTTGATGAAATAAAGTGCATTCTAAATAAACACTAGAATCAGTACTATTTCCCATTAAAACTTAACTGTGGTACTATTTAGAACTCTTCCCATGAATTCAGCCCTGTGGGGAATGACAGTCCAAGTGGAATTTAGGGAAGAAGGTAGGGGAACAGGGTGGTAAATAAAAGAAGAATGATTTTAATCCAGGAAAAATGATGGGAAAGGAGGGAGCCCTTTGATAATGACTGGTTCACATGACTGTGCTATTCCCTTAGCTAAGATAGTTCCATTCTCAAGATGGATCTCAGCTTCCATTGAAAAGCATATCACTGAAGGGGCAAGGCGTTGAAGAGGAGGAAGAATAGGTACAATGAAAAACCCAACAACTGATGTGATGCTTTCACATCTCTCTTATAAATTACATAATGAGAGATGATGGATGTGAATGTATGTTGCTTTTAGCAAAACATTTAAGATGGATCTCTATGCAGTAACTACCATGATTTCATTCAGATCACTCTTGCATTTGGATAATAGAGAGGCAGCCTAGCATGGTTGTCTAAAATGTTAGACCTGGAGTCAGAAAGAAGTGGGCTCAAGTATGCCTCTGAATCTCTGCTAAGAATATGACTCTGGTCAAGTCACTTAAAGTTGCTAGACCTCAGCTTCCTCATATGTAGAATAGGGTAAATAACACTAGTGGCACTTACCATTCAAACTTGTGAGACTCAAATAGAAATTACTTTTGCAAATCATAAAGTGCTGTAAATATCAGTCATTGTTGTAATGACAATAGTATTATTAATGTACCATATTAACAATATAATCATCTATTCCTGTCATTATTATTAGTTATAATTATTGTTGGGAGAGAGAGAGACAGAGAGAGAATAGTAGAAAATCACTGTACAGGACAAATCCCTCAAGCATTTCTTTTTACGGACAGTTGACCATATGCCAATATATTTCTGTCTCCCTGCAGCCTTCTTCTTTTGGGTTTCAATCACTAAGCAGAAGGAGAGAAGGTAACAGACAAAAATGGTCGGGTTACTACAAAACAGATATTTGCCAGCAGCATAATCTATTGAATGCAGAATGGGACAAGAAAGGAGGACACTTAACTCTGCCTCTAATTAGCCCTGTGACCTTGAGCAAGTTATGTAATATCTCTGGGTATTGTTTCTTCATCTGTGAAGTAGAGATAATTGTATCTGTCTTGCCCACTTCACAAGGTTGGTTGGGATAGGGTTCAAAGAATTTTGTCAGTGAAAGTAAAAGAGCCATAGGTTAGAAAGAAAGCTAATGGTGGTGATGGTTGAGCGAACTTTGATACAACTTGATTAAGGCGGCCCCAGATATGGAAGAGGAACAAGACAGTGGTCATTTAAAAACTCTGAAGAACTCTGAAGAAGATAGAAGACAGGGAAAGCAAAGGGTGAAGGAAAAGAAGAACAAGGAGGTGGAAGATGGAAAAGGAAAGAAAGTACAACGCCTAGTGTGCTTATCTGATATTCTATAAGGAGGGGTAGGGGAGGTATAAGAAAGAGAGAAGAACAAGGTGATAGAACTTCAGCAAGGTTAGGTGGACACTAGGAAAGTCACTTAACTTCTCTCTGCCTCAGTTTCCTCATCTTAAAATGAGTCTCTTCCAGCTCTAAGTCTATGCAAGGGTTAAGAGGTAAATGGTTGCATCAATAATGTGTGTGTGTATGTGTGAAAAGGTGGTGAGTGTAGACAACTTTTTCTAGAGGATTGATGCTGAGAGGGAAAGAAAGATAGGATGGTAGTTTGAGGAACTGGAAAGATTGAGAGAAAATT
Organism: Vombatus ursinus; assembly: GCF_900497805.2. Classification (NCBI taxonomy): domain Eukaryota; kingdom Metazoa; phylum Chordata; class Mammalia; order Diprotodontia; family Vombatidae; genus Vombatus; species Vombatus ursinus. The sequence goes on from NW_020940527.1 coordinate 19,696,948, forward strand.
TTTTAGGCTGAAGAAGTTTCTAAACACAGAGGAGGAGAAGTCAGAAAATAATGAGACAATAAAGATACATGGGAAAGAGAGGTTAATCAGAGGAATACATTTCTGGTGAAGATGGGAGGGAATGGAATCCAAGGGCATTAGTAAAGAGAGGTTAACCTTGGTCCAGGGAGAGCACTTTTTTCTTCTGAAACCAAAGGGAAGGAGAGAGAGAATATGGATAAAAGCAGAAATGTTTTAACATGGAGCAGGGGAGTCAAAGGAACATTTATTGGACGACTTCCATCTTCCCAGTAAAGTAGGAGAGACAATGTCATCTGCTTAATGTGGAGGGGGTGAACTTGGGGACTTTAGTAGAGTGGAACAGATTTGTAATAAACTCTGGAGGGAGTCAAAATCACTTAGAGCTGATTAAAAGGATTGTCAAGGAATTAGGATGGCCCAACTATGGATAGAAAACACGACTTTTTTAGAGGACAAAATTAGTGTGATTTTATAACTTTTTGTGCAGAGCAGCCTGAAAGTGGGGAAGCAGAAAAGGCTTCCTACCTTAAACCCTGCTTATGCCCTGGATCTCTTCCTTTGCCATTTATTCTATGACCTTGGCTCAACTACCATCTTCTCATAGGCATCTTTAATTTCTTCTACTTCACCGATTCCTTCTTGGCCCACAAGTACTTTTGGATTTCTCCATCATTTTACTGAAACTTCTCTTTTCAAGGTCACCTGTAGCCTCATAATTGCTAAATCCTATGGCTTTTTTACTGTCTCCATCCTTAATTTTGCATTCATTCATTCATTTATTTACTCATTTATTTGTTTGTTTATTTAGCATTTGACACTTTTGACCATCCCCCCTTCTTGATATTTTATTATACTTTAACATGGTTACAATGCACTCTCAAGATTCTCCTAGATTTTTCTCTACCTCCCTAACTCTGTATATAAAAACATACAGATCCTTGCCTGTTAAAGACCTTTGTTTTCTTCTGGGCTCAACTCAACTGAAACCTCTTTACCTGATTATTCCCTACCCCCAACCTAGAAGTGAACTCTTCAACCCCCAATATCTCATAGTATTTTTTTTTTACAACCATCACATTCTTGCTTTTTGCTCCAAATTTCTGTCTTTAAAGCTATTTTTCTTTCTCTCCCTTAGTGATTGGATTTACTTTCATGGAATAATTACCTCTATGTTTGTAACACTGTAAGAGACAGTGCAGAGTTTTGGAAAGACCACTGGGACCACAGGCAGACATAGATTTGAATACCTCCTCCAACTTTTACTGGCCATGTGACTGTGGACAAGTCATTTAACTTCTCTGCATTCCATTTTCCTCATATCTAAAATGGGGATAATGATACCTGTTGTGCTACCTCAACAGAGTATTGTGAGGATATAATGAAAAAAACATATGTAAAGTAGTTTGAAACCTCCCAACACCTAGGTGGTACAGTGGATGAAGTGCTAGATCTGTAGTCAGGAAGGCCTGAGTTCAAATGTGGTCTCAGAAACTCACTAGCTGTGTGACCCTGGGCAAGTCACTTAACCTTCCTTTGCCTCAGTTTCCTCATTTGGAAAATGGGGATAATAATAGCACCTACCTCCCAGGGTTTTTGTGAGGATAAAATGAGATATTTGTAAAGTGCTTTGTAGCTCCTACAATTCTTTATAAATACTACCTATTATGATTACCTACATAAATATCAACTATTACTATTAAGTTGATAAACATTTACTAAGCACTTACTATGCACCAAGAATTGTGCTAAGCACTGGGGATACAAAGAAAGATAAAAAACAATCCCTGTTCTTAAGAAGTTCATGGTCTAATTACCCCTAAGACTATAATATCCTTCAGAATTGCAGTCCTCTATTTTTAAATTCTTACTAGACTATCTCTAATTGGAATTACCATGAAACTGATCATGTCTAAAACTGAACTCATTATTTTCACCACAAAATTCCCCCATAACATTTCCATTTTTGCTGATTTTATCACCCTCTTCCAATTTATTCAAGCCCTATACCTCAGAATCATCTTAGACTTTTTCAGTGTTTGTCACTACGGCAGTTACCAAATCTTCTCAATTCTACATTGAAAAATCTCTTCATTCTCACACCTCCTTCCTGATCCTGCTGCCTCTTTCTTGTTTAGACCCTTCTTACCTCTGTCTGAGTTATTGTAAGAGACTCCTAAATAGTTTTCTAGTCATTTTTTTTCAATCTATCATTTACATAAACTTCCTAACATATCACTGTAATTATGACAGATCTTTGCTCACAAGCCTTCAGTTGAGGTTGGATTAGATCAGTTCTGAAGTCTTGCCTAGCTCCAATTCTATGAACTTAGCTTTTTAGCTTTGTGAATGAATTAATGATAAACTATCTATTAAATGTTTACTAAATGCCAAACATTGTGCTAAGTGCTGGGGATAGGAATGTAAGCATGCAAATCAGTCCCTTTCATGAAGGAACTTGCAAGCTATTGGGGGACGACAACATAAAAAGGGGAGCATTACAGGGATGGGGGAATTGGAGGATGGTTAGAGGACAGATGGTATTGCCTTACCATACTCAAGACCAGAGATGTCAATCACATACAGCACTCCTGTGTGAAACAAACCAGGTTAAAATGTAATTCCAATCTGATTTTTGTGTATTGATATGTTAGTAATAAAGAAATATATAGGGACAGTGAGGTGGCACAGTGGATAGAGCTCTGGTCTTGGAGTCAGGAGGACCTGAGTTCAAATTCAGCCTCAGATGCTTGACACTAGCTATGTGACCCTGGGCAAGTCACTTAACCCCAACTGCCTCAGCCAATATACATATATATGTGTGTATATATATATATGTATATGTTTATGTATATATGTATATGTATATGCATATGCATATGCATATGTATATGCATATGTATATGCATATGTGGTTTTCTATGTCACTATGCAACCCACAGGGATCCTTATATATGAGTTAGTGGCCCCTCTTTCTATCTGAGTTTGACACCACTGTAGTCTTGCCAAAGTGGACGGAGAGTCAGCATTCCTCCCCTTTGTGAAGACCCTCCTTCTCTTCAAGGGTCAACTCAAGTGAAACTTTGTTACTTTACTTCCCCCTGCTACTAAACCTGAAGGGATCTCCACCACCTGAAATGTCTCATTGTACTTTGTTTGTACAACTATCTATCCTATTCTTCCTTCTTCAATGTATTTGCCCTCTGATTTGTCCCTCTCTTAGACTGTATGCTCCTTGAAGGCAGGGGCTTTTCTTTATTTCACCTTTGTATTCCCAGTGTACAGCTTACTACCTTGCAAGTACTTCTCTAAAAGTTGAAAGGACCAGCGACTTCATTATTGTAAGAGCTCCCAGCCTTAATCAATGACTCAATGAGTTTCTGTGGCCAAATAGAGTTATCACTGGATGGTAAACCTTCTGATAAGGAATTTCTCTGAACTTAAGTAGGCTAGTCTTTATACTGCAGTCATATCATCAGACCCCTACTCAATACTTTTTTTTCTTCATAGAACCTTTATTTCACTGTCATAGACTTCAAGACCTCAGTATCAATTCCTCACTAGGATTAGGCACTGGATTGGGGTCTAGTAGAGGCTCCATATTGTAGACAATAAACCTTTATTGAATTGAATTGGGTAAAGGATTCTAGCATGCTATTGGGTATTGCTTATAGATTTAGATGTGGAAGGGTCATTAGAAGTCATCTAGTCCAGCACTTCTTAAACTGTGGGTCCCGACTCCATATTGAGACCCACAGTTCAAGAAGTGCTGAAGGGGTCACGAGTGGAAAAAGTTTAAGAAGCCCTGATCTAGTCCAATGGCCTAATTTTACAAATGAGGAAAGCAAGTGTTTTAAAAGCTTGGATAAGGAGTTTATGCTTTATTTAATAGACAATATGGAGCCACTAAAGGCTTAACTAATTAATTACTAATACTTAATTTACTTCAAAGATCAATTTGAATGCTCCCATCTACATGGGGCCTTCCTAATTAGCCTAAATACTAGCACCTCTACTCCCTTCCCAATTACCTTGTACTTATTTTACTTAAACTTATATATGTATATGTTGGTTTCCTTGATAGAATGTATGCTTCTCAAGGGCAGAGACTGTCTCATTTTTGTCTTTGAATCCCCAGAGCCTAGGACAAGTGTCTGGCAGATCATAGATAATTAATCTTTATTGTCATTATCATCACCATTATCATTGTCATCATAAATCTGGAGCTATAAAGGACCTGAGCATAATTTAGACCAATCTTTCATTTTGGAGTTTAAAGTATTTCACAACCTGGCCCTTTCTCCTTTTCCAGTCTTTTTATATGTTTCTTCCATCCACTTAATCTTCAATACAGTGACAATAGACTTCCTTACCACTTGTCAAACAAGACACTCCTTTTCCCCACTTCATGTATCCTCATTGGTTATCCCTTGTGCTTGGAATTCCCTGCCTCCTTGTCTCCACATTCTACCTTCCCTGTCTTTTTTCAAGTCCAAGTTCATCTTCTGCAAGAGCCCTTTTCCAGTTACTGCTATCTCTCTGAGATAATTCTATTTATCCTGTAATCTATATTTATCATTTATATCTATATCTTTGTTTCTATCATCTTTCTCCATCTCTCTCTCTCTCCCCTCCCCTCCCCTCTCTATATATGTATTTATATCTATATGTATATATATATACTAATAAATGTTTATTGATTGATAGACATGTGTATCTCTATGTTATCTTATTTATAGATAGTTATTTGTATGTTTTCTCCACCATTAGAATATAAGTTCTTTGAGGGCAGAGATTGGTTTGACCTTTTTTTAGTATCCCCAGTGCTTAATATAATAAATGAAACATGCGAAGTGCTTAATAAATGCTTATTGACTTGACTTACAGATGAGAAAACAGGCCCAGGAAGTTTAGGTGATTTTTTTCAAGGTCACACATGTAGTAAATGCCAGAACCTAGGTATTCCAACTCTAGTATCAATATTGTTTTAATCATATTGCTTTCCAAAAATGCTTATTGACTGATGATTGATATTGAGTGAATCATTGAAGTAAATGACTATAAAGCCCAATCTGGGTTGGGAAGCAAGTGAGGCCAGAGTAGGGTTGATAAACTAGGAAGGGCCAAGGTACCTAAGGTCATACCTCTGGAAACTGTCCAGAGACCACCATGATGAAAGGGAGCCAGACATAGCTGGGCTAGCTTCAAGGACACAGAATCTGAGGGCGGGGGTGGCGGTAGGGATGAGGCAACAGAACTGGCAACATATGCAAGAATGCAAGTAACCCATCAGAGTTGGTAGGAGAAAAGGGATAGTTAGGGGGGAAAAGGACTTCAGACTGATAGGAGTAGAAATAAAATAGAAGATGGATTCCAGGTGGTAATTTTTTTTAAGCCAAGGAAACCAGATAATGTAGTTAGGGATGAAAAGAAGTGCAGGGAGAAAAGGAGACAGGGAACACCTGCCTTGGAAAGATAGCTCCTTATGAAATTTGCTGAGAGGAGAAAGGGGGAGTGACATGTCTAGATAAATAAATGGAGGGATGTGCCAAAAAGAGCGAGGAGAAGGGTCTCCTGTAGATAGAGTTCAACTTCCAGAAGGAGGAGGGATGTAGGGAGGGGAGAGTCACATAGATCAAAGAAACAGTGAGAGTTAAACAGAATTTGAAGAAGAAGGAAAAAAAAGGGGGGAGTTCAAAGGAAGCCTTGGGGAACTAATTACAAATTACACAAATGTGGGTAAAGCAGCACTAATGGTAGAATATACCCAATAGGCCAAGAAAGCAGCAAGCCGCATGACTATGAGTGCTAAGAAGAGAGAGATTAAAAGTGTGTTGGTTTAGTATGAAGAACAAGGCTGGATATGATGATGGAAATATATTACACTCTGAGGGACTAGGTTTGGGATTCACACAGAGTACTGAGCCATCCATTTGAAACCACACACATGAATTTAATAATTTGTTTGTGATAAGGCAGGACAGACAGAGGAAGACCAGAGCTGGAGATGAACAGAGGCTAGTGTGGGCTAAATACAGCAATAGTACTGTTAATCAAAGAATGGGCACATGGAAGGAGATACCAGTCTAAAAAATGGAGTCAGTATCATTCTGAGGAGGTGATAATAATAACACTAATAATAGCTCCTCAAGGTTTGCAAAGTGCTTTAGACAGATTATCTCATTTTTATCCTCATAGCAACTTTAGGAAGGAGGTGCTATTATTGTGCCCATTGTACATATGAGGAAACTGAGGATAAAAGAAGGTAGGTGACTTGCCCAGGGTCATACAGCCAGTAAATTACTGAGGCAAGATTTGAACCTTAGGTCTTCATGATTCCAAGCCTAGCAATATCTGCTGAGCCACCTAGGTAGAAATGCAAGGATAGGAGAACTATAACGTGACATCTAAACAGAGTCCATGATCATAGAATAATGCATCTATAACTGGAAGGGGCCTATAGGTCATTGGGTCCAAACCCCTCATTTTACAGAATGTGGGAACTGAGGTCCCAGGGAAAGAAAATAATTTGCTCATGGATATACAAGCAGTAGGTGGCAAAGCTGGGATTCAAATCTAGATCCTTTCAAATCTAATGCTCTTACCAATAGACCTTATTGGCATAAATTGAAACAAGCGGGTAAGTCAATATCAGGAAGGTAGACAGATGTCAGAAGATCAGTTTAATTAATTCAACACAAGTACTGACTGTTTGCAAGGCACTGTGTTAATTATAGAGGATGATAAGTAAGTCATGGTTCCTGACCTTAAGCTTATATTTTAGAATGGAATTGTCTCTCATTCTGGGGTTATTCTCCCTCCTCGGCTCTTGACAACCCTTTTCCATTTCATATTTTAGACCAAATGCTACCTCATACAGCAAGGTCTTTCCCGATCTCTCTCATTATTGGGGCCCTCTTCTTTCCTTGAGGAGGGGGAATATATCTATTTTGTATTAATTTATAGTATTGACTTGCCTATGGACATATTGTTTACACTTGGTTGAACATAAGTTTCTTAAGTTCGAGGACTATCTTTTCTCTCCCATGATGACCCACAGAGTCTGGGGTTAGGAAGAGTGGGCATGAACTTAACAGTAGTGAGGAACACATTCAGGTCATATATGGGGCACTAGCCTAGGAGAATGGGACCTCAACATCCTCTCATTCTCCAAACTATCTCTTCTCCTCATGAAGTTCATTGTGGGTTGTTGGTGGTGGACAAATCACTCATCTGCGATACTAGGCTAGTTCTCCACAGAATATGGGAACTCAACTAGATGAGTTCTTCTACTGCCAGGTGGGATTGGGTAGGTTATTTTGGCTGCTGGCCCCCCACCTCTGCTGAATTGGGCCAGGAAGGTTGCTCAGCTACTGGTCTGGCTCCTCAGAGAGTAGAGCATTTATGCTGGATGAAGAATTATGGTATACTTTGTGGACTTGCCTTGGACAGGCAGCTACAATATCCACTACCTCCATTCTCAGCCTCAACTGGATGTTACCATGCTTTTTCATCTGTGGGTGTTACAGTACTCTTTTCAACTAGATTGCTACTATGTTCTCTATTTGATGGAAGCCTCTCTAATTCTACTTCCTTTGGGTCTTGGCTTTGAAATTAGTTACCTCTTGGAGTAGAGGTAGAGGTCTAACCTCAACTCAGAGCTCTGTTTTGGAGCTAGATTTCCTTAATGAGGGATCTCACTCTAATTTATGGTGACCACTGGTACATTTCCCAGAGTCCTGTTGGCTCTTATGCAAATAAATGGCTAGGGACAAAAAAGGTATTGAAACAGTTTAAGCCTCCAGCAGGTACATTGTTTCTGTTGGCCTTTCATATGCAATTGAGTCAATAAAGGCTTCAAAATCCCGTCCAAGGTGTAGAATGCTTCATTTACATCTAAAAGGGCCTCACCCTACTATTTTCTGGTCTGGGAGGACTTTCCATTAAGACCTTTAAGGCTGTTGAAATCGAAACTGGGTATATACTGAAACATTTAATTTGAATTCTGATGTCTTTTGGTATTGTTTTTTAAATCATCTTGGTCATTGTATAGATTGTATTGTTCTGTTTTCTTTCCTAGGCTCAAGTTCATACAAGTCTCACTTTTTTTCCTTTGGATATTTCACATTTATTTATTTATTTGACCTCTTTAAGATCCCAGTATATGCAATTTTCCACATACCACAATTTGTTCAGCCATTTCCTGTTAGAATTAATTTTTAAATTGCCCCATGAAGCCAAAACATCAGAATTATTCTATAAGAATATAGAATTGAAGGATGCTCATTTTGATACTTGCTAAAAGCATGGAATGTGCTGTCAAGTACATGGACCACTTATATTGGTTCTCCACCTCCCCCATCAACTAACCCTCAACTCATAGAGATTACATAGAAAATGAAAGATACCACTTTTTTTTCTTTTTGGATAAAGCAATAGTAATGTCTGAAATGAAATGAAGCATTTGACAGGAATGTGGAGGATGAGCAAATTCCTCTTGGAATAGAAAAAAAAATCTAACCTATGATGATGAAGGGGAGGGAAAGCCAGATTCCCTTTCAAGATGTTAGAGGGGGTTGGGATATAGTTTTTAAAATGATGTGAATAAGGCACCAGGGGAAGGAATAAAGCCAAAGGCTTCATGAGCAAAGTAGGCATTCTCAATTGGAAAAGTCATTTATTTTTTGAGCACCTATACTGGACATATTCAAACAGAAGTCAATTGATCCCCTGTCAGGAATAACAACAACAGCTGACATTTATGTCATGCTTTTCATTTTATTAAAACACTTTATGCACTTCATTGCATAAGATTCTCATAACTGTAGAGAAGGTACTGCCTACATTATTATCTACAATTTACAGACAAAGCAACTGAGGTACATACATACATGCGAACATACATTTAACTTTCACAAAGATATTTACTTCACAGATAAAAATAACAAAAGCCAAAGTACAAATATTCCCCACCCTCCCCCAACACTCAGAGGCCCTGGAAAGAGAGGGATTTAGTGGAGTTTCTACATATATTAGTCCCACCAAGTTCAAGTCCAAATGTATCGTTGCTGCTAGTTATGTCCCTGCCTCAGCTACCAATGGGCTGGGTCCTAAAGCCTCCCCTTTATACTCAGGGCACTGATGCTTGGTTCATCATGGACTTTACTCCATTCCAGTCTTCTTCCACTAAAATGAGAAAGCACAATCCAAGTCAAAGAACTAAGGCCCTTTATTCATATGTCAAGCTCAGATTGGGAGAGCCCAAGACCTCTCCTTTAAAGAGTTTTCTCTCTTCCCTCAGTGGAATACCATCAGGCAGGAAGAAGTTAGCCCAAAAGAAGGTATGGTACAGAAATATCAATCTTGGCCAGGGTCAGACAGCTAATAGGTAACTGGGTAGGACTTGTACTTAGGTTTGTACTGACTACAAGTCCAGTGCTCTGTCCATTCTATTACATTGCCTCCTAGGGGCATCTTCAGCTCTGTTTGTTTTTAACCCCATGGAACAAGATGCTTCTCCCAGGATAAGCTCATCACTTCTAATCACCAGGCTGCTGACTCAAGTCTTAATTGACACCATCTCCCTTCACCTCCTCTCTACTCTGAGTGGAGAGTTGGAGGATTAAGTACCAAACTCTTCCCAATACCTTCCTTTATAGAGGACGGAAACTAGGCTCTTAGCTCATTCCATTTTGCATCTGCTGCTCTGCCTGGTTTCAACTCTTCAGAATAAGATGAAGGTACCCCCCTGGTGTTCTGCCCCTCCCAAGCTTTCCTGCCTCCTTTTAGTGCTGTCTCCCTGCCCCCCACTCCCATTTTATTGTAAACTCATTGAGGACAAGGATCATCTTTCTTTTTATTAATTGTATTACCAGCTCAGTGCTTAATAAATGTTGTTGTATTGGATTGATTTTTGTATTGGATGGTATGCTGTTTCCTGCTTCATAAAAGATGCCAGGGTCAGGACCTGGCAAGGGAGATGGCCATGTGGGCTTCTTTTGTGATCACTAAAGCTTTTGTCTATTGAGTGGTGGAGGTTTCATCCAGGGATTTCCTGTATGTGTAGATGGGTAAGGGTTGGGGTAGAGTTATATAAGAAGCAATACAAGTTTTCTACTAGGGAAGCAGTATGGTACAGTAGACAGAACACTGACATAAGTTCCAATCCCACCTTGAATGTTTACTATCAATGTGACCTTAGGTAAGTAACTTAACTTCTTCAGGCCTCAGTTTCTTTAACTGTAAAATTAGGGGTTTGGAGCTGATGGTCTCTGAGGTCTCTTTCTATTCTGTATCTATGATGCTGTGGCCAAGCTGTGGCTCGGATATAAAAGTGCTAGAGCAAATGGGGGTGTCTGAGTGGCAGAAGTTACAGATCACAGCAGGGAGGGTCCAAAGACAATTAGGGGTATATAGAAGTAAAGGTTGAATCAAAAACAGCATCAAAGTTAACTCCTTAGGGGCTGAGGGGAGGTGAGAGCTAGGGAATTAGGAATCAAGCATTCAATAACAGGGAAAAAAGAGGTCAATGTCAGCTGACCAAGCAGCACTTTGTTGCACTCTCTGGTCTATGGCCACATACAAATTTATATGTTAGGATCATTTTCTCCCACAATTCCCTCCCACTCCCATACCACTTTTGCCCTCATGATTGCCCAGGCCAACCATTGACTGTCATTTCAGTGGACCATTTGGGAGGACTAGATGAATTCTCCGGGTCCTTCTAATTGTCAGCTTTTGCAATCCTGATTTAATAATCTAGAGTACAGATAGGAAAAGGTAAGATGAAGAAAATAGAACAGAAATAGTGAAGATCAAAGAAGAAATTAAGGAAGTCTATGAAAACAGGGTTAAGGTGATGAGAAAAGAAAGAGAAGGTCAAATGAATAACAGCACTACCAAAAGACATCTGAGCATACAGAAAGGGACGAGAGGGTAGTGGCCTGTTTAAAATCATGCTCAAAGAGAAACTTACACTAATGTGGAAGGTTTTTTTCAGAGTTTATTCAGGAGCAACAAAAGGTTTAGGGAGGGGGAAGAGGATGTTGGCTAAAGCTGGGGATCAATCAGAGGACAAAGGAACAAATGATTTACCAGTAGCCATTGTCAGGGCTCTGTAGTGGTTTAGTGACTTTGTTCTGAACGTATGAAGAATGCCAGCAGCCTAGCAGGTGGGGCCTGGGTGCAGCCAAGGCCACGCATGGGACAGGCAGTTAGCGCAGTGGCAGGGGGCACAAAGCTTGACTGATAGTAGACAACACCTGTGAACAATTCAATCTTACGGAGGTGCCGACCGTCAGCAGCCAGAGGGGGCTGCTGGTAATTGTGAGGCTAATTCTCCATCATTCCTTAGAAGCAAAATGTGGATCCGAAGAATGTGAAAATGGGTTTGAGGCTGGCTAGAGGTCCTTAGAATGTGCGTAAAACGGACGTTGTGTTTCAGAAAGCGTGGTTTACTCACCCTCATGAAATTGTTTCCTATGGTTTCCTGAAGGCTTTCGATCAGCTTGAGTGGATGGACATTCATGGGATGTGTCCTTGTCAAGAGGTTGCCATATTTAATACAGGACTGTGTAAATAATCAGCTTATGGAACCTATAGTGCCAAAAAGAATCCACTAGTGAAGAATGACTGTGCACAGGCTGTGCTAACTGGACGACACGTTTTCACTAAGGCGATCAACTCCCTTTAGGGCAGAAGAGACTCTCAACCTTTGGTATATGGGATGATCCAGGCCAACCAGGACATATTATAGTACAAAAAAAGCCCAAAGGGTCAGTTGGCCTTAAAGCTAGTTCTACTGACATCTGTGACTGGTGTTGTGAGTGTGTGTGTGTGTGTGTGTGTGTGTGTGTGTGTGAAATAGTGTTTGGGCACAGAGATTCTAATGGAGTGAGTTTGCCATGATTTGCTTGTTCAAAAAGCTCTGGCTTTGCACCGGCCTTTCTTTGTGCCTGCCTGTGCGCTTTGGCACCCTTGTGTGAGCATTTGTATTTGTGCTGCTGTGGAATGTGTACAGATACCATAACCCAAAAGAGAAAATGCCTTGCAGAACTCGAAGCTCTATATAAATATTGGACATTATTGTTACTATTATTACTGCTAGTGGTTTAAAATGAATCATATTAACAAATGTTTCTTTTTACATTTTATAAATATACTTTGCCTCAACACAATTCACACTTAGGACCATAGATTTAGAACTATAAGGGGCCTTATATCAGTTAGTTCAGCTATTTCATTTTACAGATGAAGAAACTGAGGTCAGGAGACTTTAAGTTACTTGCCCAAGGTCATACAGCTAGTAAGAGTCAGAGGCAGGATATGAAAATGTCTATATGTTTTGGTCTGGACCTACAATTTTATTGATGTAGGGAGTGGTACAGAAACTCCCTTTACTGACGTAAATCGGCAATAGTTCTGTACCTTATAGAATTGTCCCGGGGCACTGAGAGGCTAAGGGACAGCCCAGGATCATGTAATCAGTATGTATCAGGGGTTAGATTTGAACTCCAGTGTCCTGTCTCCAAGGCTCCTCTTCTATCCCACGACATACTTCTTTCACTAGCAGTATCTTAGTGGTAGTAACGGACAGGGTGCTAAACAGCCGTCTGGTGAACTTGGAAGAAATCATGAAGAGGCCAAAGAAGGGGAAAGGAGGAAGGCTATCAATTATGTTTAGATGAAGAAAATCATGCTTAATCAAACAAACAATGAACCAAAGGCACTTGGAGTTGGAAGCAACCTTTATATAATTTCCTTCCAAGTATGAGAATCTCATTTATTTAATATTCCTAACTGGCAGTCAGTATGCCTCTGTTTGAACCACTAATAAAACAGCCAGTTCTATTTTTGAACAGCCCTCATTGTTAGGAGGTTCAATCAATGCTTCAACTGACCCGCAATCTCATTGATGTGGGTATTTCCTTCCCTGGTGCAAATCACAACCTATCCATTCCTTCTTATACCATGTAATTCTTATCCATGTCACTTCCTCATATTAAGCCTAAATCTGCCACTCTTTAATTTCTACCCATTTGTCTTAGTTCTTTTCTTGGAGCTAACCAGAACAGGTCTAATCCCTCACACAATGCTCTTGAAACTATTTGGAGAGAGAGAGATCATGCCTTGCTTCTTCTCTTAGCTAAATATCTCCAGTTCCTTCAATGGTTCCTTATATAAAACAGTTTTAAATCCCCTCATTAACTTTCTCTTTCTCTTAATATCTTTTTTATTATGAAAAACATTAATATACATGAACATTTCCTATACAAAGAAGAGAAAAAGGAAGATCATATGTGAAACTGTGAATCATTGTTATGTACAGCTTAGTTTTTAAAAAGAAGTTTATTAAATTTAAGATGGTAGTAACAATACTATTCTTCTTGTCTGTGTCCCTTCTGAACTTTTTCCCACTCTCCCTCCCTCCCTTCCTTCCCTCCTTCCCTCCCTCTTTCCCTTCTTCCCTTCCCTCCCTTCCCTCCCTTTCCTTCCTTCCCCTCCTCTTTTTCCTCCTCCTTTTATATGTGGTCTGGTCAATGACGCTCTCACTTCTCTTTATAAGAATTAAGGTCTCTTGATAACACATTAATGGAACTAAGAGAAGAACCTGATGGACCAGTCATTGCCGAATGCAGTAGGCCTTTTGATTTGGATATTTAAGAAAAGGTCCTATGACTTAATTGGAGGCATTAAAGGGAACACAGAAGGGTGAAGGGAGTAAGCATGCAATCGCAAAGTACTAGCAGCACCTATATGCTACAAGTGGGACTACAAGTGGAGACATCTCCAAACTGGGACTGACTGCTAAATCCCCCACTTGGGCTGGGATGTATGGCATGGGGAAAATCAGGGAAGGAACACAACCAGGGATGATCTCAGAGAACCTCAGGCATGTTGGTCATAGGTCATAGCATCCTAGATATAGTTTTAGAAGGAATATTAGAGGTTATTTAGTCTAATCTCTTTATTTTACTGATAAAGAGACTGAGACCCAGTGTGGTAGTATGGATCAGATCTTTACCTGCCCCCTTCCTCACACTTTTCCTGTCCTCCCACCCTAGTATTCTATGACTACTCTTAATATACCAAGAAGAATTCGAGGTGTTAGAACTATTAAGCCTTCAGTCAAGGAATTGACAACTTCAGTATTCTATATATAGCAAGGTGTGTGGCCTGAACCATTGGAACTGGTGTCCCACATAGAATTTCCATTCTCCAAATTTGTTATTATGGCTTCAATTTATAGTGGAGGGTCTTAGGACCTTCTCATTGTGGAATATCCCTCCACCATTCCGATTTCTGCAATGTCCTCCCCCACCACCCCCTTGGTGAGTTCATTTCTAGGGCCTCTGTTTTGGGGATGGCCCCAGGTTGGCCATGGAGCCATTCCCCTCCCTGTCATGCTTCTGGTCTTCATCACAATGACCTACCACAATACACCTTCTTTTGATGTGTTGTTTTCTCCAGTTAGACTGTAAGCTCGATGAGGACAGGGACTGCTTTTATTTGTGCTTGTATTTGTTGTCTCCAGTTCTTAATACGGTGCCTAACATATTCTTAATAAAGGCTTGTTGCCTGCCTATTGCCTACTTGCCCTACTTGCAATTCTGCTTTAGCTGCCTTCGATTCTTATAGCTGGCCTTCGAAAATGTCCTAGAGAGCACCTATACACAGAGAAGTGCCCCTATTATTTTACCATCTGTCCATTCAAGGTGACTATGTCTGACACTTAAGCTGGGTCTTAATCAGGTTGTGACAGGTGAGATGATCTCTTGGGTGCCCGTCATCTCCCAAACTATGATTCTATGAGTAGGGGATGGAGAGAAGTGGACAGAGCAACTTCTAATCTCTGAATGGGCCAGAGGGAAAGACTTTTTGGAGTCAGTATCCAAGATTATGGGGGAAAACTGGGCAAGTTACCCTTACAAAGAAAGAGTTTATGAGGTCTTATTAAAAGTAAAGGGGAGAGAACAAAGAATTGTGATCTTGGGAATAAAGACTCTCAAGGGTAGGAAGAATGCAGAAGCCTATAAATGTGTAAATGAAGCCGACTACAAGAACCAGGAGGACAAAACAGTATAGAAAAGAGAATGAAGCAAAGGGAAGGGGGAACTATTTTTTTTATTGATTATTAAATTTTTATTGAATTTGAAATACATTCATATACATTGTTTTTAGAAATATGCTTGGCTTTGCTTGGAAGTGGAAAAACGATGTTAAATGTGTGGGATGATACTAGATCTGTGAATTCATCAGCATAGAAAATTCCTAATAAGGAATTCCATCTACCAGGGCAAGTTAGCACTCTCCATTCCTGTTAGTCTTAGAGAGTTGGGGGAGGCATTGAGAAGTTAAGTGACTTTTCCAGGGTCACACAGTCAGCATGTGTTAGAGGCAGGACTTAAATGCTAATCTTCCTAATGTTAAGACTGGTTCTCTAGCCACTACAGCACAATACCTTTCTACAAATACAAACAATATATGAGTACATTTTGTGACAAGAAGAAATATGTAAGGATCATATATGATAATATATGTGAAAGTGTTTTGAAAATCATGATATATTACACACATTCATTTATTTTTAATTTTTTTTTGTTGCTATTATTGCTACTTTTTTTAGAAAAGACACACAGGGCTGAATCCTAATTCAATATTATATTGAAAATAAGTACTCAGCCTTTTTCTTAAAAAAAAAAAAAGAAAAAAGAAATCCAATACTAATCAAATTCTCTAATCCTAAGTACCTGGAGTGATCAGCCTGGACCACTATCTCATCTGGGAGCTTCCTTCCTTTCCTTCCTTTCCTTCCTTTCCTTCCTTTCCTCCCTTTCCTTCCTTTCCTTCCTTTCCTTCCTTTCCTTCCTTTCCTTTCCTTCCTTCCCTTCCTTCCTTCCTTCCTTCCTTCCTTCCTTCCTTCCTTCCTTCCTTCCTTCCTTCCTTCCTTCCTTCCTTCCTTCCTTCCTCCCTCCCTTCTTCTCTCCATAGTCTTAATTGGTTGTTAAGGTCTCAGATAGGTTAAGGTAGACAAAGTACTATTCTATTTTTTGCCAGGGAAGGGAATGACTTATTCAAGGTCACAGCAGATTTTTCCTTTGTGACCTTGGACAAGTCATTCCCCTCCCTGGACTTCAGCATTTTCATCTGTGCAATATGTCATATGTTGATTGAGTGTTTAAGTTACAACATACCCTATGAAGGGAAACAGTACTTTTGGCATGTTTTGCTCACTCTCTCATGGAGGAGAAATGAGACCCAAGAAAGACTCTTGAATGACCAATACCCCTCTGGTATTGGCCTTGTATTTATTTTGTATCCTTTATATTTACTTTTCAGGGTGGGTTGATTCCAGTAGGATTTAGAGAACATATCAAGATTCTTCTACCATTTTACTTTTCTTTCAAGTTAGTGAAATCTATGATGAAGTCATAAAAACAATTAACATTCATATAGGTCTCTAAGAAAAAATCAGAAAGTGATAGAAGCATGCATTTGCATTTCTTCAAAATGAGTTGAATACTTGCTCATTAACTAATTAAGACATACGAACAAACCCACAGAAACACAACTCTATATTAATCTGAACAGCATAGAGGCAGAAAGAAATACCAGAGATGGTCAATATTCAAGGCTGAACTAAGCCAATATTAAAGTGAATGGTACTATCTCCAAATAATTTATAGATTTAATATAATACCACTCAAAACACTTATAGACTACATCATAGAACTAGATGAATTAATGACAATTTGTCAAAATAAACAGACAAAACATCAGTAATAACTATGAAAAAAATGATGACAGAGGGAGCTTATATTGCTGGGTCTCAAATTTTTCCATGATGTGATACTTATCAAAACTCTCTGGTACTGGATAAAAAAGTAAAAAAGTAGGTCAATGCAACAGAATGAATAATCCCAAAATAGAACTAAGGACACATAATAGAATGGTGCCTGATAAATTCAAGATCATATGTAATTGGGGAAATGAACCATTATTTTAATAAAAACTATTGGAAATATTGGATAGCAGTATGGCAAAAATGGAATTTGATCCATGATACATAATAGATCCTATGATAAATATAAAGATCTTTAATAATCATAAAGAATTGGAAAAACTGACTGTATCAGTTACTATTATAGAGAACATAACATTCTTATTTATTCAAGAAATAAAATGAAATTATCAGAGACAAAATAAATAGATTTGATTACATAAACACTAAGTAGTTTTGATCAATAAGAAGTAACAAGTCCAGAATTAAAAGAAAACATATTGGGAAAATATTTGCCATAAATATTTCTGAGAAAAACTGAAATCCCAAATCTGTAAGATATTAATATAAATGTATAAGATTATTTTTCGCTTCCCAAGCTTGAGCTTTCCAAGTAGTTTTCTCTGGGTGCTGTATGTTCTTGTTATGTTTGCAGGGGATTTTTTTTGCAGCAATGATTCCCACTGGGTACATTGTCAAAGGACATGAACTCAGTTCTAGAAATATGAAATAAAATATTTTTGAAATGCTACTTGAAAAATTGTTCATTTTATCTGATAGTCAGAGAAATGAGAATTTAAACAAAACTTATTAAATTGACAAAGCTAATTAAAAAGGTGAAATTCCATATTGATGACAATGTGAAAAAATAGGCACATGATTACATAGCTGACAGGGTATGAATTGGCACAGCTTTTATGGAAAGAAAGATGGTGCCATACAATAATAGTTATAAAACTGAATATTCCCTTTGACCCAATGATTATTCTACTAGGACTCTATCCTAAAATGTTATTAAAATGAAGAAAAAACCCCTATGCATATAAATACAGGGAAGCTTTATTCAGAATGGCAAAAATATTAAAAACAACCCATATGCAACAGTTTCAGTACAATGACTGAAATAATTGCGGCATATGAATTGCATAGAATGTTATTGCACCATTAGAAATAATAATTCCTTGTTGTAATGTGTTGCAGCCTACTTGCACTTCCATGTACTTACCTCTCCACTGCCCTCTAAATATACTCCTTCTTGGTTCTTTAGGGACTATATCATAACTTAGAACGTCATAAAAGATGCCATCCAAACATGTCTGGGTAAAAAAAGTAAGATGGATTGGTCAGATGGTTAGAGTGAAGGATAATGGATGGAAAGCCCTGGTACTCTATTAGTAGTCTGAAACTGTCTCCAGCAAGCAAGAAGAGCCTCTAGCACACTGAGTGGTGTATAAAAGTTATACATAATAAATTTGCAGTTTCATGTGCAATCTTCTTTTTAAAAATTATACTGTTATGAAAATGCTTGCTTTATTCCATAAATTAAAAATTAAATAAATAAAAATTAAAGAAACAATAATAACAAAAGCAACATGATTTGAAAAAAACATACAGGAGAAATGCAGTTCAGAAAAGGATGTGGAAACTAACAGTATGCCAAATAGATTTAAATGAAATGTAAATAATTGGCTTTATGGCTATGATAAGGTTTCATTTTTATTTTCTTTGTATCTGAATGTATTGTTAATGATTACTACCTATAGGGTTATTCAAATTTTTTTTTATTAAAAGAAGAAACCATATATTCTCTCTCTCTCTCTCTTTCTCTCTCTCTCTCTCTTTCTCTGTCTCTGTCTCTCTGTCTCTATCAGATTATTTCCATCACAATGTGTACCAGAAGATCATATTCACTCTTTTGAACACTGTCCAGACTGGAGTTATGAACAGGTATAATGATGTAAGATACTCCTTTAAACTAGTACTCCTAATACCAAGTTGGAGAGTTTGGGTTGGTTTCTTTACTGTATGTGACTTTTGGCTAGTTTTTTAAAGGTAGCTCTATTGGGAATACCTTGGTATAATTCAATCCAAACTTTTTTCTTAGCATGTAAGGGTAGGGATGGATCGAGTCAATCAATTAACCACCTTTGTCCATTAGAGGCAGCATGATGCAGGAAATGATCACTAGGCTTTGGAATCAGAAGATTTGGGATCAAATCCTGGCACTGCTACTCACTACTTCTGAAATGTTAACCAACTCATTTCCTCTTTCTGGGCCTCAGAATTTCTGCATCTATAAAATGAAGTGCTTGGATTAGACAATCAATCTCTATGGTCCCTTCCAACTCTAGATATATACTCTTAAGATTTGTCTTCCAGAAAAAGCATACTATGGGAAATACCCCATTACTTTGTTCCTAGTGCTCACATTTTTGGGCTTCCCTTCCTTTTCAAAATGCTCTTTGGGAAGTCACAAGACTGGGATTAATTCAACTCTAAAATTTAAGTAGCAGTTTGCCCCATAACATAATTAATGAAGAATACTGGTTAGGCTATTATATGATAAATAATTAAATTATTTTTTCATATAATCTTACTGTATATATTTTTAATACTTGGATATAGCCTCAGGTTTCATTTGTAGGAAACACATATACTCTAGGTTTTAATGAAGGGATTTTTATTCCTAGATTATTTTTTTCACTGCTACAAAAAACAGAATGATTTGGTTATTTTACTTAGTAAAGGAACTCAAATAACATTGTTATGAAGTCACTGGGAAGCCTCACAATTCCATAGAATTATAATAAAATGAAGAAATAAGATTGACTTATTTATAAAGCCCTATCTACTTTTAACATTCAGTGTGTTTATAGATTCCAGTGTGTAATGACTTACAAACGTTTTCTGGTGAGATTTTCTTTAAATCTTTAACAATAAACTTTCAGATCTGATGTTATAAGAAGTTCTTTGAGATCCATTGTATCTTATTACAACCATATTCTAACCAAAAAGTATTTCTCTTAACTTATGTTTTTTATCACAAAAGACTTATAAATGAAAAGATTAATTATTAAAAAACAATTACTTTTATGTATCCTAAAATTATGCTTTTCAACTAAGAGTCTTTTCTAAGACTTCATATAGTCATGGAGTTCACCTTGCAATTTTTAGACACTATGAAAATGTATTAGGAATTAGACTGTGAACTTGAGAGCAGGAGCTATTTTTTTGCCCTTTTTTTTTGGTATTCCTACTACTTAGCACACAGCAGGCACTTAATAAGTGCTAACTGATTGATGCAGTGCTCTATCAGGCCCTACCAAGCTAGGGCAATTTTGTACACAAGCCGTATAACAGATTTGAGTCCATAGTCTAAGAACTAGCTAAGTTCATAGGGCTTATTACTAGAAAGTTGGCCAAGAGATAATTCATTTTTTTTAGCCTTAGCAACTCATAAAACTATCTACCACAATTTAGAGTAGTTGTGACCTGCCATAGTGAAGTGTTGAAGTAAGACATTATACCACGGTGACCTTTGAGTTCTTATATTGAGAGACAAGACTAGAAATAAGGGAGATTGATGGAAAGTTTGGGAAACAGATAACAATCCTGCCACAGAGGTATGATATAGTAGTTGGGGGTGGGTTGTGACCCTCAATTATCCAGACATACATTTGGACTCTACCCAAAGAAGTACAGCTGATGATATTTGCCTTAATAGTTTCATCCTTCAAAAGGTAGAGGAACTAACAAAGAGAAAAGATCTGTTCTGACTTTGATTTTCATGACTGAGGAATAACTAGTGGTGGGAGGAAATGATAAGGGGGTAGGAGAAAAAAAACATTCTTCTGGGGTCAGGGGAAAAGAAAGAATTTCATTTTGTAATTTGTGATAGAGAAGGACAGAGAGGAAAGCCAGGAATAGTCTATCACACATAGACTAAATTAGGGGAGAGGATTTCAGAGGGTTCAGAGAAAGGCTAAGTAGAATCTCATGGACTAAAATTTTATGGAAGTCAATACAGGAGGGATGAGAAGCTATTAAGAATGATATTTTGAAGAAACAGAGATCATTCTAGTGAGGAGGAAAAAGGGGGCAATTGCGGAAGAGTCTAATGCGGATGTGGTTGAAACTGGCAAACCAACTAAGATATTTTTATTTAAATTTATTTTTTGTTTGTTTTTAATTAATGGAATAAACAAGCATTTCCACAAGATAGTATAATAAAAAGATGATTGCATATGAAACTGAAAATCTACTATATATATGTGAAACTTGCTATTCATTTTAAATATATAATAAAGTTATTGTGTAAACTTTTTTCACTTTTTTTCTTCCCCACCCCCACCCTAGAGATATTTTTAAAGACAGGTACAGAAGATGGAGGCAAGGGCAGATCATGGAGGATGAACGTGATAGCATAACATGGTGCTGAAAGAATAGTACCAAGCAGGAGGGTTCTAGTGAATATTTAACAACCAGATTTCTGGGGAAAAAATATGCAGGGCACATTTAAAATTTAATTTTGTTACTACCATTTTCTCAATTGCTTTCTTAAGTCTTGACAAAACAATAAATCAAGACCAGATTTGTAGCGTTTACTGATTTCTGAGGTATAAACACATTCACACATTGAACACATTTCATATTGAAAATTTAATAATCAGCTCTCTGTGAGCCAATACAAGCTGACTCCAGAATACTCCTGGTGCCAGGAATACCAAAGATCTGTATAAAGTAAGATTAATGAAGAAAGTTAAAGACATGAGCTAAGGCTAATGAGGAAAGTTGAAAAAAGTTATTTTTTAAATTACAGTGAAGAAAAAGGATAGAAAAAATAATGACCGTTATTCCTGATGGATGGAAATAAGAACAAATGGCAGTGATGAGGCTTAGCTTTTCAATTTTTAATTTTCTTCTGCTTTCTTTGCCAAAGAGAATGATCTCTAGACTGGAAAAGGACAGAAGAAAGTTGGCTAATAGGAAGCTGATGAGAGGCGATACAACATAATGGCTAGGGAACTGGCCTCATTCATCTAGTCTCTGACCCCTACTGCTTGTGTGACCCCTGGACAAGTCACTGAATGTCTTGGTGCCCTAGGCAATTCTCGAAGGCCATAAGTTAAAGAATATTTGCTGATTTGGATTGGTAGAAGTTATTTCCTTACTGGGAAAGTTCCCTACATAAATAAAATCCCAAGTCTAGACAAAAATACACGAGCACACAAAAATAATGAGTTGTTATGCAATGCAAGTAGATAGTGAGAGAGCACATATGTGCCCTGAATTGTACTGGTAGGTGGATTCAGGACTAGTTGAATGTCTGAGCACATAGAGTCCAGACATTCACGATTTTATGTTAGCTAGGAAACTAGTCTTCAGCAGAGTTCTCCAGGAATCTATGCTTGACCCTTTGCTGTTTCATATTTTTTATTAGTGACTTGGAGAAGACAGTGGTTTAGTACATTTTTCAGATGATACAAAGCTGGGAGGGCTAGCTAAAACACTAAATGATGGAATTAGCATCCAGAAAGGTCTTGACAAGTTAGAACATTGTGTCCAACCTAATAAATTAAAGTCGATAAGGATAAATAAACTTTAGTTTTATACTGAAGTTAAAAAAAATTAGCTTCACAATATAAAATGTGGGATGCATGGCTAGACTACTTTTTCTCTCTGCAGAGGTATCTGAGGATTTTATTAGACTGCTAGCTCAAAATAGATCAGCATTGTGATACGGCTGCTAAAAAATCCCAAACCCCCAAACGCTAAAGTGATCTTAGGCTGCATTGAGAGGCAGAATAATCAGAAAACGGGAGGCAACAGTCCTGTTGCACTGCTCTATTTTCTCCATACCTGGAGTATTGTGTTCAGTTCTGTACACTACAATTCAGCAAAAACTTTCATCAAGTTCCAAATGCGCAAAGCAGGGCAACCAAGATATGGAAGGGCCTTGAGTCTACGCCAAGATCAATTAAAGAAACTGGGGATGTTTAGCCTGTTAAAAAGAAAACTGGGTCTGGGGTGGAATATATGATAAAGTGAGATAAATGGATATGAAGTACTCTGCAGACCTTAAAGAAAGATAGAAATGCCATTATCATCATCATCATTATTATTATTATTATTATTAAATGGTATTTAAAGGGTTGTCATGGAAAAGAGAGATTAGACTTGTTTTTCTCGGCTCTGAGGGCAAAATTAGGAGCAAAGGCTGGAAATTACAAAGAGGCTAGATATAGGGAAAACCATATTCCTAATAACTAGGGTTATGTCAATGTGGAACGATGCTCCCTCAGGGGGCGGCAGGTTCCAGCTCAACAGAGATCTTCAAGCTAAGTCTGGATGACCATTTGTTGGGTATATCGTAGGGAGCATTTCTGTTTCAAGTCTGAGTAGGATTAGATGACCTTTGAGGTATCTACTACGTCTTAAAGTCTATAATTCTGTGTCTAATTGAACTATTGAGGGAATGATTTTTGCTATGAAGAAATGTTGGGAACCCAATTCCCTTTGTTTTACAGATGAAGAAACCCAGGTTTAAGGAAGCTTAAGTGATTTAAGGAAGATCACACAGATAATAAGCATAGGGGTAGCATTTGAATTCAGATCCTCCGACTAGAGCCAGTGGGCTTTCTAATGTACTACGTTGCCTCCTGTAACACTTGCATTCTTTACTCTATGCATAGAGTTGTTATGAGGAAAATTCTTTGCAAACCTCAAAGTGCTATAAGGGAGTTCTTAGTATGGAGGAAAGGCATGTGATAAACTCATTGAAACTGAGGTTTTAGTGATTTAATGAATCGGCTCTTACTGGGTAATTTACTTTTTACAAGAGTGTAGGGAGAGGCTAGTCCTTATCCTGACAAAAACACATTAATGGTGGAATTTCAGGCCTTTGGGTGTCTGGGGAAGGGCTCTATTTCCATGAGCCTTTCAGTCACAACACAGAGAAGCTTTCCAGTTAAGACAAGAAACATTTGTTAAGCTCTTACTATGTGCTCGGCACCATTGTTATTTGTCCTTTGTTTCAAAGAGGACCAATGACATCACAGGCCATGTCTTAACTTGCGTGTGAAACAGATTTAAGTGAGGCAGAGTTGTGAAAAGTTGTCAGCCTAACTTTCTCTCTCCTGAGTCATTAAAGTCTAGAGGCAGGATAAAAGTCAAGAATCCTAGCAATGGCCCAGGATGCAGTAGATGACCTTCGTGTCTTCCATGCCTGACCAAACTTTAAGCACTCCATAGCTCTTCTGCTGCCTTTGTGGCCATTGAAACAAATTGTTCCCATCCACCTATTACACCAGGGGAGTCTCCACATGCTTGGGATAGACATCCCCTTAACTCACCAACAGGGCTGTTGGTTACCCTCAACCTGGTTTAGCCCATATATTTATATAATTAGGTATAAGACATTATTCTAATAGAACTGCTTTCCTTTATAATCCCGAGTTTTGTTTTATGCACATAAAACATGCTATATTATGTAGACACATATACATAGATATATGTTTATATAGACATGTATATATGTGTGCATTTATAGTCTTTAAAATGTGTGTATGTATATATACATACACATACATGCATATACATATATACATATACATATGTACACATACCCACAACACATCAATACTTACTCAAGAGCTGAGTGTGGGGGTAGCACATGCCTATAATCCTAGATGTCAGGGAAGCTGAGGCTGGTGAATCTTTTGAGCTCTGGAATTCTCAGCAGCAATGGGCCAAGGGCAGAGGATGCCTGCACTAAGTCCAGGGCTAATATGATGAGCCTCCGGTAGCAGGAGGCCACCAGGTTTCCTAAGGAGGGGTGAATTGACCACCACTACATAAGTGCAAGATACATACAAGGTAAATTGGAGGTAAAATTGCTAACATTGACTGAGACCAAGAAAGTTCTCTTTTAGAAAGTGGAATTTGTGCTGAGATTTGAAGGAAGCCAAGCAACCGACCTCTGAATCTAGCTCTGAGCTGTGTCCTCTGCACACCAGTCTTTCCCCCATCACTCATGTTACTAGGCATACTGGTCTAGACTCACTTCTGGCTCTCAGCCAAGGGGTTAAGGTAGAGGAGATGAGATAGAGGGGGAGATCATCAGGGGCCAGGGCAGAGCTGATTCCCCATTCAGGCTCAGAGTGGCTATAGGCTTCATTGCCATTCTGTCCTTAAATATCAGTGATAGAATTTTGTCAGTCTTCTACATGACTATGATTTCACTGATTTTCAGAAAGCCATCTGATTTGCCTGACATTCCATGCCAACATTTGTTGAGCAAGCCTCCAATATAAACAGTGGTGTCTTTCATAGGTCTGGAGGGAAACCAACCTTGCTTGGTCTGAGGGCTCAGCACACCAGCGGCTCCACAACATGAGGGCTGAGAGGGAGGGCCAGCTGAAGCCAGGATCTTCAGACAGATGCATACAAAGGGAACTTCATGGCTGGGAAAGCTTTTGGCTGGGAACCGAGATGTCTGGGCAGCCAAGGACCTCTCAGCCTCACACTGTTCCTAGGCAGAAAGGCAGGCAGTAGAGCTCCCAGGACTTAGAGAAGGGCTGGGCCTTTGCTTTGGACAACTCTGTGAGGAAACCATGAATAGAACTGGTCATTCATCTGCCCTTTCCTGACTTCACAGGCCCCATTTTTGTGTGTGGGGTGCCTGGGAAAAGCAAAGACATTTCTGTTTGGTATCTTCTGGAGTTCTGTGTAGTCATTTTTGGGGAGTAAATGCTAAGGGTGGCGTGCGGTGGGACTGTGTCAGGATACTGCAGTGGTATTGTCCTATCTATTGCTTATATTGTGGTTGTGTGGGGAAGAAAAGAAAGGTGAGTTTGGGGTGTGGAAGGGAGAATCCTGCTCTGCACTTACTCCCATCTCCAGACTCATTCCTCTGTGGTCCTTGCATTCTCTGGTTGACAGCACTGCCACCCAAGTCTTCACTTAGGGCTATGGTCTCAGGAAACATCTCCCTCCTCCATCTGCTCCCTGGTCCTATCCAGTCACAGTATACACCCGGGTTTATCACGAAAACACTTTTGTTACTAGTAATTGTTTTAAGTTGCAAAACATCATGAGGTTTTTACTTCTTATTTCAGTCCTTGGCATACTAGAAGCTTAAAGTATATATAATGTGACCTGAGCCATTCCGAGGGGCTTTGGTCTTACCCTTGCTCTTCTGGTCTCTTTGGCGCTGGTGCATCATGTTGACCCTATTCAATACTATCTTGACTTTCGTCCCAGATCACAATTGGCTCTTCTTTTTTACTCAAATTTGTATTCTTTGTTTTCCCTGCTTTCAAATTTCCTGTCCTGGATCTTGCTCATTATTCTTTTAATGCCCTCTTTCTACTCCTGCTTGAGCGAGCCCCATCTCCCTCATTATTGCTCTCAGATGAAACTTCACATATCTTTCAGCTGAGGATAAGATATTTTCTTCTAGAATGGGAGTATCATGTAAGAAGTATGAAAATCCCCCTCCCCCAACTTAGTCCTCTGCTGACACTGTATGTGACCCACAGCCACAAGCAATTACAAAGTTCTGGTTCATCCTCGCAGATTGGAAAGCAGCATCTATCTGGCACCTTTTCGAATCTCCCCTTCCAAATACTGCTTAAAATTAGGACAGAGGGGAGACAACCCCTGTCCTGGAATTAATGGAATAGAACTGTCTGGCTATACAAAATCCCAAGGGATTTTCCCCAGTCTTTTCTCCCTGTTTCCATCTGGATCCCAAATCCTGAATATGTACCTAGGTTTTGTTTGTGTTTTCTACCTCTTGTCCAGTGTGGCTTTCTGGGTATTGACTCTGGCCTGCATGTTTGGGCTCCACTCCCATTTAGCTTATATCATGCAGGCAGAGTTTCACGAGTAGTATGACTTAACAAAGTAGACTTTGAACTTGGTGTTGGAAGTAGAAGAAAGTAGGCAGCATATTACCCTGTTTCAGGTATTGGAAGTGAAGGAAAGAAGAAGGATAAGGTGTTCTCTGGATACACCAATTCATTAACATCACCCTCGTTCTCACTTTTGATTTAGTGAGATATATCCTTCTTCCTATACTACCTGACTCCCTCAGTGTGATCTCCTATTATTTCCCGGATGGTGGAGCTCCTTATCTTTATTCAGAAAGAATTCTTACTCTTCCTGTGAGATAGTTTTCCAAAGCAATTGTGTGTTAGTTGGGCCTCTGTTTCATTTATTCATTTGGTAAGATTTCCTGGGAATCTGCTGTGTGTAAATGCTAAAGGCTCAAAGACAAATGTATGTCCCACTTAGGCTCTCACCAAGGTTCTAAGGATGTTTATGGAATAGTTAAACCTGAATGTCGGTCACTCTATGGAGACATAACTGATTACGTAGAGACCATCACTGCCTATTTCCCTGAATGATAAAACTGAAATGCTCACTCATTTCTTTTTCATCATAGGGAAGACTAACTGAGACACAAATTAAAGTTGAATTGGGATGGGATGAGGTAGAATGGGCACCATTCTCATGATGGCCCAAATTTTTCTTTCACTTTTTAGTGGCCCCAAATCATTTAGGAAAACATTTTTACTCATGCTTTTCATTTCTATTTCTTCTCTTCCCTGTCTTTCCTTCTCTTCTAATCTCATTTTCCTTCTTTTGCTCCTCTTTTCTCTACTCTTTGCAGTCCCCTCGCCTCCTTTTTTCCCCTTCCTCTCTTTTTCTCTATGCTCTCTTCCTTTCCTCTCCTCACTCTTTCCTTCCCTTCCTCCATTTTCCTTTCCACTCTTTCTCTTTCCTCTCCTTTATTTATTCCTTTTTTCTCTCTACTCCACCCCCAATCTTCTCCTTCTTCCTTCTCTCTCCCTTTATCTTCCATGCTCCTTGCTTCAACTCTCCTGATTCTTTTTTTTTCCTATTTCAGACACTATCAAGGAGAGGAGTCTTTAGATCATGTGATCAGCAAGATGTAGTTAGTTGCTTTCAGCATTATTCCTCCAACCTAAGCGTCACAAAAGAAGGAATTTATTCATCAAATCTACAACAAGTAAAGCTGAATAAACAAGGTAAGAAAAAAGAAATAATATGCACAGGGAAAGTCTTATGGAAGACTATCAGAAAGTAGAAATACTTAAAGCTCCCACTCATCCTCGCTACCCACAGGTCTACTGGTCATAGCCAGATCAACACCAGTCTTGTGTTTAAAGGTCCATTTGTGATGGACCCTGTCACATATACCCATAGCAGTGACTAAGCCTGAATCTTCAAATCTCTTTAAGAGGCACAAGATGTTGATTCTGTCTAAGGATGTGAAAGAAAAATGATACAACTGTGAGGGGTAGGGGTAAAGATTATGGAAGGTGTAGCAGAGAGGAGCTAGCTAGAGGGGAAGGTGTTTGTAGGATCAAGAGAAAGGGAGACTAGAAACTTAAGTGCAGTGAATCTTCTCTCCCACTGAGCTGATTATGGGCTCATTCCTTCCTTCCTACCTTCCTTCCTTCCTTCCTTCCTTTCTTCCTTCCTTCCTTTCTTCTTTTCTTCTTCCCTCTCCTCCCTCCCTCTGTCCACATGGGAATCATGCACTTTTATGTGAATGCTCTGCCCAAAGGAAAGTGGATTTCTTGAAATAGAGCTCTGGAAAAAGCAGGCTTTGGTAAGGCCCATTGGAATTCTAATGGAGCTACTTGATTGTGCCTTAAACCCAAATCACTCTGGCTCTCACTGATTGGCCAATACTATGTCTCAGCTCAAGCCTCTGTTGGTCATTGTTTGGGTTTTGATGGCTCAGAGTGAGTGTAAATAGCATTTTTTTTTCTGTTCTGGCCAGTAACTCTGAAGGTCTTCCCCTTCCAGATTGATTTTTTTTGAGTAGATAAAAGAGGCCATCTTTTTCCTCATTTCTTACCTAGCCTTAATCACTGAATGGGTATTGCCTTAGACAAACTAAGACCTGGGAAAGACTTTAGCTTAAAAATGCCAAGGTTGCCCACTGCATCTGGGGGCATCTCTAGTCATCCTGATCTATATCTTTCCATTGGACCCAGATGGCTCTGGAGGAAAGAATAAGGCTGGTGACTTTGCCCTGCCCTACCTCACTTAAAGCCAATTTGTTTGGAAGTCAAGACATTATCTTCTGGATGTCACTGGTCATTTTTGAGAATGAAGGACAAACAATGATAATGATAGGCAGGATTATACTTAGGCCCATATCCCCTAACTCAAGGAGGCTAAAGATGCTCAGCCTCTGGTGTCTTTCTGGGGAAAAAAAATTGTGTACTTCACAGCAGAAGGATGAGGGGCCACATAGTGAGGGGGTAAGTCAGAGACAAATGACTAGGAATATATGAAAAATGGATGAAGGAAAAATAGCCTGAGAAAGAAAGGTTGACCATAAGTCCAGTTCCCAAATGGGTAAACAGAGATACTCATAAGACAGAATGAATAAATGAGTAAGACTTACAAAAGATGCCATACTATGTTAAAGGAAAGAAAAGAAAATGAATACCAATAAAAAGAGAATTTTGTGGGTTAATGGAATGGGATGGAATAATAAACTCCAAAATGGCTTGAAAGAGAAAGTAAAAATTTTAAAAGAGGATATGAGGATAGGAATTATGTTAGAAATCAGAGCTCTCAAAGCAGAAATAACCAAGACAAATAACCAAGTAAATAAATTAGAACACAAGAACGAGAATATGTCTAAGGAAGTAGTGACTCTTAAAAAGGGATGGAAGAAATTACTAGCCAAGATGGCTACCTGAATGGAAGCAGACCTCCTATCTCTCACGTACCTATGGGAGGAAAACCCTGAAATTTGCACATGACTGTATGAGGATTGAGAAATTCAATGAGAAATATATAGTAAGTAGTTTCTTCCATCTCATCAATAAGTCAGCCAGAAGCAAGTGAACAATATGAGAGGTGAAAACTAATGGGGTTAGTTTGCTGAACATGGTATACGAGTATACTGGAATATTGTTGTGTCATATGAAATGGTGAAAATTTCAGCGTATCTTGGGTAGTATAAACTGGTGCAGAATAAGATAAGCAGAACCAGGAGAAAAATTTATAGAAGGATAACATCATTTAGAAAAAAACTACTTCGAAAGATTTAATAACCCTGATCAAAGCAATGACCAAGCAATCTATCTCTAGAGGATTTATGATGAAGTATGCTATCTACCTCATGCCAGGAAGGAGATAGACTTAAGGTGAAAAATTTTTGGACATGGCTACTGGGTGCATCAATTTTGCTTAACTATGTTTATTTTTTAACAATGTGTTTTTTCCCCTTGTGATGCTGAAAAAGGAGGGCTATTGATACATTTAAAAAATGTGCACAGGAGAACAGAAGGATGTACAAATAGGATAGTTTTGAAAGTAAAATGTGGAATTTATTACATAATTTAAAAGTATCACAAAATGAAAATTAATGGTTTCATATACAAACCTCTTTTCCATTCTTCTGTGAAATTGGAAAATGCTATTTTTATTGTATTAAAGTTTGGAATAAAAATTTAAATAAAAAAGGATGAAATATTTGGACCTCAAACATATATTAAGTGGAGAACATTAGGCAGGAAAGGAGCAAAAGATAAGAACTTTTAAAGTTCATACGAATTCTACAAAAGCAAAAGTAGTTAATCTTGAAAACAGGATGTCAGATAATTTAAAGATCAAAGGTGTTTTGGAAAAACAAAAAAAAATTAAAAAAACAATAAAAAAACCAAATCTGAATATAATGCTATAAAAATAATACAACAAAGCTTGCCAAAACATTTTAATACTGATGAAAAAGAATTAACAGATTGAATCCAAACATTGCCAACAGAGAAAAGATTCAAAATTTGAGATTTCAAGAAATATATTGGTTAAATTTCAGAATTTTGATATGAAATGACAAACTTTGCAAACATCTAAGAGAAAGACCTTCAGTGATATCAATTTGAATATTACTGTATTACCTTCCAATCATAAGAAATCAGAGAAGAGATTAAAAGAATATTACAAAACACAAAGGAGCCCAAAAAATACCCTAGAATATTCTTCAAAAT
This sequence comes from Vombatus ursinus, assembly GCF_900497805.2. NCBI lineage: Eukaryota > Metazoa > Chordata > Mammalia > Diprotodontia > Vombatidae > Vombatus > Vombatus ursinus. The sequence goes on from NW_020940527.1 coordinate 19,727,788, forward strand.
TGAGTCTAATTCTCATTAAAAAAGATTGACCTTCAATAAAAGAAAGGCATCTGTGACATTATTTTTTTAAATGAAAAGTTAATTAAACAGAGAAATAGGTAGTAAAACTATAATAGTTAGGGGCCTTAATGTAGCCATTCAAAGATAGAAAAAAAAATCTAACAAAATGATAAATGATGAAAAAGTTCAGTACCTGAATAAAATTTGAGAAGAGTGAGATATGATAATAATTGAATAAGAATAAAAAGAAATACACACACATCTCAGATGTGCGTGGCACCTTTAAAATTGAACAAGTGCTAAAACTTAAAATTTTTATAAAAATCAGAAAACTACAGATGTTAATTATAATCCATAGTGATCACAATTAATAAAATTATAACCAGTAAAGGATTTTTAAAGAAAGGATTCAAACTTAAATGTAGCTTAAATACTCTATTCCCAAATAAATGGTAGGTCAAAGGACAAATCAGAGAAATAATAGGTAATTTCATTACAGACATTGAAAAAAATGAGACATTGGTATATTTCAAAAGCAATATGTGGAGGGAAATACATATTTCAAAATATATCAACGAAAGAGCAAAGAACAAATCATTAAATTAAGAAATAAAAAACTAAGCACTAGAAATTCTGGAGATCAAAGAGGAAATAAAACTTTCTTTTTTGTTTTGAAAAAATAACAACAATGACAACCAAAACTAATAAAATAGGTATGCAGTTAGGTAGCCTATTAACAAAAAAGAGAAGAAACCAGATAGAGAGGTGAGAGACTCATGAGGCATACTTTTTTGGACATCATCAGTATTTTTTTTTGTGTGTTCAACTATTTAAGTTTTTAATGGGGGTTTTGTTTTTATTGCTTTCTAGATGGGGAGGGGATGAATTGGGAGGAAGTGAAGAAAGTTTCATTGATTGAAAAAAATTAAATTTAACTAAAAAAGAAGAAAAAGAGGGGAAACCCAAATGCCAATGTCAAAAATAAAAAGGAATTCACATCTGAAGTGGAAATAAAATAAATTATTAAAAATTATTTTGCTTAATCATATGGTAACTAATAAATTAGATGAAATGGGTGAATATTTGCACAAATATAAAACAGCTGATTAACAGAACAACCAACAGAAAGCTTAACCCAGTCTCAGAAAAAAGAAAATGAACAAACCATAAAGGAATTCTGTAGGGAAAAAGGAACAAACCAAAAATGCCATCAAACATTCAAAGAACAATTAGTTCCTACATTACATGGATTGCTTGCAGCAAAAGGAAAGAAAACTTCTTGTTGAATAGAAATAAGACTCTTTCTATGAAACAAAAATGGTTCTGATATTTAACCAAGGAAGATATAAATCAGAGAAAGAAAACTATTTATCAATGTCTTTAATGAATATTGGTTCAAAATTACAAATAAAATATTATCACTGCAACATAATTAAAATATTATGGATTATGACCAGGTTGACTTTATCAGGAAACACAGATTGGTTTACTAATATAAAAGTTATAAATGTAAAAGGTCATATTAATTTTTAGAAATCTGATCATATCAACAGATACAGAAAAAGCTTTTAGAAAAATACATTTGTGATAATTTTTTTTAGGCAATAGGAGTTAAGTAACTTGCCCAGGGTCACACAGCTAGTGTCAAGTGCTTGGTCTGAGGCCGGATTCGAACTCAGGTCCTTCTGACTCCAGGGCCAGTGCTCTATCCACTGCACCACCTAGCTGCCCTGATAATTTTTTTTAAAAACATAAGAATAAATTGTCTATTTTTTAATAAGGTAAATAGCATATATCTAAAACCAAGAGCTAACATTATTTTTAATGAAGAAGGGCTAAAGACTTCACCGATAAGATCAGGGATAAAGCAAAGATATCTATTGTCACTGCTATCATTTGATAGTATTCTAGAAATGTTCTCTATATCCATAAGACAAGTAAAAAGAAACTAAGGAAATAAGCATAGGTGAAATGGAAACAAAATTTATTGCTTTTTGCAGATGATATGATAGTTTGCTTAGAGAACTCTAGAGATTCAACTAAAATATTTGAAATAATTAACAGCTTCTGTTACATCCAAGTATCAGGTTAGAAACAAAACAAAACAAAAAACTTCAAAAGTTATCATCCTTTCAGTATCATGTTTATCACCTTTCTTGTATCATCTCAACACCATATAGTAGGAAATTACTTTAGTAAAAAGAGGGGAAGCAATTGACAAAGGAAAGCTATGGACTTTTGCCTTAGCCTGGAGGTGAGTACAGAAGGGAAAGAATTCCACAGACTTGTGGAGGCTGTGGGAGAGTAAATTAGGAAATGCAAAAAGGAAGTTCCCCATTGGAAAATGAAAAAGTGCCATTAAGTAATTTTCTTATGTATGTCTGTAGTGAGAGAGACTGGGATCTCAAAATGAATTTTGACTGGAGACTAATCTACCTAAGCAAGTGTTATATATCCCAAGTTTCTCTTTGGTTTTCTTGGGGTCAGGACATATCAGAGTGAATCCTATTACACTTCATATATCCTTCATGAATTGATATTATTAGGAGTAAAACATAGTAGAAGGTCCCACCCAAAAACAAAAGGAAGGGAGGATTGTGTTGAGGTCTACAAATGCACTAACATAGAAATGGGTTAGAGAAGGTACTTCATATTTGGTATTCATTAACTTTTCTGAAGAATGTAGAATAAAGAAAGAATATATGAGTATATATAATAAATGCTAGATTAGGTAAACAATTTTGAAAGATTTAAGAACTCTGATGAACACAATGGTCAAACATTATTCCAGAGGACTGATGAAGCATACCACCTATCTCTTTTTCTTATTCCAAAACATTTTTATTAGATTACACATACTTTTTGTATATGTACATACAAAAGTATATATGTACTTTTGAATTCTATGTACTTTCAATAGTACAGATTATTAAGAGCTGACTACATAAGGTACTATGTTATACATGTCCATGCTGTTAGAGTTGGAGTGTTGGAAGATCCACCACAGAGAAGATTTTAAAAACCTAACAAACATGAATATTGAAGATGACTTTAATTCTGTGAATTGGGTGTAATAACGGGGTTCTTCTGCCACCTTTAACACACGACTTACCAAAACCAACTAGTTTCTCTAATTTTTGTAGGCTGCCACCTGGATAAGAGGTAGTGTTTCTTCATGTCATGGGCAGCACTTTTTAAAACTTGTGTTTTATTGTCAGGCTTCTTTGCATCAGATGAGACAGATCACAAGTGGAGTATGACTGAGAATATTCACCTATTCACATAGGTGAATTAGTTCTTGTTGGGGAGAGAGGCCACCCACAGGGTGAAGATTGAGGTACATATTTTTTGGACATGGCCAATGAAGGAATTTGTTTTTCACGGCTATGGGGCTATATATTTATGGTACTTTTCTTTTCTTTTTCCAATGAGATGAGGAATAGGAGAGAGAGAAGATTTTGTTAATTGAAAAAAACAAAATAAAATTTAAAAATGTCTTTTTAGTCTAAAAGAAGATAGAAATGAGGAGTGTGCCAAAATAAATGAACACTTCTTTCAAAAGTGTACTGGAAAAGAAAATTATTTAAATTAAGAAGTTGGATTGGGAAAAGCACAGTTCAAAATGGTAGCTGGGAATGGATCAATAAGTACACTTTTTAGGAAAGCTTTTTAAATAATATTTTATTTTTCTCCAATTGAATGTTAAAATAATTTTAAACATTCATTTTGAAAATTTTGAGTTCCAAATCCTCTTTCTCCTTCCCTTCCTTCCTCCCCTTCCTGAGATGGTAAGCAATTTGATATAGGTCATATATGTGCAATCATGCAAAACATATTTCCTTATTAGTCATGTTGTGAAAGAAAACACAGACCAAAAAAACCCCCACAAAAATTAAAGAAAATGAAAAATAGTATGCTTTGATCTGCATTTAGACTCCATCAGTTCTTTCTCTGGAGATGGATAACATTTTTCATCATGAGTCCTTTGGAATTGTCTTGGATTATTGTATTGCTGAGAATAGCTGAGTCATTCAGAGTTGATTATCCTTGCAATATTGCTGTTACTGTGTACAGTGTTCTCCCGGTTCTGCTCATTTCATTTTGCATCAGTTCATGTAAGTCTTTTCAGGTTTTCCTGAAATCATCCTTCTCATCACTTCTTAAAGCACAATGGTATTCCATTACAATCATATATCACAACTTGTTCAGCCATTCCCTAATTGATGGACATCTCAATTTTCAATTCTTTGCCACCACAAAAAGAGCTGCTATAAATATTTTTGTACAAATAAGTCCTTTTCCCTTTTGGGGGGATGTCTTCAAGACACAGACCTAGTGGTAGTATTGCTGAGTCAAAGGTTATGCACAGTTTTATAGCCTTTTGGGCATAGTTCCAAATTGCTCTCCAGAATGGTTGGATCAGTTCACAACTCCACCAGCAATGCACTGGTGTCCCAATTTCCCCACATCCCCTTCAATATGTATCATTATATTAGCCAATCTGATAGGTATGAGGTGGCACCTCAGAGTTGTTTTAATTTGCAGATAAGTAGACTTTTCTAAAAAGAAGAGAAATGAACAATTTAAATAAATTCAAGGAACTTGGGATAAGGCAAGTAAACAGGAAGGGAGGGAGAGCCTATGGGAATAAATTAATATCAAACTAGTGCATGCAAAAGTAATTGCAGGGGCAACTTGTTGACTTAAAAGAGGGATGGGGAAAATAAATTCAAAAGATATAAATGAAAGAAAAAACAAATTTATAACCAATATTGGCATCAAGGAAGAAATGAAGAAATACAACTCTCTCCTTCTGTTGGAGAGTTGGAGAACTATGGGTTGAGTATGTTGCATACACTTAAGACATAGTTGTTATGTCAATCAATTTTACTCAACTTTTTTTTTCCTTTGTTAAAAGGGAAGACTTACTCAAAGAGAAGGAAAGAAGGAAGGTTATACCCTGAAAAAAACTATAATGTAAAAAAGGGCATAAATATAACAAAGTAGAAGAAATAACTAGAAATAATCTCCCAATCACCATGAGATCACTGAGAAGTGAAGTTTGTCTGACTTTGAAAGACAGAATCAGAGAAACAAGCATTTGAATTTCCAAGGTCTGATAACTCCATTTTGCATCAGCTGTCTTGCCTGGTTTCAATTCCATGGAAGCCAATGCCTCTCCTAGGAAAAACTCATCACTTTCTAAACTCACCACCATGCAGTTAACTTGAGACTTAACTGGCACCACCTCTGTCTGCCTCTTCTTCTCTCTGTTTGGAAGGCTAGAGGGGCAGAGTATCAAAACTCCTCACAATACCTTCTTTTATAGAGGGCAGAAACTGGACTCTCAGATCACTCCACTTCACATCTGCTACCCTGGCTAGTTTCAACTCCATGGAACTAGATGGGGGAACCCCTTGGTGTTTCATCCTTCCCCCATGACCTTCCCTGAATCCTTTTGTGGGTTATTTCCACCTTTAGATTGTAAGCTCCTTAATAGCAGGAACTGTCTTTCTCTTTTATTAATTAGTCAATCCACAGTGTCTAGTACATAGTAGGGGCTTAATAAATATTTATTGGATTGAATCACATTGGTAGAATGGGACTGACTCTAAGCTATATGAAGCCCTGATCCATGGGCAGAGAAGGGTTTCTTTCCTTGCTTTTCAACACTTTCTTTGAGGTAGTTAGGTGCTGTAATGCACAATGTCGTACTTGGAGCCAGGAAGACTTAGGTTCAAATCCTGTCTCATCCACTTCATAGCTGGGTGACTCCCAGTAAAGTTTTCAGTATCCTCATCTGCAAAATGAGACTAACACTAGCATCAACCTCACAAGTTATTTTTTAGGACCAAATGAAATGACATATGTAAAGTGCTATGCAAATGGTAGGTATTAGGCATTAATTCAGTTAATTTTTCAGAGTCACCATCACTTCTAGTTGTGTTACAGGTTTTGAAGGAATTCCCATCCCTTTTGTTTCTTTAGGTTTTTTTCTTTCCTACCATAGGATCAACTCTTACTTACTCTTTGAAGACAGTTGAAAACGGATCATCCATAAATCAAAGTATTTTAACAGGGCTCCAATGCAGGGCTTATTGAAAACAAAAGAGAGATAGAGTTTACTAGCAAGTGAATCAATGAACTAGTTTTACCATGACTACTAAAAAGAGGCACATGGAGAGATGCTTGTGTTATTGGAAGGCAGGAATGTATACCACTAATAAGGATAATTTGACTGTCTATAACTGACTATGACTATGAAACCAGTAGTTGACTATGGAATGTGAGTGAAAAAATGGTAATATCTGTTTCTGGGCTTGGGTCTCACTTTTCTCTCTGAGGACAGTAGACCAGTCTTCATAAGAAAGACCTCTCCTGGCAAGAAACACAATTTTTATAAACTTATTTTGATTTGTGATCTTATCAATGTGGTTACTCCATTCTCTGGTATAGATTAGAGCCTCTTCTCATCCTGTGCAGCCCTCATCCCTGTTTTCCCATTACTCTCCCTTCCATAGAGGATCTACCCAGAGTACTAGAGGCCTTCATTTAGGTCTTTTCATAGAAAGTCCAGGGTTAGTGGTGATAGTGTTGCAGTTTAGCCTTGAGGCATCCTAGGCTCTCTTTCTTTACCATACCCCTTTCTTTGCTCAACAGATTTTGCCCCAGGTGTCAGAATTCCCAGTTATGGCACTGCTGATGGCCAAGGATGACAGATAGGACAAACTCTCATCTTGGAAAAACTATATGAGGACATGGGGGAGGAGAAAGAAGAGGTCCCTTCTTCACTCAGAGGAACTCACAGACCATGTGTTCACAACTGTAGGTGAGGGATTTCAAGCTGTGTGTTCCCCTGGGTCCTCCATTCATTTCCCTATTTCATTATACAGGGCTACCTCAGGTTGACCTCGAAGATCTTGGAGGGCAGGAAGTTTTTCAGAGCACTGACAGAAACAGAGGTAAGTGATCTTTTCCATCTCATGTTGGGGCTTTGATGGGGGAATGACTGAGAGAGAAATTAGTTTGCAATACATTCTCTAGCCCATCTATTTTCCAGAGGTAGGGGAGAGGGAGACATGAGACGTGAGACGTGAGACGTGAGACGTGGGATGTGAGACACGAAACAGGAGACCTTGTCGTTTGGATCCAGGCAGAGCCCGGGCGGCGGACTGCACGCCATAAAATCTATGAATAATAACAATAACAATAATAAAAAGGTATAGAAAGTCCTTCAAGCTCCTGCTGCTTTGTGCTACCAGCGTTCGGGAGGCAGCCCCAGCCTTGGTGCCGCTGTGTCCTGGAGCCCAGAATCGCTGGGGCTAGTAAAGAGGCACGCTGGAGCCTAGTGGGAGGGTGGGCACCGCTGGCTGGCCCAGCCGGGAGCAGGCAGCGCACAGTTTTATGTGCGTCGTTCGGTTTTTTATAGTTTAATAGGGTCCAACTATTATAGCATAACAAAGGCCGTCACAGACCCGATGTGGCTTGTTTCCGCTCTCGGTAGCCGTCCTTTGGTGTGTACTGAAGGAGTGTCTGGGAAATGCACAAAAACAAAGGGACGTTTAATACCAGATTTCTTTTTATATGTGTGCTCTCAGCTTTCATCATTCAGGGCGCTGACCATTACAAAATCCACCCACAGACACAGTGGCTGGGGCTGGGGGGGAAGTGGGGAGGGCATAGATCGGCTTCAAAGTCTTTTCTTTGCAGGGGCTGCTTAGGGATTTACACTCTTAAATTAACTCCTTCCTCTCCAAAGTCAGCCATCCTCTCCATTGGAGAAGGAGGGGGTATTTGCCCCGAAATGGCATGTGGCTAATAGTCACCAGAGGAGTCTTAGTGGAGGAGCAAGTCAGCTGGGCCCTGGGGAGGTTGGGGATCGCGACTGACTCAAGCTAGGGTGTCTCTGGGGGTTGGGGGTGGGGAGACTGAGGAACCAGGATCCTGTGTCTCTGGGTGGACCAGGCAGCAACTTACTGGTTTTATTTCCTAATGTCAGAGAACAGCAGGCTGGCCTTTAGAGCAAAAGCATGGCCTAGGCTCTGTCTTGTTCTCTGAGGTCTAAAATTAAAAACGAATTCAAGCAAAGATAAATGACTTCCTTCATTGTCTTTTGCTTGGGTAGCATAAAAAGAATGGACCTCCTAACCCTCTCCTCCCTCCCTTCATTCACATCTTTCTCCATCCCCTTCTACCAGGCCCTAAGGGCATATGTCTTGTTTCTGAGCTTTGTAATGTCTCATATGTAGAATAGTGATAATAATAATTATTATTATAATGACAAAAACAACAATCCTTTGTGTGGTATAGGTTTTTTAACTTACAAAATGCTTTCCTAACCATTATTTTGTCCCATTCTCACAAAAACCTATAGCACAGACAGGGCAAGAACTATTATCTTCCCCACCTTCCCCCTGCATGCTCCCTCCCCCATATTTTACAGACAAGGGAACTGAAACTCAGAGAGCTTAAGTGATGTGGCCAAGGTATCAGCAAGTTCTGGATTCTCTCCAGAATCTTCTTCCTTCTCACCTGCCACATTGCCACCCTAAAAAACAAACAAACAAACAAAAAACCCCTCCAAAAAAACCATTCTCCTTGTCAGTACTACCATTTTAGGAAAGACCCCAGTCATGCTTGGAGTCACTCATTCCTCCTTGGACTATCTCTGAAATCCTCCTCCATTTCCTTCCTCTTCCCCTTCCTTCCTGTTCTGCTTTCCTTTCCCCAATCCCAATCTCTTTTTTATATGTTGTCTTCCCCCATTAGAATGTAAGCTATTAAAAAAAAAAAAAAGAACATAAGCTCTTTGAGGGGAGAGACTATCTTATTTGCCTGGAAGTGCCTGACACATAGTAACTAGTGCTTAACAAATACTCGTTGATTTGATTTGACTTACTTGTAGTTTTATCCCCAAGATGAGTACAGTGATTGACACACAGTTAGCACTTGATGAATACTTTATCTGTCTATCCATCTAATAACAATGGGGAAAATAGTATATGCACATATGTAAGTGGTAGAGTTTGACAGAAGTGGCAACCTTAATCAAACAGATCTAAAAACTGCCTAAAATTGTTAATTATTCATCAGTCTGTGAAGAAATATTTAGGACATCCTACTGATGCTAATAATCAGTATAAAAGAAGTGGATGGGAAACTGGCCCTTGTGCGTATAGGGTACAGGGTACAGGAGGGGTGTGGACAGAGAATGGTCAAATCACTTTCTTCTTAGGGCTCCAGTTCCCTGATCTGTAAAGTGAGGAAGCTAGATTAGGTTATTAAGGCCAATTCAATTCAACAAATAGTTATTAGGTACCATGATGTATGTCACCTGTGCTAGGGATATAAGGATATAAACAAGACAATCTCTGCTCGGAAGCAGCTCACATTCTATTGGGGTGAGCTGAGTCTTGAAGGAATATAAGGATTCTGAGAGTCAGACATGAAGGAGCTGGTCCTACATATGGGGGATTGGTTGTGCTGATGTTTGGAAGGTGGAGATAGAATGCCAAGTCTGGGCAACAGCTAAACAGTCCAGTTTGGTTGAGAGTATGTGCGGCAGCTGGGCGGTGCAGTGGATAGAGTTTGGGGCCTGGAGTCAGGAACACTCATCTTCCTGAGTTCAAATCTGGCGTCAGACACATACTAGTTGTGTAACCTTGGGCAAATCACTTAGCCCTGTTTGCCTCGGTTTCCTCATCTGCAAAATGAGCTGGAGAAGGAAATGGCAAAACCACTCCAGTGTCTTTGCCAAGAAAGGCCTAAATTGGGTCACGACTGAAAAATGACTGAACAACAACAAACAAAAACCAAGGAGAATGTGGAGCATAATTCTGGAAAGGTAGACTGGGCAGAGTTTTAAGCATAGGCTAAGGAGTTTGGATTTTATCTACAGTGCCTCTCCACACCTGCCTCTTCTCTGTTAAAGAGAATGGTGCAACTTCAGCTGTCTGGTAGGGGAGTGAGAGAGGAATGAAAGTGAAGAGATGTGATGAGACTGGGAAGGGAGCCTCTAGCAGCCACTGGAACCTTGAACTGAAGAGCTCAATGTCAAAGACAGGAGAGACAGAGGTGAAAAGAAAAGCAGAGTGGAGATTTCTGTCAGGGTCTGATCTGCCCTTACCTACAGCCCTGCTTCATGAGAATGAGTTAATCAAGGTGAAAAGCAGTGAGAAAGCCCTACCACTAAAAGGACACTGATAAGAAAACGCTGACTTTCAAGAGTATCATTTCCTACAAGACCCAGAGTCCCTGTACAAGGAACACGACCTCGTGTTGTGAGATGTTCAAGTCCTAAATCCTGAGTCACTGAGTCTTCATATTGTGATGTGTCCACTGAAGCAACTATCTCAAGTCCCATTTGCACTTATGAATCAAGTCCCAAGAATTTGGCTATCAAGTCTTTTCAAGGCTTCAGGGTTGCCACTGAGGAGCTAAAAGTAGGGAAGTGCTTTGCTAATGTTATAGCTCATAAGCCTCCAATGGTGTGTTTCTTGCTGATTATAGGTTGATATTAATTAGTCAGCTAGTCTTTAGTAAAGGATCTTTACTAAGAACGTATAAGAACAAACCCACTTCCAAAAGTCTGAGACACACTCTCCCACCAGTAATATAGAATCCAGGGGAAAGTGGGCTTAAGCTTAGAGAGTACATCTGTCAAAGGGCTAACTCACAGTTCCTAGAAATCTTTTTGATGGGATTTTTTGATTTTTCCCCTTTGGTGTGGTGTAGCTTTTCTGTTGAACTCTCACACTGAGACTACTGTCCCAACTCCCATTCTTATTGATGAATTGGTTCCCCAGAAGGCGACTACTTGGTCAGATCTGAGCTTTAGGAATTTTGGCATCTACGTGGAAGACAGATTGGATCAGGGATATAATAGAAGCAAGAAGACCTTCCCAACACTAGGGAAGAGAGATAGTTCTAATCCAGTCTCTGCTACTAAATAAGTAAATTTTGGATAAATTCCTTTTCATTCTTTGAGTCTTAATGTTCTCATCTACAAAATGAAGGGGTTGGACTAGATCTGGATAATCCAATTTTTGAACCTTTAGTGCTCAACATAGGTAATTCAGTGATTTTATACAGGCATAAAAACTATTTTTTTTATAAACCTAAACAAGTATAGCACCTGGGGGACCCTCTCTCACATGTAGACACTCAGAAAAGTGGTCAGGTTCAAAGTGGTAAGTATGTCAGTACCCAACGCAAACTTTAGCTCACAAACCCTCATTGGTGAATGGTCACTTTTGCCAACCAGCCAGAGAATACATTAGCTCAAAGCAAAAGACATTTAGTCAAATGGGATATACAATAAAGAAACATGAAAACATTTCCTTATACACATATAGGATATAGTCTCCCACAAATTGTCATCGGTAGGGGAGGACACACATGTAGGGAACACACTTACCAAGGGAACACACTTGGAGTGTATACCTAGCTAATATGTGTAGCCAGGAAACATGTGTAAAAAGACACATACTAGAAAATCATATGGTTGGAACACACATATTGAAAGCACCTATGAAAGAGATTCATGTGGTCAGAGCATATATATGGCAAGGGGAAATCACACTTTGATTCTGTAGAACTACTTATGTCCTCTGGTGATATCTTTATATTGCTCTCTGCTAGGACTCTTCCTGGTTAATGCAGAATTCTTAATCTTTATGATAGTCTGGTAAACACTGTGGACCTCTTTTCAGAATAATATTTTTGGATTATTTAAGAATATATAAAGGCTATTTAATAAAAATGAATATTATTGAAATTACATTAATTTCAGTTAGAAGTTAGTGAAAATAAAAATGTAAGTTTTTTCCCCTCCAAATTCATAAACTCCTTCTCTTAGACATTTTGGGAGTCCATTATCACCAAGTGTACTGGTTGATACTTCTTTCTGCTACCAACTTCTTGGCTCCATCTCTTCAGAGTCAGATGTTGACTGTCTTGGCTCCTATCTGTTCAGGCACGGAAACACTCTCCCACCAGTAATATAGAATCCAGGGGAAAGTGGGCTCAAGCTTAGAGAGTACATCTGTCAAAGGGCTAACTCATAGCTCCTAGAAATTTTGATGGCATTCTCATGATTCTTCCTCTTTGGTGTGGTGTAGCTTTTCTGTTGAACTCTCATACTGAGATTTATTGATGAGTTGGGTCCCCAGAAGGTGACTACTTGGTCAGATCTGAGCTTTAGGAATTTTGGCATCTATATGGAAGACAGATTGGATCAGAGATAAAATAGAAGGAAGAAGACCTTCACAACACTAGGGAAGAGATATAGTTCTAATCCAGGCTCTGCTACTAAATAAGTAGGAAAAACTAATAATTTTTGTATTTCATAGCTGCTTAGACTATGAGCCACCATGTCTCACTTTCACACACGTACATACGTCTCTCTATAGATATATGCAGATCTACATATACATGTATATACGCATATCTATATATGCATATATACACATCTCTATATAGATATATGCAGATCTGAATATATGTACATATATTCATGTGAACATGTGTGAATATATGTGAATATATATGCATATATACATGTATTCTTTTGACTCTCTGATGTTGGCTTAAAGCCCATTGTTCCAGAAAAATAGCTGACTTAGAGTTAGAAGCTCCATGTAAATTCAATCACCTCTTTATTGAGATCCTACATTACCCCAAACAAACCATTTCAGAGGATTATCAAAGAAATGGCACAGGAGCTGTGTAGAAGATGGGAATGTAAAGTCCACTTTCCTTGCTAGGTCCTCTCTAGTTTGACATATGAATTCCTTTGAGCAAGAACAGAAGCTGAGCTTCACATAAGTGAAGAAGTTAAGTCATCAGCCTCTACCCTCCTGGTCTACATTCCTGCCTTTCTTGTCCACATCTTCCAGTAAAACAAAATAATATGAACATTTAAAAAACATGTCTTTTTGTTATGTTCTGACTAGTGCAAAACTTCATTGTCTTGAGAAACAAGAAACAGTTAAGATGAAGTTGCTGCTTGAAACTCTCCAACAAGACAAATATAAAAAAATTAAAAACTAAATGTATCACATACCTTTTGACAGGAATGTTATAACTAGATATATGCCCTAATTAGGCATATAACCCAGAGATGTCAAAGATAAAGGAGAGGCCCTATACATGCAAAAAATATTTATAGCAGCACTTACATGCTTGCAGAAACTGTTATATATAAATGCAATGTAATATTGTTTTCTGGACCTTGCTACCATGCCTCAGCTGCCTTTTCCTTCTGCTCCTGCAGCACCCTTGGCCCATTAATGAGTTCTCCTTGGTACCTCTAGTTTGGGGAAGTGCCCAGGCTAGCCATTCTTCATTGTCCAAATGTCACCACCACGCCTCTGACCTGTTCCCACTTCCTTGCTTTTTCAAAGATCCCTTTTATGTGTTAGCTTCCCTCATTAGAATGTAAGTTTCTGGAGGGCAGGGGCCTGCTTTCTTTTTGCTTGTGTTTGTATCAATAGCACTTATCACAGTGCTTGTTGTTCTTGTAAGAATTAAGAGAAACTTTGGAAAAGTAGTTTGATAGACTGAAGTACATAAAAACAGAACAACTTACATGATGAAACCAAGAAAAATGTAAAGAAAAAACAGCATTGAAAAACTTCAGCACCTCTGGTCAATGGACTGACTAATCATGACTTCAGATGACTGATGGTGAAGTGGAGCTCTACCTCATTGTTGAAAGGTGGTAGGTTATAGATGAACAACAAAGATGTCAGACATTCCCTATGTGTTTTGTTTTGCGTAACTTCTCTTATTTGCTATAAGGGAGGGTTCTTGGTGGAAGCAATCATTAGGTCATTGAGAAGTTATATAAAAAAAGAAAAGAGCATCAATAAAACACTTAAAAAAAACTAATGACATTACCATTCCAATCTACTGGTAAAGCTGAATGAAATTTAACAGTAGAAAGAATTACCAAACTAACATTGTCTGTGATGATCACAATACAGTTTGTTTTTCTTGCTATCAGTCCACAGTTACTGAGGTAAGACCAGCTCTAAGCTGCCCTTCCCTATGGAGAGTACCTTCTCATACCATAATGTCTCTGGAAAAATCCATTTAAAGAATAGTCCAAACTTGTGGGTGAAAAGTTTAAATGTCCTTTAGATAAAAGATACCTTGTCTTGGAGTTATGCTGATCAATTTCCTCTTCAGTTGTAGGTAGTTCAGTGAATGAACTCTGTGGAAAGCACCACATGCAATAAAAGTTATCTCCTTCAGAGGAAAAGGAATTATGCATAGTCTTCATTGAACACAGTCAGTATAATACAGTGTGCCCTCTATACATCCTGATGGAATATTTCTTAATGGGCTCCCCATGCTTTGCAGCATGTCTGTGCTTTGATTTATGGAGCCAAGGTAAATGGTACACATTGCCAATAAAAATTCTTTGCAAATTCAGTTTTTAAAATATTTTTTCCATATCACTTTAGAATGAATATGAAAAGAAATGTTAGGGGATTAAAAATGTTAAACACATGATCCAGGTATAAAAGTATTTTTGCATGTGACTCATGGGGCATTTCAGGCATCAAAAGATGATTATTCAGGAAAGTTTGAATTGGAAGTCTTGAGATGAGAATGGATCTAGAACCCAGGGAGAAAAGCATTGTCCATATTGTTGCAGAGCCCCTGTCCAAGGGATACTCACCCAAGTTTCAATGAAAGAGGAGTTCCCTAAAATGTTTCATACACATTAATTATAAAAAAACTGTCTCCTTTAAAATGTACTAAGAACTAGCTATAAAAAATAATTCAGAGAAAATGAAAATGAAGAAACCTTTCATGAAGGTAACAATCCACTGACACCATGCAGTTTATCTGCATTGTAATTTAGATTTCCTACTCCCAACAGTCTTTGGGCTGTTCATTATTCACTATATGGGCTTCTGAATGATGGTATTATCTTGACTCTTCCTGGCCCTGGAACACTGCAGTCTTCTCCATGAGATCCATCATTACTCATGATAGATTGACCTAACTACATACACAAGAGAAAATAAATGGATGAAAAATGCCTATTGTCCAGAATGTTATTCCCATTTGAATGGATGGTCTATAGAACTAGTTCATCTGTTCTTGACAGATGTTGAAAATGGATTAATGAGTTGGACCTAGAACTGAATAAAATGAAGAAAGCAGGCTAGAATATATTTGGGAAATTTCTTATGCTATTAATAGTCCTGAGGTACTCCATGAAATGAATACATACATATATATATATATATATATATATATATATACTTTTTTTAACACAAGCATTCCAATGATATTATGTGGCTTTGACTCATAAATTTTTGAAGAACAAATAAATATGAGCCACCCAAACACAGTAGTAAGATGGATGGAAGACACAAAGAGGCTATAGCTTATTGGCAACAACAAAATTGCATGTATAGAGGGTATCCCATGTCTGTGTACATAATGAAGCATTAATCTCGTGGTGGGTATCTAGGGGGTGCGGTGAATAGAGCAGTGGGCCTGAAATCAGGAAGACCTGAGTTCAAATCCAGCCTCAAATTCTTACCAAGTGTGTGGCCCTGGGAAAGCTATTTAACCCAGTTTGCCACAGTTTCCTCATCTATAAAATGAGCTAGAAAAGGAAATGGCAAACCACTAAAGTATCTTTGCCAAGAAAACCCCAAATGGGGTCATGAAGAGTTGGACATGACTGAACAATAACAAAAATTCTCATGGCAAGTTTAGCTCTTTGGTAAGGTATGAACTTAACTTTGTGGAGGCCTGGGGAGTACTATCCTTACCTCTTTTAGATTACATTAAATTCAATTGACTCAGACCAGTTCATAGTCCTGGAGTATCCCTTTGGACTTGGCTTTTGAAAGAGAAAATAGAAATATACGGTGAGAACTAGAATTGGAGACAGATATTAAGAGGAGAGAGGTTCTGCATACAGAATCATGGCCTTTATTCCTTAGAGGGGAAGTCTATACAGATGGTAGGGATAGAGGAAATGTTAGAACTCCAATAAGTTTTATGTTATTGCCTACAAGACAACAGATAATGGAAGAAGAATAATGGGATTCCTTGACCAAGTCTCCTAGATGCAGTGAAGGAGTTTTTGAAACATGCAAGAACTAAAGCCAGAGAACAAGGGAGATAGACACAATGTGGAGAAGCAAACCTGGACCTCGTCCTTAGCTGGAACTGTGAGTTATGTGGACTGTACAGGTCTGGCAAAAGAGGTTGCCTCAAGTGCTTTCTCTTAGCCAGGTGCCTCCAATTCAGAGTAGTAGTGAGTTGAAAGGACTATATAGTTCCTTGGGGGCCTATCAGACATTCAACAGAGAAGGAATAAGAGTTATCATTACTGTTTATGGACTTGAGTGTGAGAGTTTGCATTTTTGACAGGTTAAATCAAACCTCTGCTATATTTGATGTATCGTCAGCTTGAATATTTAACTTGGAACTCAGAGTTCTTTTCTTTTTTGTTGTATAGTCTTAGACATGAAAAAAAATATTTTTTTTTTTCTGGAGGAAACCATGTTAGGGGCAAAATGATGCAAATTTTGAGGTTCCTGGGGCAGGGAGACCCGGGGGTGGAACAAGCTATGAAAAAAAGAGTATCATTTTTTGGGAAACTCCCAAGTCTGAACCTAGTTTTTGTAAGCTCAGAGTTTTGGTTATAGGTCTCAGGTTACATGAAGAAAAAGTACTGTGTAAGATATTATCAAAGAAATGTATTACTGGAAATGGAGGAATGGTAACAGATTGGTAACCCAAGTGTAAAAGTGGTACCCAGGTAACATTAAGAAACCTAGAGTAAGACTCCTAACCCTATGGGTAGACTTTCTATGGAGAAAGAAATGGGCAAGAATCACATAGAAGAGAGAAGGTGAGGATAGGTTACACAATTGGTGAGATCAACCACATTGATGAGATAGGAGATATTTTGAAGTACTGGGATACTGAAGGAGGTGAAGGAATACCTACAGGGAATCTTAGTGGAATCTCATTTTTCTTCTACAGTTTTAGAATGGTCCTGAAGACAGAAGCCCACTCACATTGGCTCACAAATAGCATCAGTGACATCCAATCAAATCCTCCTAAAGGATTCTAGGTGATGATATCTGAAAATAAGTGACTTGTTATTCACTAAGGATGAATAGTCCCAAGCAGAGATATTTCCCTGATAGCTACAAAGTAGATGATTTCTCAGGTTCTCATTTAGTCTCTTTGATATTAGCTAAAGGTGCTGGTAACTAAAATAATCTTTATCATTCAATAAAATTATGACACCAATCCAAGGTAGTTTGGAGAGGGTTAAGGGATAAATTTCCTGGGAAAATTCTAGAATAGATCACTAAAAAGATGGTTAGTGAGCGTTTAGAAAAGGAAGTGGCAATTACAAAGAGACAAGATTGCTTCATCTACTACAGGGAATGCCAGAGAAATCTTATTTTCTTCTAGTCAAGGTTACTAAACTAGAAAGAGAGTCTTGTCTCTTCCACATACAAGTTGTTGACCCTGGGTAAGTCACTTAATCTATCAATTCCCTAGGCAATTCTCTAAGGAAACTTGTCGTAGATCAGATTCTAGTCTGCACTGGGAGAGGGAGATTTCCTCACTGAGAGTTTTTTGTTACACCACTGAAATTACAGATGTGGCCTTCCTCCCCCCTCTATTCTCTCCCCAAATAAAAGAAACACGCAGAGGCAATCTTGCCTCTGAAACTTTCTGGCTTGAGAATTGTGGGATTTGAGACTGTGGGAAAATTACTTAACCTCTCAGTTCCCCAGGCAATTGTCTAAGAAGTATAAGTAGTAGAGAAGGTCCTGAGGCGCATGGATGAGATTTTTTTTTCATCCAGAATTCCCTATGCCAATAAAATCACAGGTTTGGTTCCCCCCAAAATGGCATCAACTGACATTTTATAATACTTTATGGTTTACAGAGCTTATGGTTTATGGGCTTATATACATTAGCCAAGTCAACAAGTATTTATTAAGCTCCAACTATGTGCTAAGGGGCAGCTAGGTGGAGTAGTGGCTAGAATGCCTGGCCTGGAGGCAGAAGGACCTGAAGACCTCAGATATTTAGCAGTTTTGTGACCCTGGGAAAATCTCTTAACTCTGTTTGCCTCAGTTTCCTCATCTGTAAAATGAGCTGGAGAATGAAATGGCAAACCATTCTAATATTTCTGCTGAGAAAATCCCAAATGGGGCCATGAAGAGTTGGGCATGAATGAAATGAGGGAACAACAACAACAAATGTGCCAAGAGCTGTGCTACATGCTAAGGATACTAAAAAAAAAAAGGGAGCAGAACAGTCCTTGTTCTCGTGGAGCTCACAGTCTAATAGGGGAGATAACATGCAACCGACTACATAGAAACAATGTATACAGGGTGAATTGGAGATACCATCTGAGGGAAGTCACTAGCATTAAGGGGGATCAGAAAAAGCTTCTTGTGGAAGGTGGGATTTTAGTTGAGATTTGAAGGGAGCCAGGGAGCCAGGAGGGGGTGATGAAGTGAGTAGGGAGAACATTCTAGGAATGGAGGACAGGCAGTGCAAATACACTGATTATGGAAATGGAGTATCATGTGTGGAGGAACATCAAGGAAGCCAGTGTGCCCAGATCCCAGGTTATGTGGAAGGAAGTAAAGGTAAGAAAACTGAAAAGGTTATGAAGGGCTTTAAAAGCCACAGAAAAGCTTTTATATTTGATTCTGGAGGTAGTAGGGAGTGCTGGAGTTCATGGAATTATATAATTCTCTAAGATTTGTAAAGTACTCCTTTCTCCCCCAAAAGTAAAGTAAGTAATGCAAATGCTTTTGTGTCAATTTTTACAGATGAGAAAACTGAGTACAAGAGAGGTTAAGTGACTTGCCCAAGGTCATACAGCTAGTAAGTCCCTAATTCAGAATTGAACCCAACATCTTTAAAATTGTCCTGCACTTCTCTTGCTATATCAGGTTCCCCACATGAGCTCTGTATACAAGGTCCTGAATATTCTAGCAGTCTTTCTGTGAATGTCTATTCCCACAGTGGCAATAAAAGGTAAATGGAAGGCGGCCCCTGCCATGGACACTAAGAGGATGTTACTGCTTTGTTCTTGTGGGAAGCCACAAGATGCTGCAGGTCAAGATGAAAAGGGAAGATTTCTCTTCTCCATTCCTTCACCTTAAACAAATGAAGAAAAACACCCTTTTAGTTACTTATTTAAGGAAATGATTGGCTTTTATTGTTGGAAATTGTCCTGTTTAGTGTAAATATGCTTCAAAAATGTCTTTTTGAAATGTTGGTAGATTTAGATTTCAAGTGAGGGGGCTATAACCATTCTTAGCATTTGCTTGACTGAACTTCAGTGACTCTGGAGGAGAGAGTGAGGCTGTTAACTTTGTGCAACTCTGCCTCAGTTCGATCCAATTCACTCAGAAGTCAAGACATCACCCTGTGATGTCAGTGGTCCTCTTCAAAACCAAAGGATGAACGACAAAGGTTTCAAAGTGTTTTGTATAAATGCTGTCATTTGATACTCACAACAGTGTTGTGAAATTGGCATTATTAAAACCATTTTTACAGATGAGGATAAAGAAGCTAAGTGAGTAGTCTATTATCACATCAGAAGCAGGATTAGAACTTAGGCCTTAGTGACCAGAAGTGGGGCATATTGTCCTCTACACAAACTGCCTCTCTACTCCCCCCCTTGCTGATTGAAGCCAGTCTATGTTACCTGATCTTCTCCAATTCATAAATAATAAACCCAGAGCTATAGGTGTCCTTAGAAAACAGCTGGTTCAATTTGATTGTTTTACAGATGAGGAAAATGAGACCCAGGGAAGTTAAATGATTCGTCCAAGGCAAAATGGGTAGGGAACCTCAGAGATGGAATTTTAACCCAGGTCTTCTGACTCCAGTGACAGTGCTTTCTCCCTGGGAGATCTAACCAAAGTCCAACAGTCTGACACCTTCCCTGCATCTTTTAGGAATGGAGGAAGGAAAGAACAAAGGAAGGAAGGATAGATTTAAGGAAAAAAGGAAGGAAAGAAAGATGAAAGGAAGGAAAGATGGAAGGAAGGAAGGAAAGTAGAAAAATTGGAAGGAAGGTAGAGAGGAAGGAAAGTCAAAAGGAAGGCAGGAAGCAAGGAACAGAGGAAGGGAGGAAAGAAGGGAGGCAGGGAAAGAGGGAAGAAGGAGGGAAAAAAGGAAAACAGGGAGAGATGAAGGAAGGAAATAAGCATTATTGTCTATTGTGTGTCAGGCACTGGGTAAAGGTATTTTAAAAATATTATCTCATATTATCCTCTCAACAATCCTGAGAGGTAAGAACTATCATTATTCTTATTTTACAGTTAAGGAACATTAGGCAGATAGAGGATAAATGATTTGCACAGGATCACACAGCCAGTAAGTCTCTGAGGCTGGATTTAAACTCAGGTCTTCTTCACTCCAGGTCCAGTATTCTATCTGCTGCACCACCTGGTTGCTCCTAACATTCTTTTAATATCTTGTGCACACTATCACAACACACAGACTGTCTGTCTATTATCCTATGCTTCTCCTGTATGACCAGTTCACCTCTTTTTCCGGTCATATGCATCTTGGGTAATGTCTTTTTATGCCACTTTCTGTACAAAAAATTTTGTACAAAAGTTTGTACAAAAGTTAGTAATATACTGTAGTCTGTTAGGAGGGAAAGAAGTGAAGACACTTTAAGAAGATGTCTAGGAAGGAAAGGGGGAAGGTGTAAATAAATAATCTTCAGAATTTTAGATAAATTAGCTTTTACATCTGTGGTTAACTTCAAAGAACAGCTGGGAGGAAAATATTAGTTGTAATGACAGGCTAACTCAAGTGAGATCTCAGACTGGAAAAAAAGATTATCATGTGGTTTTATTGAGACCCAGGGGGAATTCCTAATGCTCCAGCTTCCTTCATTTTGTTGTTGTTGTTGTTTTGTTTCTCTGAAAGGGGAAGGATGCGGTGCCAGTCAAAGTGCCTTAAGGCATTTTCTGTGATTATCAGAAAGAAGTCATTTCCTCTCTAGAAAGCAGAGTTAGTTACTTAGAAAGAGTTGAGCCCTTGCTGGCACCATGAGGAAGCTTATGCAGCGACATGACTCTCCATTAAACCTGACTATAGGTCCAGTGGTCCTTAAAAGGCCAGGATCCTTGGACTTTTTCATTCCCAGAACATTATGGACAAGAAAAAAACAATGTAGATCTTATTTGGAAGCAGTTGAAGATAGTGGGAGAGCTTACTTAATTTATGCTTTGGTGAAACAGCATTGGACTTTTGATAGGGTGATTGAGGTTGGTTGAGTCCTGCCATTGCTGATAATGAGCTGCATGACCTTGGGAAATTGACTTCCCCTCTCTGGATCTAAGATAAAATGAAGGGATTGACTTAGGCAAATATCTAAAGACCCTTCAAGCACTATAGTTTTGTAATATCTTTTATTCCCTCCTAACATTTTTAAAATTTTAGAATGGTAGCTTAACTAATAGTGGAATTTCAAACCTTACACATCTGTGTTTTTGCTTGGATCTTTAGCTTTATCAAACACTAGATTACCATGGTAATTTACTACTGTGTGTTGTGTATCCAATCTACCTATTCCATTGATCCACCATTTCTTAGCCAGAACCTGATTGTTTTGATTATTATCATTTTGTAATATCATTTGAAATCAGGTATTGCTAGGTTCCCTTCCTTCTCATTTTTTATTGATTCCTTTAATATACTTGACCTTTTGTTCTTCCAGATGATTTTTTAAAAATAATTTTTTTTCTAGCTTTAGAAAATAATATTTTTTGTTATTTTGATTGGCATGGCACTGAACAAGTAAATTAACTTCAGTAGAATTGTGATTTTTATTATCCTGGCTCAGCATACTAATGAGCTAGTAATATTTCTCCAGTTGCTTAGATCTTTATTTATTTGTGTGGAGTGTTTTGTAATTATGTTCATATAGTCCCTTGGTTTGTCTTGACAGACTCTGTAGACTACCAAGTATTTTATATTGCCTACAGTTATTTTGAATGGAATTTCTCTTTCTATCTCTTCCTATTGGGTTTTGTTGGGCAGTATATAGAAATGCTGATTATTTCTGTGGGTTTATTTTATATCCTATAACTTTGCTAAAGTAGTTAATTATTTCCAATAGTTTTTTAGTTGATTCTTTAGGCTTCTCTAAGTATACCATCATATCATCTGCAAATAGTGATAGTTTTGTTTCCTCATTATCTATTTTTATTCCTTTATTTTTTTCTTGTCTTACTGCTATAACTAGCATTTTCA
Organism: Vombatus ursinus; assembly: GCF_900497805.2. NCBI lineage: Eukaryota > Metazoa > Chordata > Mammalia > Diprotodontia > Vombatidae > Vombatus > Vombatus ursinus. Next base: position 19,750,084 of record NW_020940527.1, read on the forward strand.
CTACAATATTGAATAATATTGGTGATTGCTTCACCCCTCATCTTATTGGGAAAGCTTCAGGTTTATGCCTGTTACAGATAATGCTAACTCTTGGTTTTAGATAGATATTACTTTTCATTTTGGGGCAGCTAGGTGGCACAGAGGATAGAGCTCCTGCACCAGAGTTAGGAAGACCTAAGTTCAAATCAACCCTCAGACGTTTACTAGTTGTGTGACCCTGTGCAACTCACTTAACTTTGTTTGCTTTGATTTCTTCATCTGTGAAATGAGCTGGAGAAGGAAATGACAAACTACTCCAGTACTTCTTGCCAAGAAAACCCCAAATGGGGTCATGAACAGTCAGATACAATAGCATTCTTCATTTTAAGAAAGGCTCCATTGATTCTTATTCTTTCTAGTATTTTTAATAGGAATGGGTGTTGTATTTTGTCAAAAGTTTTTTTTTTTGCATCTGTTGATATAATCATGATTTTGTGGTTTTGTTATTGATATGGTCAATTATGGTTGTAGTTTTCCTAATATTAAGCCAGTCCTGCATTTCCCATCTGGTCACAGTGTATGATCTTTGTGATATATTGCTGTAATCTCCTTGCTAGTGTTTTATTTAACAATTTTTGCATTGATATTCATTAAGAAAATTGGCCTGTAGTTTTCTTTTCCTGCTTTTGTTCTCCCTGTTTAGGTATCAAAACCATATTTGTGTCATAAAAGAAATTTGGTAGCACTCCTTCTTTACTGTTGTTGTTGTTGTTTTTCCCCAAATAGCTTATACAGTATTGGGATCAATTGTTCCTTAAATGTTTTATAGAATTCACTTGTAAATCCATCTGGTCCTGGGGATTTTTTTTCATAGGGAGCTCATTGGTGGCTTGTTCAATTTATTTTTTTAAGATAGGGTTATTCAAATATTCTATTTTCTCTTCTGTTATCTGGGCAATTTATATTTTTGTAAACATTCATCTATTTCACTTAGATTGTCAGTTTTTCTGGCATGTAATTGGGTAAAATAACTCCCAATAATTGCTTTAATTTCATCTCCATTGGTGGTGCATTCACCCTTTTCATTTTTGATAGTAGTAATTTGGTTTTCTTCTTTCTTTTTTAAAATAAAATTAACTAATAGTTTATCTATTTTATTGGATTTTTCATAAAATTACATCTTGGTTTTATTTATTAGTTCAATTTTTTTATTTTCAATTTTATTATTAACTCCTTTTATTATTCAGGATTTTATTTTGGCATTTAATGGGGAATTTTTAATACATTCTTTTTTAAAAAAAAATTTATTTTTCGTTGCATGCCCAATTCATTGATCTGCTCTTTCTCTCTTTTATTTGTATACACATTTAGAGATATAAATTTCCTTCTAAGTACTGCTTTGGCTGCATCCCACAAATTTTGGTATCTTGTTTTATTATTACCCTTTTATAAAATTATTGATTATTCCTATGATTTTTTTACCTAGTCATTCTTTATGATTAGATAATTTAGTTTCCAATTAATTTTTAATCTATGCTTCTATGATTTTTTATTGAATTTAATTTTTATTGCATTATGGTTTAAAATAGTGCATTTAATATTTCTGCTTTTCTGCATTTGATTGTGAAATTTTAATGCACTAATACATGGTCAGTTTTTGTGAAGTTGCCATGTACAGCTGAGAAAAAAATGTATGCTCCTTTCCATTACCATTAAATTTTTTCCAGAGATTCATCATAGTTAACCTTTCTAAGATTCTATTTATCTTCTTAACCTGTTTCTTATTTATTTTATGCTTAGATTTATCTAGCTCTGAGAGGGGAAAGTTGAGGTCCTCCATTATCATAACTTTACTGTCTACTTCCCCCTGTAATCTATGAAAGATACTTTTCAACAGCTTGGTATTTACTACCACAAGCACAACACATAGTTGGCTACTTTACTTTGATGCAGTTATGTCCATGTCTATAAAGGGCTTTCCTCACAACAACGGTGGGGGGTAGGTTGTATAAATATTTTCATCCTTATTTCATAGATAAAAAAACTGAAGCTCATAAATATAGAGTGACTTGTCTAGTCTTTGTAACTCATGATTTCCATGATGTCCCATGATTTCTATCTGTATATCATGCTGTTTGCCTTAAGGCTCAGTCTGATGGAAAGAATTTCCTGATACTGTGGAAACAGCATGGTACTATGGATAGAGTGTTGGATTTGGAGTCCGAGGACCTGAGTTTGAATCCTCTCCACTGCTCCACTGCTTACTACTATATACCTTATAAAACTTAACCTCCCTGAAAAATAAAGTAGTTAGATTAGATGGTCTTGAAGCTACCTAATCATTTGAGATGGTTATTTTTTCAAATTTGATTTTTTTCTACTTTGAAACTTTTCTTGACATATCCAGAGGCCTTCCAGAATGTTAGAAAACTAAGGTAAAAAATTCCTGCTATGGAAAGGTAACACATGCAGAGAAAGACCTTATATTACATACTCTCAGTCAGGACATATCCCTCTCTGTTCATGGGGGAATTTACTTGTCTTCCTGTTCTCCTCTCCCCTTTCCCAATGCTTTGTTTTATTCTTTTCATGGTTTTCCTGTTTAAACAGTCATTTATTGCTTTTGTTTTGGCAAAATAAAAGCATATGTGCTCTCAGGACTGGTCTGCATAGGCCAGGCTTCAAGATCACAAAGTCTTTGCTCTCTATCTCTCTTCCTCCCTCCTCATCCCTCATTCTCTAGAGAAAGTGGTCAGGATAAGGCTGAGTGGGCAATTGACTCAATGAGAGTTAACAGTTAACAGAACAAATATAGAAGAATTTGAAGATGTAAGCTACAAGATACTCATAAGGCACTTAGAAAAGAGACCAAGAAGACCATCTTATGAAGCTCACAGAAATGCGCAAAATGCTCAAGACCCAGCTTTTCAAGAGATCTGAGTTTGGGATCCAGAAGTGCCCATATATTGACCTGAATTTCCCAAAGGGGCTGCTCTGCTCCGATGAAGGTGACATAATCCCAACCCAACCATCTTGTGAAAAACACATAGAAGCTACTTTGGTTTGGTTGAGACTAGTAGCTTTGTGACCTATGCCAAGTCTCAAAATCATTCTTCACTTTGGTTCTTCATTTATTATGTGGGAAGGCTGGACAAGAGATGAACTCTGAAGTCCTTCCTGACTCTGACATACCAGGTATCTCTAAGTCTGTGATTCTAAGGCAAGGGCAATAAGATGGATAGAGTGATAGAGCAGGGAGTGGAAGAAGAAAACTGAGTCCAAAGCAGGAGTTCTTAACCTTTTTTTTTTTTTGGAGGGGGTGTCAGGAACCTTTTGGCAGTCTGGTGAAGCCTATAGATCCCTTCTCAGAAGAATGGTTTTAAATGTATAAAATAAAATACTTAGGATTACAAAGGAAACCAGTTTTACTGAAATACAGTTATCAAAATATTTTAAAGGATACAAATTCACAGACCCTCTTGACATCTATTTTCTGACCCCTTGGGGATCTCTGGAGACCAGGGCAAAGTGTATGACTAGGTAGGCTTGGAGCCAAAGTCAGGGTTAAGGAAGACTGCTAGTAGCATATTACTTTACCAAATCTCTTGTATTTAACCACATTGTACACATGTGCATTTATTTACTTTATAATTATGCTGAATACATATATGCATGTGCATATATGCTCATACTTTATAATATATACATATAGATACATATGTACATTATAAATATACACACGTGTATAGGCACATAAGATACATACATATATAATATGTATAGATTTATATAAAACATGTATGCATGCATATATGATATAATGCACATATAATACATGTACATATAAGTATGTGACATATTATGTAATGTCTATGTATACATGTATGCATATACACATGCATGTAATGTGTGTGTGTGTGTGTGTGTGTGTGTGTGTGTGTGTGGGCAGCTAGGTGTCACAGCGTATAGAGCTGGACCCTGAGTCAGAAAGACCTGAATTCAAATTCACCCTTGGGCATACTTACTAACTGTATGACCCTGGGTAAGTCACTTAACATCTATCTGCCTCAGTTTTCTCATCTGTAAAATGGGGAATATAATAACACCTATCTCCCAGGATTGTTGTGATGATAAAATAGACCGTGTTTGTAAAATTATTTGAAAACCTTAAAGCACTATATAAATGTTTATTTATCAGAGCTTATTATTATTATTATTAGTCTTTCCCCCACACTGGGACGTAAGCCCATAGTAAGCAGGGATTGTTTCATCCTCTTTGTACTTGTATTCCTAGGATCTAGCAATTGCCTGGCACACAGTAGGGGCTTAATAAATATTTGATTTTGTTGAATGGCCAAGAAGACTGTATAAGCTGTGAAAAGTGTCTGCAAGGAACACCTGGGGACCTTCCTCCTCTGGAAAATTGAAAGAGTCTGGGATCCATCTTTCCCAGCTGTGTGGATTCCTGGAGCTGAGGACATGCAGGAGGGAAAGCATCACATTGCTGCTCAAAACAGGAAGTGCCCTCTCTGACCGGATGGTCAGTTTTTGTTTTGGAAGGTCCTGGGGCATGTGGACCCACTGAGTGAAATTCCACTGGGGGGAAAGGGAGGATCTGCTTTTCTTTGGACAGGGTGTGTTGTTTACTTTTAGAGTTGTTCAAATCTTCCCTGCCTTTGGGGAACGGGAAAAATGAATCATATCTGTTTGAAATTGGAACCCTCATCCTGATTTTTGGTGAGGCAGGAAAGCATCTTTTAGAACTAGGCCATTCTCTGTTTGGGGCAGTGCTAAGGGACAAAGACTATTTGTTCTGATTACAAGTCTCAACTCAAGAGGCTTGGGGAGGTGGTAGAGGCAGGAGAGATTGATGCAATGACTATCCAAGTATTCCAAGCCTGTTCCATCTCACAGGATGGCCTACTATGCCAACCTCAAACTGAGTTATTGATTGCTTTGGAAGTGAACAATGCAACTCCTTTCTTCGTCTGGAAGGTTGAACAGTTCGTCAACAGAGACAGAGATCAGGCTACGTACAGCTCTTAAAATGGCTGCCAGCAGGGCTAATGAGTACAAAAGTACACACAGATACATGTCAACAGCCTAGGATCAGCTACCAGTAATTACTCCCTTTAGGGGGTGATTTCAGTCATGTCAACACCAGAACTTCACAGGTGATGGTGATTGTCAAAACATCACACTGTTGGAGGTTGAGCAGGTACCATAGTATCATTAGGGACATTTTGTGGATGGCATGTTGAGATGTGGTAGAGGCATCAGGGTAGCTTCCAAATGTATGATGGTACCAGGCTCTATTCCATCCTTTAATTCATATATAGAGTTTTATATGGCTTCCTGTAGTTCTCTACAGTGAGAATTAAGCTTTCTGCCTTCAGAGGTTACTCTCGTTCATTTTATATGTTCTATAAACCTTCATGTGTCTTCTAACTTTCTTTGTTACTCTGACATTTCTTATCACAGAAAAAAAACAATAGGTAATTAGAGGCAAAATCCTGCCCCAGCTTAACATGAAGTTTGCAAGGGCAAAAACATTTAATTCCCATAAAGAATAGGTCAAGTTCATGACATCATAGTTACAATCACAGACTCATCGAGCCAGAAGGCACTTAGAGTTCTGGCCCAATCTCCTCAACTCACTGTGAAAGGAAACAGGCTTAGAGGAAGGAAGTGACTTTCTTAAGGTCTTATTCAGCTAATTAGTGACAAGGTTGGGGCCACTAATCACAGTGAGTGATTGCCAATGCATCTTATCAAGCGATATAACTTGAGTGAGTTTCAGTCTTGAAATTACTTGTTGGTCTTGCAGTATTGCTTTGTATATAAAAAAGACCTCATCTATAAAATGAGGGTTGGAATAAATGGACTTTAAGATCTAAACTCTAAATTCAATGAGATTTCAAGAACATCATTCTCCCGAAAACAGTCAAGCAGCTGAAATAACCATCTGTTAGTTGGGATATCTACTCAAACAGCTTCTATTCTTGTTCAGACCCTCAACACCTCTCACTAGTATGTTGCAATGGAATCCTATTTGGCCTCAAGTCTCTCCCTACTCCAAACCAGCTTTCAGGTAGTGAGCAAAATAATCATGTCACTCTCTTGCTCAATTAACTCAAACTGATTCCCAATTACCTTTAGGACCAAATGTAAACTCCTCAGTTTGACTTTTAAATATCTTCACAACCTTGGTCTTACCTATATCTCCAGTCTTCATTTTTTTCCCCTCATGCTCAACAATCCAGCAATATCTGCCTCTTCTCTGTTACACACACACACACACACACACACACACACCTCTCCTAGCTCTGCAATTACCCTTCCTATGTCTGGGATGTTACCCCTTCTCATCTCTCTTTCTTGCAATCTCTGGTTTCCTTCAAAACTCAGCTTAAGCATTACCTTGCTGGTGAAGCTTCTTCTGATCCCCCTAACTGCTACTGTATCCATTGCCCAACCCATCTTGTATATATTCCATATGTATTTAAATGTGTAAATCTCATCTCCCATTTAGACCATAAGCATCTTGTAGGCAGGGATTGTTTTGTTTTCATCTTTGTATCCTTGGCACTTAGCATAGTTTTTGGCACATAGTAAACATTTATTTAGTGCTTGTTGGTTGGTTGATTGATTAAACATGATCATAAACAAAAGTTCATGAAATGGAAAAATATTCTTGAAATCCGAGAGTTGGAGGAGGTCTGAGAGGTTATTTAGCCCAATCGTCTCCCTATTCTATGAATCCCCTCTGCCACATCCTGGGATTCAGAGCCTGAGGGCTTGGATTTAAATCTCATCTATGCCACTTTCAGCTGGTGTGACCTTGGGCATTCCTTCCTTTTTCTGTGTCTCAGTTCCCTAATCTACAAAATTATAGAATTAGATCAAATGCTCCCCCTCTTTTTTTGGCTCTTTCCAGCTTTAATTCTAGAATCTTATGACTGATGAGCCATTTTTCAAAGGCAACTTTACAGTCGATAGCCTTTTGTGCAGAGTCAAAAAGATTTGGGCTCATATCTTTCCTATGATCCTTTTGTATGGTTATGGGCAAGTCATTTAACTTGAACCTCAGTTTCTCCATCAGTGAAATGAACATAATAATGTTTACACTAAACTATTTCACTGGGTTATTAGATAATGTCTGTGGGGTGCTTTGTAAACTTTGAAGTCCTAGATAATTTATTAAAGTTGTCAGACTGCATGTAAATGACGATTGGTTGAAAAGCCAGCTCTGAAGTCCACCTATGTGTGCTTAGGAGTGTTCTCTGGGCCCTGTGTAAGGTATGTGAAACATTGGGTAGCTGAGTGTAGGGCATTCTGTCAACTGTTAGTGTTGATCCTTCAGGGGAGTAGTACCTTCTGGGCCCTTCCATAGCTTGTGGGTTTTGTTGTTATTGTTGTTGAGTTGTTTCAGTCCTGTCCAACTCTTCATGACCCCATTTAGGATTTTCTTGGAAAAGATACTGGAGTGGTTTGCTATTTTTTTCTCCAACTCATTTTACAGATGAAGAAACCAAGGCAAACAGGGTTAGGAGACTTGCCTAGGGTCACACACCTAGTAAGTATCTGAGGCCAGATTTGAACTCAGGTCTTTTTGACACTAGGCCATGGTGCTCTATCCACTGTGCAACCTAGCTGCCTAGCTAACAGGAATCAAATGAAGGGTTATTCCCTGCCTTTAGTCAGACACATCAATAAAGCATCCTTTACCTGTGTGACATTGGGCAAGTCAGTCAATTTCTCTGAACCTCTCTTTAAAAGCTTGTGTAAGGAGGGGATTGGATGAAATGATCTCCAAGTTCTCTTCCAACCCTCCTTCTATAATCTGATAATCCAGGACAATATACTGCACACAGAGATCTAGTTTATTTACTAAAGGAAAGTGACTGATGGACAATTGTTTAACTTTCTACAGGGTCCTTCCTTCTGTCCCTGGTGTGGTAGTAAGGGAGTATTGATAAAGGAACTTCAGAGCTAAAATTTTAGGCAAGAGTGTACCAGACAAATCTGTGATCAGTTCTCATCAACAAGGACTTCTCTTCCTCCTCTGGGTAGCTATAGCCCACTTCTCAGGTCCCGTTTGCTTGTTACAGATAGGCATGGACAAGCGACTTTCCTGCCCCCTTAATGCTAGTGCTTTTTCTCTATTGATAAATCTCCATGCTAGTACAAAATAATCTTTCAAAAGTCCATGATACACACTCTCTTACTATGTATATGGAGTCTAGGGCAAAGAGGCTCAAGCTTAAGTAACACATGAGGTAAACGGTTAACCGAAAGCTTTTGGTTGTTAGAATAATAATTATATAAAATTAACATTTATATAGCACTTTAAGGGTTGCAAGATATCCATATATCAATCTCATTTGAGAAATCTTTTTTTCTCACCTTCATGGGCAGCTCAAGAAGTTCCCATTCAGCTGGGCACCTTTTAGATTCCTGAAGCTAGCTTTCCTTAGCTTATTTAGTTTGTCCTAGGGTCCTGATTCAGGCAATGCCACCTGTCACTGCTGTCCTGTCAATTCTGCTAGGACAACAATAGTGAAAAGTCCAATTTCTCCACCTTCTGAAGTTCAGAAAGTTCTTTTTTCTTTAAGAGGTGAAGAGAGGAGAAGGAGTCTTAGGTTGAGGCTGAGGTTGAGGACAAGACTCTTCCTTTCCCTTACCCCAAAGCAATTCCTTCCTAGTGGCATGGCTGGAATGGCTCTTTCTCCTTTCTCCCGTCAGACATTAAAATGTCTGACAAGGGTTATAAATTGGCTTACTATTTTATACAAGATTCACATGACCAAGTCTCCTCAGCCAATCAAAATATGCTTCCTATGCAACATCACTCCATTTTATCCAGTGGTTTTTAAGGACTTTCACACCTAGCCTAGAGTCTATTATTGATTGATCGATTCAACAGAGCTGCTTAGGTCTTAACAATAATAGCAACCAATAGCTAGCATTTATAAAAAGCGTTAAGGTTTGCAAAGCACTGTACAGATCTTATCTATTTGATCCTCACAACAACCCTGCGAGGTAGGTGCTATAATTATCTCCATTTTACAGATGACGAAACTGAGGCTGAGGGAAGTTAAGTGACTTGCTCAGGGTTACACAGCTAATAAATGTTTGAGGTGAGATTTAGACCCAGGTTTTCCTGACTCCAAGTCCAGCATTGTTACCCACTCAAGCTTCCTTGTTGAAACCTAATTTACAACTCTAATTGATGGATTGTCTCACTGGAGGCGTTCTCACCTGATAAAGGTATCTGGGCTTGCATCTTGTCCATTCCTTTAAATGAGCTACACTGACTGGATTTTTTGACTCAAAAGAATCTCTACTCCCTGACATAGCCTGGATGAAGAGAGGGATGCACCAGCTGCCTGAGTAGCTGCATGCCTTCTCACAGTTTTCTTTTCCCCCTTCCCATAAACATGAGTATGCTTGTGTTTTCTCTGAACTGATGTGTTTTGACAGATTCCTCATTGGAGTTCCTTTGCACTGGGGAGAAAGAGTGAATACAACTTGCCAATTGCTCTGACATCTGGAAGGAGGGGCATGCCTGGGATGGATTGTTGATGCTATCTTGAGATGCTAAGGATGATTTCCAGTGTTTGGGAGTCATTTTCCATCTCGTGTGTATTTCTACCTTTCACATATTGGATGAAACATGGCAAAGTGTAAAAAATACTGGAATAGGAGAAAGGATTTATGTTTGAGACCTGGTTCAGTCACTTACTTCCTGTGAGAACTTGAGTGAATCAACCTCTCTAGGCCTCAGTTTCCTCATCTGTCAAAAGAGGAATTCAATTAGACGATCCCTAAGGTCCTAGATCTGTCTTGGTTTAAAGCTCTTTAATTCTCAGGCTCTTCCTAGTTTTCCAATCTACTTATATATTATTCTCCTCCACGTACCTCCAAAGTCCTGCTAGACTGGCCTATTTGTTTTGTTTCACACGCAACATTCTATCTCCCATCTTTTTGCCTTTCTGCTGGTTGGATCTCATTTCTGGAAGGCTCTCTCTCCTCTGCCTGTGAGAATTTCTGGTTTCCTTCAAAACTCAGCTCAAGCATCACCTTCTACATAAAACATGTCCTAATTTCCCTAGATGCTTGTACCTTCTGTCCCCAACTACAAACTAGGACTGATTAGTGGGAATAACGAATTCCCTGAAGTGGTCCCATTATTTGAATTGTACTGCATATTTCCATTGGGCTGGAACCAATGACCATATTTTATATAATGATAACTTTAAATAATGTGAATTCAAATACATGGGACTACATCAGGGGAATTCATCTTTCTCACTAAATGAGATCTAGCTTATAGTGTATTCATTTTGTTTATGTCATATATATACACATGCATATTAATACATGCGCATATATACATGTTCCTCTCTTCCCCCACATTATAATGTAAGTTCCTTGGGGGCAGGATTGATTTTATTTTTGTCTTTGTGTCTCAGAGCTTAGTATGGTACTTGGCACATAGGAGATCTTAATAAATGCTTCTTGAATGATTGATTGATAGAACTATGGAGCCTACAACATTAATAACAACAACAATACTAGTAACATTAATGATGATAATAGATATTTTTATATATGTATGTGTATCTATATATTTTAGGACACCTTGTATGTATATTATACATACATACATATAGTACACACATGCATACACACACACACACACACACACACACACACACACACGGTATCCCAAAAGTCTTAGTGCAGTTTTAAGTTTTAATAGCAACTACCTCACTTGGTTTTTTTGAGGACCAAACAATGACAATTGAATTGAAAAAGTTGACAATGAATGTCAACTGCTCTGCATACCTTATAGGATATTATAGGGTGTCCCAAAAGTCTCAGTGCAATTTTTAAGCTACTGAGGCTTAAAATAATATAATAATAATTTTAATTATTATTTGAACTGGCTGTCACCCTGCCTGGAATACACTGCCCCCATCTCACCTCAACCTTTAAGAATCTCTTGATTTCTTCAAAATTCTGCTCAAAAGACCTACATGAAACCTTTCTTGACACCTCTGTCTCCCACCAGATGTTATTGCCTTTCCCTTACAAATTTTTCTTGAGTTTTGTTGGTAGCTGTTTTTGTATCTATTTACATATTTACATGTTATTAACATTATTAAAATTTATTTTCATTAATTATTAAATTATTTAAGATTATTATTAAATTATTATTAAAATTTTTAAATGATTAAATTATTAAAAATAATAATAGCTTATTAAAGCTATTATTAAGCTATTAGTCTATTAAAGCTTATAGATACATGCTATTAAGGCGTGTTTAAACTGTTAAAGTTTAAGACTGCATTAAGACTTTTGGGACACCCTGCATCATATGTCACTTTAAGGTACCCAAAGCACTTGACATCCATTGTCTCATTTGGTCCTGGCAAAAATCCTCTGAGGTGAGTGTCATTATTATTCCCATAGTGGGGAAGGAGGAAGCCAACTCCTAGAGGTTAAGTGACTTGCCCAAGGTCAACAGCTAATATGTGTCCTAAGTAGGATCCAAACCCAGCTTTTCCTGACTCCATGGCCAGTAGTCTAGCCACTACACCCGGCATCACATCATCCCGTGGAATGTCTTCATTGTCATTACATGGCAGTTGCTATCACTTCATTCATCTCACTATGGCAAAACAAGAGATAAAGAGATTTTCCCATAGTCACATGTGGCTAACATATGATAGAGCTGGGACCTCCAGAAGTCATGACTCTTAATTCAGCACTCTCTTCCTACTGAAGCCTGATGCCTGCAAGAGCCTGTATCTGTAATTTATTTATTTGTTTAGAGTTCGAATGAACCCACATGAGAGAATGTCTATAAACATGCTTTGAACACTACAAAATATTTATACAAATACATTGGTTTGGATTCCTGGCTCTGCCATTCACTGTCCATGTGAACTTGGGAAAGTCAATTCACTTTTTTAAGCCTCAGTTTCCTCATATATAAAATGGAGATAATGACTACACTAACTCATGAAATTATTGTGAGAGAAACATTTTTAGAATGCTAGAGGACTAGATACACTTGGGTTGTTATTTCTATGATGTTTTAGTTGTAACCTGAGATCTCTTCCTCACATTTCAATAATTAAAAAAAAATCACATGCTAGATGATTGACTGAATATGCAATATGCTATAAATCTGATATGGAAGGAATATACTAGGGAGAAAGAAAGGAGAAAGACTACAATTTCCCAAGCTGTTGGAAGGAGAAAAATCTCCTAGTCCCTGATGAGGCTAATGACAGTGGAAAGTGAGCCAAGGCAAACACTAAGGAGCTTGCTCTTTGGGAAGCCCGCAGCTTCTTTCATCACAGGGGACGGACAGTATGCAGGTGAGAAAGAAGCATAGCAGGAGGTGGAGGAAGCAGAGAACCAGGGAACATAGGCATCACTGTGCCTGGAAATGCACTGGACACTACTAAGGCTTCTCACTGGACTTGGGCTACTGAGAATGGCTGAGGGAAAGTCATTGATTGTTTCAGCACTTCAATGGCAGGCTGTGGAGGATTTAAGTGGAGCAGATAGAATGAACACTGCTGCTGGATTCTGGACAAAGCTGGCCATTTTGTTCTGAGACTTTGCAAGGAGTTTGGCTGTGAAGATGGAGACAGAGGAGATCTGGGAGAGGTTTGAAGGAGAGACTGGGCAGTACAAAGGCAGTGGTCAGGTGTTTCCCTATGGATGTGTTCATACTTTCTTCTGTTTCCTCTTTTTTTGGTAATAGTGTCATGACACTTGTGTTGGCCCTGGGATGTTGGGTGTTTGTGCCCATGTTATGGCTTGGGACTCAACAGGTTTGCATCCAGGGGAGGAGATGTGATGAAAAGACATGGCCAATGAGTGCTACATCCTTTATCCACACCCTTATCTTAAATATCAAACAAATATCAGACACACTCAATCACCATACATCTACTCTATGTCAGGCACTGTACCAGGGACACAAAGACAAGCCCTCAAGAAGCTTACATTCTATCAAGAGAGAAAACATGTAAATATATAAATAGATACAAAAACAGCTACCAACAAAATTCAAGAAAATTTATAGGGGAAAAGCAATAACACCTGGTAGGGGACAGAGGTGTCAAGAAAGGTTTCATGTAGGTCTTTTGAGCAGAATTTTGAAGAAAACAAGAGATTCTTAAAGGCTGAGGTGAGATGGGGGCAGTGTATTCCAGGCAGGGTGACAGCCAGTTCAAAGGCATTGAGAACAGGAGAGAGAGTAGCATGTGTGAAAAACATTTTGACTGGACCATGAAGTTCTGGGAAAGGCAAAATGTACTCATTTAAGTCAGGGGTTGAACGACCCTAACAATGATGAAATCCATTCTTCTACCACATTTTGGTTACATTTCCCTCTATGGATGAGATATACCTACTGTTATTGGTCCAGTCTCTGTATAGCTGTGTGTTTCAAACTATGTACATATATATGTATATACATATATACACACATACATAATACATATATATATACATATATACACATACGCATGCATATATACACATACACATACATAAAAGAAGAAGAGTATCAAACCCATGTTCCCTCTCTGACTCCACCACTCTCCACATCAGGAAACCATATCAGAGGGAGAAAAAGAGAGGAACCAGTTGCCTCTGGTAAATGTGGTGCCTCTCCCAGGTCAGCAGTGCCTCGCCTAGCTTATCAGCACTCCTACTGTGGACAATAGGGAAGAGAGGATGGAAAGGATCCAAGAAAGAGGGCATAAAATCCTGCTAGATTCTTTTTTAGTGAAGAGGAAAAAATACCGATTAATCCGTGCCCTCATGTTTTTGTCCTTGGTGAAAGGGGCTGGCTTTCCAGGGATCCCCAAATGTGCCCTAGTGAACACCTGATCATCATCCCAACTTGGCTAGAATGGGTTTTTACCCCACCCATATTTATTTGCCTTTTCCTGAAACCCCAGAGGTTGGCCTTAGGGCACAGGGAAACCAAAGTGTGGCCAACCTCTATCAGATAAATGGCCTGCTGCGAGTCTACTTTGGACTAGCTGATTATGGGTCACATTGGAGGTGATTTTGGATGGCAGCTGAGAGGTGGTTTGCTGGAAGGGGCTGACAAGTATGCAGCCCAGGACAGTGCCTGAAAAAGACAGCTTATTCAAACAGACAAACAATTAACAAAAACCAATGACAAAGCATAGGAGTGGAGTTAGATGTCCTACTCGAGACTTTTCTTCCTACTTAATAGTATTTTATTTTTTCCAATTACATGTATAGATAGTTTTCAGCATTCATTTTCATAAGATTTTGAGTTCCAAATTTTTTTCTCCCTTCCCCCCTCTCCTCCCTCTTCCCCAAGGTGGCAAGCAATCTGATGTAGGCTATACATGTACAATCATATAAAATATATTTCCACATTAATCATGTAATGAAAAAAGAATCAGAATGGAAGGGAAAAATAACGAAAAAGAAAAAACAACAAAAAAAGAGAAAAAGTATGCTTCGATCTGGATTCAGATTCCATAGTTCTTTTAATGGATGTGGATAGCATTTTCCATCATGTATCTTTTGGAATTGTCTTAGATCATCTGCTTTAGACTTTTAAAAACAACGTTTTGTAGTAGGTGTAGAAGGATAGGAAATAAAAGCCCACTACTTCACCTAGCTGTGTGGCCTAATGGACAGAGTTCAAAGGCTTGGAGTGAAAAAGATCTGAGTTCGAATTCTGACTCCTTAGCTGAATGACCCTGAGCATGTTACTTTTAATTTCTTCATCTGCAGATGAGGATGATAATAATAATACCTACATCAAAGGGTTCTTGTGAAGATCGAATTAGATAATTTCCATAAAGTGATTTGCAAACCTTAAAGTGCCATTTAAATGCTAGCTATTATTACGAACAGGTGATGCTAATAGAAAAGGAGATAGTTAAGAAAGCAGAACTGATGGTGATGGGGACCAGAAGGCTTGTGCAAGGACTTTTATTGGTAACCCAATCTAACTTCATGCCAGGTGCTACAAGTCCCTCCATCGCATCCCTAACTACTTCTGAGTAAGGACTCACAAGGACCAGGGTGTTCATTATGGTGTGAGACAGCTTGCTGAGAAAGTTGAGGGAAACAAAGGGTTTTTAAAGGCAGAGGGAAGACGGGGGCAGTGCAGTCCAGGCATAGATGACAGCCAGTTCAAAGGCACTGAGACAGGAGAGAGAGCAGCATGGCATTAATCTCCAATAGAAATGGGGTGGGAGGGGCACTAACCCATACCCAAGGAGCCCTGCTGGCTGCATATTGACTTAGAAAACCCCATATGAATATTATCTGTATGCCATTGTGTTCTTATGTAGTTTCTTCCATATTTCCCAATTACATTTTAGTTTTATTTAGGTCATACTCAGGAATGGCCTGTGGGCTATGTGTTTGTTACTGTTGATGTAATAGAGAGAGAGCTGGTCTCATTCTGAAATGAATGAATGAAAAAAGCATTTATTAAGCTCTTACTGTCTTTCACCACTCTACTAAGTGCCAGGGATGTACATTAAAAGGAAGGAGAAGGACAAGGAGAAGGAAAAGAAAGGAGGAGGAAGAGGAGAAGGAAGAGGAAGAGGACCTGGTTTCTTAGCGCACCCTAACTCCATGACCCCAATCAGTCACTTACATTCTCAGTGCCCCAGGTACCTAGCACTATAAACTGCAGCTCTTCACCAGTATAGGAGACCTCTTTTGGGGAGTTCTTTAAACCAGTGAAATTGCAGACTTTAACAAATGTAAAACCAAGGAAAGATCCCTAGAATATAAACTCTTTGAAGACAGGAATGATTTTTTTTTTTGTCTTTGTATCTCTAGTACTTAGCATAGTACATTACGTGTAGTTTTGTTGTTTCAGCTGTGTCTGACTCTTCATGACCCTATTTGGGATTTTCTTGGCAAAGATATTGGAGTGCTTTGCCATTTCCTTCTCCAGCTCATTTTAGAGATGAGGAAACTGAGGCAAATGGGTTTAAGTGACTTGCCTAGCATCACACAGTTAGTAAGGCTCTAAGACCAGATTTGAACTGTGAAGATGAGTCTTCCTGCCTCCAAGTCCAGTGCTCTCTCCACTGTACCACCTACCTGCCCTTGCATGTAGTGGCTCTCACCAACTGATTGCTGAATTCATGAATGAATGCTTGGCCAAGAGTTGAAGTCTGTCAGTCATTCTTAGATTCAGGTGAATTCCTATAGTTTTATTTACTTTTCTCCTAACTGGTGGCTGAGATCATATGCAAAGAATATTTGAAGGGGGAAGTGAAGTGAGTAATCTGGGGGCACATAATATTTGGAGGCATGGTGGAGCAGATTTACCCAAAAATAGGAATATAAGCTTCACTTGTTTGATAGTATAGTTGCTATAATTCAGGCTCCAACTTACTTTTTCACACTAATTACAATGGTACTCCACACATTTTAAAGAGCAGCCACACTGCCCTGTTGGCTTTTCTCCTGCCCTGGGAATGTATTCCCTCCTTACCTCCATCTCTTGGAATTTCTAGTTTCCGTCAAAGGTCAGCTCAAGGGTCGCCTCCTACATGATGACAATCCTGATACTCCCAGGTGCCAGCATTTTCCCTAAAAAAAAAAAAATACTCTGAATTTACATTGTATGTATTTTGTAAATACCTATATGTTGTTCCTCTGGGAGAATGTTACCTCAGGAGTAGACAGTCTCATATTTGTATTTCATATCTGCAGTGTTGAGCTCTTTGCCCATTACATAGTAGACCTGATGATTAGTGGAGTTAAATAGACTTTTATGAACTATCCTGTGCAGCTAGCTGGTGTAGTACATAGCATGCCAGACCTGAAGTCAGGAAGACCTGAGTTCAAATGTGACCTTAGACATTTACTAGCTGTGTGACCCTAGGCAAATTACTTAACCCTATTTGCCTCAGTTTCCTTACCTGTAAAATGAGCTAGAAAAGGAAATAATAAACCACTCCAGTATCTTTGTCAGGAGTACCCCAAATGGTGTCCCAAAGAGTCAGACACGATTGAAAAATGACTGAATGACAACAACAAAATGCACCTACTTTGCAGGGTTGTTGTGAGGACCAAATGAGATACTATTTGTGCACTTGTTGTAGTGCCTGGCACATAGTGGGCAGCATATAAATATTTATTCCCTTTCTTCCTCCCATCCTGGAAATTTGGCCATCATTTATAGTATGGTTTCCAGAGGCAAATGCAAAAATCTATACCCAGTTCCAACACAGCTAATTCATTTTTTTATTTTATTTATTTTTAGGCAATTGGGGTTAAGTGACTTGCCCAGGGTCACACAGCTAGTAAGTGTCAAGTGTTTGGTCTGAGCCGGATTTGAACTCAGGTCCTCCTGACTTCAGGGCCAGTGCTCTAACCACTGAGGCACCTAGCTGCCCCCAACACAACTAATTCAAAAGTGAATTTTTGGACCTTAAAATTGTTGGAGTCTACTGTGGGATAGGCTTTTACTGTGTGGGATTGCTATGGTTGTGTCTGTGTTTGGGGGAGGGGTTGGTGGCGGTAGAATTTAAACCCATGTTATAGTGAAATCTGTATAATAATGAGTGGTATCATGGGGTTTGACTTTATGGGTTATTTTTTTTTTGAACCTCTAACTTAACCCTCCCTAAGGAATTTGCTTCCTAGGCAGGGCACAGATTTACATACAGGAAAGCTCTGCAAATTAAGAACCTGACAAATTTGCAATAATTGTTCACACCCTCTGGGCATTTGGATCATAGGCCAGATGTGGTTCAAGGGCTGAGGACAGCAGTCCCCTGCAGTTGGAGGGGAAGGGGGAGTTTGTGGAGATGAAAAGTTAAGCAGTGTGAAGTAATTTAGACATTATTTTATATCTATATCTATACACACATAGATTTAAATATACATTATGTATCGCTTCTAAAAGCAATGTATTTTGCTTCTAGAAATTACGCTTTAAATGATAAATATATATAATATACATATATAATGTATATATTTATGTACATTGTGTATTTTATTACTTTTTATTAGTACTTTATTTTTCTTCATTACATGTCAAGACAATTTTTAGCATTAATTTTTACAAGATTTTGAGTTCCAAATTTGTTCCCTTTCTTCTCTCCCCTCCTCTCTTCCAAAAATGGTAGGTAATTTGATATAGGTTATATATCATGGAAGACATATTTCCATATTAGTCACAGTTATGAAAGAAGAAACAGATCAAAAGGAAAAAAAACATGAAAAAGAATAAAGTAATTGAAAAAAAGTATGCATCGATCTGCATTCAGAGTCCATCAGTTCTTTACCTGGATGTGGATAGCATTTTCCTTCATGAGTCCTTTGTACTTGTCTTAGATCATTGTGTTGCTGAGAAGAGCTGAGTTATTTATTCATAGTTGATCATCACACAATGTTGCTGATACTGTGTACAATGTTTTCCTGGTTCTACTCTTTCCGCTTTGCATCAGTTTGTACAAATCTTTCCAGGTTTTTCCTGAAATCTGCCTGTTTATCATTTCTTATTGCACAATAATATTCCATTACATTCATATACCACAGTTTCTTCAGCCATTTTCCAATTGATGGGCATCCCCTCAATTTCTAATATTTTGACTCTATGAAAAGAGCTGCTATAAATATTTTTTGTAGTTACTTTTCCCTTTTTATGATCGCTTTGGGATTTGGATCTAGTAGTGATATTGCTGGATCAAAGGGTATGCACAGTTTGGTTACCCTTTGGGCATAGTTCCAAATTGCTCTCCAGAATGGTTGGATCAGTTCACAATTCCACCAACGGTGCATTAGTGTTCAAATCTTTCCCATATCCTCTCCAACATTTATCACTTTCCTTTTTTTTTTGGTTCTATTAGCCAATCTGATAGGTGTGAGGTGGTACCTCAGTTGTTTTAATTAGCATGTCTTAAATCAAAAGTGATTTATAGCACTTCTTCATATACCTATAGATTGCTTTGATTTCTTTATCTTAATGCTGCCTGTTCATATCCTTTGGCCATTCTCAATTGGAGAATGACTTATATTCTTATAAATTTGACTCAGTTCTCTATATATTTGAGAAATGAGGCCTTTATCAGAGACACTTGCTATGAAGACTGTTTCCCAGCTTTCTGCTTTCCTTCTAATTTTGATTGCATTGGTTATGTTTGTGCAAAAGCTTTTTAATTTAATATAATCAAAATGATCTATTTTGCATTTCATAATGCTCTCTATCTTTCATTTGGTCATGAATACATAGCTCACTTAACTTCTTTAAGAATTTGGATGCTATACCACTTGGTGCATATATGTTTAGTATTGATATTATATCATTATCTATGCTACCTTTTAGCAAGATGTAATTTCTTTCCTTATCTCTTTTAATTATTTTTAATTATTTTTTGCTTTTGCTTTTTCTGAGATCAGGATTGCTACCCATGCTTTTTTTTTTTTAACTTCAGCTGAAACATAATAGATTCTGCTCCAGCCCCTTACCTTTACTGTATGTGTGTCTCTCTGCTTCAAGTGTGTTTCTTGTAAACAACATATTGTAGGATTCTGGCTTTTGATGCACTCTGTTATCTGTTGCTATTTTCTGGGAAAGTTCATCCCATTCACATTCACAGTTATGATTGCTAGCTGTGTACTTCCCTCCACCCTATTTTTCCTCCTGTTTATCTTCTCTCTCTCTTCACCCTTTCTCTCCTCAACAGTGTTTTGCTTCTATCTACCACCTGCCCTCTCCTCAGTCAGTCTTTCCCCTTTACTTAATCTCCTCCCTTCTTGTGGGGTAACATAGATTTCTATATTCAAATGATTTTGTATATTATTTCCTCTTTGAGCCAACACTGATGAGAGTAAGTTTCAAGTGATGCCAATAACTCACATTTCCATCTTTCCTTCTACTCTAATAGGTTTTTCATACTCCTATATGTGAAATAATTTATCCCATTCTACCTTTCCTTTTCTTATGCACCCAGTATATGCCTCTTTCTCATCTCTTAATTTTTTTTAAATGTCATTCCTTCAAATTCACCTTATACCCATACCCTCTGTGTATGTATATTCCTTTTAGCTGTACTATTAGTGGTACAATTTTAAAGAACTGCAAGTATCAATTTCCCATGTAGGGATGTCCAGCTCCATTGAATCTCTTATATTTCCTTTTTCCTTTTTCCCTTTTTAAGCTTAGATAAAATGGTCTTTTCCTCATGAAAACTTGAAATCCTTCTATTTAATTGAATGCCCATTTTTTACCTTGAAATATTATGTTTAATTTTGCTGGGTAGGTGATTCTTGGTTGTAGTCCTAGCTCCTTTGCCTTCCAGAATAGCATGTTCCATGGTCTTTGATCTTTTAATGTTGCAGCTGCTAAGTCCTGTTCAATGCTCATTGTGGCTCCACAATACTTGAATTGTTTCTTTCTGGCCACTTGCAGTATTTTTTCCTTGAACTGATAGTTCTGTAATTTGGCTATGATATTCCCTGGAGTTTTTATTTTGGGATCTCTTTCCTGAGTTGATTGGTGGATTCTTTCGATGGCTATTTTGCCCTCTGGTTCCAGGATATCAAGGCAGTTTTCCTTGATAATTTTTTGAAAGATGCTGTTCAGGTCCTTCTTTTGATTATGACTTTCAGGTAGTCCAATGATTCTGACATTGTCTCTCCTGGATCTATCTTCCAGGTCAGGTTTTTTTCCCATTAGGTATTTTACATTTTCTTCTATTTTTTCATTCTTTTGAATCTGTTTGATTGATTCTTTATGTCTCGTAAAGTCATTAGCTTTCACTTACCCAATTCCAACTTATAAGAAGTTGTTTTCTTCAATTAGCTTTTGTAGTTCCTTTTCCATTTGGTCAATTCTACTTTTTAAACAGTTCTTTTCTTCTTCCAATCTGTTGACTCTTTTTTCATATTTCTCTTGCATCATTCTCATTTCTTTTTCCAATTTTCTTCTACCTCTCTTATATGATTTTTAAGCTCCTTTTTGAGCTCTTCCGTGAGTTCTTTCTGGGCTTGAGACAAATTCCTGTTTTCCTTTGGGGTTTAGACCTTGTTTTCCTCTTCTGAGTTTGTATGTTGATCTTCTTTGTCACCATAATAACTTTCTATGGTCAGATTCTTTTTTTTTTTATCATCTTTTTTTATCCTTTTTTCCCTTTCTTTTAAATTTGAGTGCTGGGTGTAAGGTGCACTGTCTCAGTCTTCTCTTGCCAGTGCCCTGGCTATTTACCAGTGGTGCTGCACTGATGTTGCCCTGAGGCTTATGAGAGACTCTTGTGTCAGATGCTATGCTGAGGGGATGGGGTAGGGGGTAGCTGGTGTTGCTGGAGGCTGTAGGGTGTCTGGCAGCTTACATGGTTCTGAACTGGAGCCTTAGTGCTGGTGTCTGACATGCTGAGACTGGTGAGGTGTTTCTACATTTCCCTGGGGCTACACTGAAGCACGTGTTGTTCTGGCCACTGGCAGCTGCCTATATGCCCAGGCTGAAGCTTGGTGGGCTGGTGGTGGAGGCTGCCTCTTTGCTTAGGTACTCACAGGGTTGGTGTCTACCTGTTTGTCTGGGGCTATGCTGGAGCACAGGGGGGGTCTGACTGCTGGGGGCTGTCTGTTTGCCTAGGGCTATGCTAAAGCATGTATAGGTTCTTGGAGCTGGAGTCTTCCCATTCCCCTGGCTATGCTAGGCACATGGGGTGGGGGGTCCTGGTGTTGGCTTTTGTTGCTTCATCACACTGGGGCTCAGGATCTCCCTCTGGTTCACTGAGGTGGGGCTTGCTGCTAGTTTGCTGGGATGCTTCCTGCCCTGGACTGTGCTCGCCTTTTACCCAAGTGAGACAGAACTTTCTTGCTGATCTTTCAAATTTCTTGGGCTAACAGTTTGTTTCACCCCATTTTTACTGGTTCTACTGTTCCAGGATTTGTTTTGGGGTGCTATTTTATGTTTATTTGGAGGTGAATATGGGAGAGTTACAGTGCTTTACTGCTTACTCTGCCATCTTGGCTCCCAGGAGTCTCTATTCTATTACTTTTGAATAATAAGGTGACTTTTTGGAAGAAAAAACATGTATTGAAAATCTAGGCCCCGTATAGGGTCATGACCAGGTGTAGGGCCTCTCAAGGGTTGGAGCTGGGGATCTATCATAGTTCAGGAGGAGACATTACAGTCTGGGAAACTGGGAGGCCCCCACTCAAGCAGATACTAATAGTGTTAAGTCTGTTATGGAGAGCCAGAGGTCAGTTAGCAGAACTATGGAATGCTTAGCAGAGGATGTAGGAGGTGGGGTCCAGATCAGAAGCATGCAGTGGTTTCAGGGGATAAAGGAAATCTGAAGAGTAGTAAAAGCAATATGGTCTAAGGTCAGGTAGAAGTTTCAGATATTGAGAGACTCTGAGTTTGTTCTGACTTCTGGTGTTTTCATTTACAGCAAGATAAACTGTGCATACAGTTCTCCTGGCTCTGTTCATTCTGCACCAATTCATGTAATCCTTCCCATTCTTTTCTAAATCCCTCATAGTCACTGTTTCTTATAGCCAATGATCTTCCATCATATCCAGATACTAGGATATGTTTAGTCATTTCTCAAATGATGGGTATCATTATGTTCCTAGTTCTAACACAGAAAGTCCTGCTTTGAATATTTTGGTATATGTGAGATCATTCTCTCTATCTTTGATCTCCTTGGGGTATATGTCTAGTAGTGATCTCTCAATTCTACTTTTTGCCTTCCCTTCTCTCAGCTGCCCAGTTCTCCACCAACGGGGGAAATGGTGATCTCTAAGTCCTGGGAAGTTGTTTATATAACTGATGCAGCCTTCTATGATCTCTCAAGACAAGTTTTCACTGTCCTTATTCATCCCATCTTAATTTATAGTTATGCTATTATCTTATGGTTAGGATGTAAACCCCACATAGGCAAAGACAATGAGATGATGTTGCTAAAATGTAGTAGAAATTCAAGAGGTTATGTTACTGTTGTTATATTCCTTGTAGCACCAGGCACAGATTCTTGTAATTGGTATTGTTGTTTAGTAGTGTCTAACTCTTTGTGATCTCATTTGGGGTTTTCTTGGCAGAGATGCTGGAGTGGTTTGCCATTTTCTTCTCCAGCTCACTTTATAGATGAAGAAACTGAGGCAAACAGGACTAAGTGACTTGCCCAGGCTCGTATAGCTTGTAAGTGTCTGAGGTCAGATTTGAACTCGTGGCTTTGTGATTCTAGGTTTGGCATTCTATCTACTGCACCACCTAGTTACCTATATAAGGTTTAATAATATCAATCTATTCCTCACTTCCCAATTCAAGTCAAAATTATCACCAACACCACAGATCAAGATAGGCACAGAAATCTGATATATCATATTTTTTGGGGGGGAGGGGTGGGGTTAGGGAGGTGGGCTGTGAGCCAAGAAAGTAAAAAATCCCCCAACATGGTCTTGGTTCTTAAATGTCATTCCATTCTCTGATATAGGAGCTGTGTGTGCATGTGGACACCTCTTGTGACCCAGGAGGGATTAATATATTGCATTTCACAAATCCTCTCCTTCCTTACCTTAAACTCTGAGCATCTCTAACTTCTTTCAAAGCAGAGCTCAAGTTCTACCTTCTATACAAGGTCTTTCCTGGTCCAACCCCACTCCCCCCTCTCAGACCCAGTCCTTAGTGTTATCTTTCTCTTAAAATAACTCTTTATTACTTTTTGGCAGACATCATTTATTTACCTGTATGCATGTATCCCCTCAGTAGATTTAAAGCTTATTGAGGGCAGTGACCTAGTATTAGCACAGTGCCATCTTTATAAACCCATAAATATTTGTTGAACTGAATTAAATTGAACAGAATTGAAAAGCAGGAGGCAGAGTCAGGCTGGAATAATTCCAGAAGCCTTAAAAAAATATCAGCATATACTCAGGAGACATTAGTACAAATTGTCTTGTAGCCTTCCAGCACGTCCCACTTGAGATGCCCATAGTGCATGGAAATCTCCAGGAACAACTGCCTCCCACCAGCTCTAAGAAAGGGTCAATAGAATTGCAATCATTTTACAAGTGACCAGACAGAGTCAGTCACACGGTTCATTAACAATGGAAAGAGAATCGATCTTTGTGGAAAATGGTTTAGTTTCTTTCTCTAGACTCAGCCCTTTTGGACTCCTTCCCTCTCACAAACTTGCCTCCTTGCCCCGTGTATGCAGTACTATGAAGAAACAAACAAATCCCCAACAGGTGGCAGTGGGATAACACTTTGTTCTCCATCAATTTATTTCAAGGAGGAACGAAAAAAAAAATGTCCTCCTTGCTTCCGTTTCTGTATAGGACTTTCCCTTCTCCAACTTGCTTGCCAAAAATAACATTTTACACCCGTCTAACACCTTTTATTCTCTGAGCCCCAAGCACTTTATGAGCAAACAGTTATTATTATCTTCTCTGTGCTCTGATGGAAAAAAAACTGGAAGTCTAAAAATAATGACAAGCTGGAGGGCCCTGCTGAGGTCACCTGTCTCCAGGCATAGAATTACTCCAGGTATTTTAGACTGTTTTGTTTAAGAGCTCTTAGGAAGGATGTCAGTCAGTCAATAAATATTATTAAGTGCTTACTGTGTGCTAGGCACATAGGGCTTCCAGTCTGCCTCAGTATCTTATTTCAGTGGTGCATTAATTTAATTTATTTTATTTTTTGGACTAGATTTGTTAATTCTTGGCCATAAGGAACTCTTGGTGAGGAAACTCCCTCTATCTATGTAGATTGTTACCAGCTTTGCAACTAATAGCCTTACCGAGTTGTTTTGAGAATTGAGAAGTTAAGTGACTTGTCTAGGGTCACAGAGCCAGCATTTATCAAAAACAGGACTTGAAGCTGGGATATCACTAGAATTGTTTTTCCCTTCTCATCTTCCTTTTGTACTTTTCCCTGGCTTCTTTCAGCCAAAATCTTCTATAGGAAACCTTTTCCAATCTCCCTTAATTCTAACACCTTCTTCTATTGATTGTCTCCAATTTATTCTGTATATATCTTATTTATATATAGTTTGTATGTTATATTCCCTGTTAGATTGTGAACTTCTTTTTGAAATTCATGTTATTTTATTCAAACTCTATAGAGCATGACTGATCCTTTTTTTTTAAGAAAATGTTTAATATATGTTTTATTTTTCCCCAATTACATGTTAAAACTTTTTTTAACATTTGTTTTTTTTAAGTTTTGAGTTCTATGTTCTATCCTTCCCTCCCTCCCCTCCCCCCTCACTGAGACAGTAAGTAAACAGATACAGGTTAGATGTGTGCAATCATGTAAAACATTTCCATATTAGTCATTTTGTACAAGACAACTCAAATAAAAGAGTGAATGAAAATGAAAGAAAGTGAAAAATAGCATGCTTCAGTCTGTAGTCAAACAATGACAGTTCTTTCTCTGGAGGCGGATAGTATGTTTCATCCTTAGTCCTTTGGGATTATCTTGGATCATTGTATTGCTGAGAATAGCTAAGTCATTCACAATTCTTCATCGTATAATGTTGCTGTTACTGTGTACAATATTTTCCTGGTTCTGCTCACTTAATTAGCATTAGTTCATGTAAGTCTTTCCAGGTTTTTCTGAAATCATCGTGCTTGTCATTTTTTATAGCACAATAATATTCTATTACAGTCATATACCACAACTTGTTTAGCCATTCCCTAACTAATGGCCTTTGATTTCCAATTTTTAGCCACCACAAAAAGAGCTGCTATAAATACTTTTGTACAAATAGGTCCTTCCTCCCCTTTTTTGATTCTTTGGGATATAGACCTAACAAAGACTGTGAGCTTCTTGAGAACAAGAAACGTTTCCCCCTTTCTTTGTATCCCCAGCACTTAGTAAGTACTTAATAAATACTTATTGACTTGATTGTCTCTCCATTAGGCCAGGCTACCTCTCATTCCTGAATTCTCACTCTAGCCTTAGAGTTCAGTCTTTGAAAGTGCTTTCCATCCCTGTAACGTTTCCCTCTGATTGGATGGCTTCTCTTAGAACCCCAACTTTGGGAGGGTCCCTAGGACAGCCACGTCTCACTCCTCTCCAGGATATACCCAAGACTTTTTCTACCTTTGTCTCTCTCCCATTCCTTACTTATCAGCTTCTTTTTACATGTTGTTTCCCCCATTAGAATGTAATCTCCTTGAGGGCAGAGACTGTCTTTCTTTCAAATTTGTATTCTCAATGCTTACCACAGTGCCTGGCACATGGTAAGCGCTTAATAAAATGCTTGTAAACTTGTTGAAAAAGGGGCATTTAATTGTCAGTTTGTGTGAATGAATGGGCTGAGGGGAGTGAGCTTTACACAACCCTATTGCTTCCCTCATAATTCAACAGAGGTAGCACAGATGCCATAAAGAAGGGACTAATAATAAAATAAGTACAGGCGTAATTCGTTTTATTGCACTTTGCTTTATTATGCTTTGAAGATATTGAATTTTTTACAAATTGAAGGTTCGTGGCAACCCTGCATTTAGTAAGTCTATCTCTGCCATTTTTCCAACAGCATGTGCTCACATGGAGTCTCTGTGTCACATTTTGGTAATTCTCGCAATATTTCAAACTTTTTTATTATTATTATAACTGTTATGGTGACCTATGATCAGCGATCTCTGATGTTGCTATTGCAATTGTTTTGGGGCACCACATATGGCCCCTATATAAGATGGCAAACTTAATTGATAAATGTTGTGTGTGTTCTGACTGCTCTACCAACTGGTTGTTTTCCCATCTCTCCTCAGGCCTCCCTCTTCCCTGAGATACAACAATATTGAAATCAGGTCAAATTAGGTCATTGACCTCTAAGTGTTCAAATGAAAAGAACAGTCACATATCCTTCCCTTTAAATCAAAAGCTAGAAATGATTAAGCTTAATGAGGAAGACATATCAAAAGCCAAGAAAGGCCACAATCTAGGCCTCCAGTCGGATCAGTCAGCTGCCATCATCTTTGAGGCAAGACCCTCCACCAGTAAAAAGATTACAACTTGCTGAAGGCTCAGATGATGGTTAGCATTATTTTTTAACAACAAAGTATTTTTATTTAGGTATGTACACTGTATTTTTAGATATATTACTGTTGCATACTTAACAGACTACAATATAGTGTAAACATAACTTTTATATGCACTGGGAAGCCAAAAAGTTCATGTGACTTGCTTTATTGCAATATTTGCTTTATTATGGTGGTCTGGAACTGAACCCACAATATCTCTGAGGTATGCTTGGAAATACAATGTGAAATGAGACAGCAATGTGTTTATTGTACTTACTGGCTGGGTCTTCTCTCTTTTTCCTTTGATGCAGAAGAAAGAAAGATTTTGCTGCCCTAATGATGGCAATCTTCACGATTCATTGAGAACCTCACCCCCTCTACATAGTAAAAACATAATAGATTAATCTCAACTATACCACAGAACCACAGGATATGAATTGGAAGGACCCCCAGAAGACCTCTAGTTCATCCAATGCCCAAGGAATCTGCCCCGTGCAACATTACCAATAAGTGGTCATTCAGACTTGATTGGCCTTTAGTTTTCAAGTGAGTGGGAACCAACCTCCTACTTCCCAAGGCCTCCCATTCTATTTTTGGACAGCTATAATTCTTAAGAAGCTTAAATTTGTCTCTTTGCCATTTCTACCCACAGCTTTTGGTTTCTCCCTCTGGGGCTAGCAGGATAAGTTTAATCCATTTTCCATATGACAACCCTTCAGTTCCATGAGGACAGTTATCCTGTTACCGTAAATCTTCACTTCTTCAGAAGAAATAGTTCCATTTCTTTCAACTGAACATTATATTGGATTGTTTCCATCCTTACTGCCTTCTTTGGGATACACTTCCATTTGTAAACGACCTTCCTACAATATTGGTACCCCAAATGATGCATGATACAAAAGCTGCAGTCTGACCAGGGCTGAGTAGAGCAGAATCATCAACTCCTCATTTTGGACAATTTTTCTCTCAGTGCAGCACAAGATGACATTTGATTTTCATTTGTTTTGGCTGCCACGTCAAACTACCGATTCATTTTGAATTTGTAGTCCATAAAATGCCCGTTTTTTTTTTTTTTTCAGAGGAAAGCTATCCTCACTTCCTCCATTCTGGACTTGAGAAGTACAATTTTTTTAACCCAAATATTGAAGTATAAATTTATCTCTATCAAATGTCATTTTACAAGATTTGGCTCATTGTTCCAGTCTCTTGAGACTTTTTTGGATTCTAACTCTGTTATGTTAGCTATCCCTCTCATTTAGCTACATTTCTTAATTTGATAAGCATGTCATTTATGCCTTCATTAAAGTTAGTGATTATAAATTGTGAACCCGTGGGAGGTTCCTATACAAGGCAGAAGCCATGGTCACTGCACTAGACACCTTTTTCAAAGTTAAGGATAAAACATCCTTTTTTGTCATCGCTGACATTAAACAATTTCTTTTGGGGTATAATAATTTCTGAAACTATCTAACCGTACTGTCATCTAGCCAATATCTTTTCATTTTATCCATAAGAATAGCAGGAGAGATTTTGTCAACTGCTTTAGTGAAATCAAGGTATTTAATGTCTTTAGCTTTCCCCTAATCTACTAATCATCTTTCCCTGTCAGGAAAAGAAATAAGGTCAGTCTGGTATAACCCCTTCCAGAAGAAACCATGCTGGCTTTTAATGATTATGGTTTCCTTTTTTAAATGCTCACAAACCATTGCTTTAATAACATGTTTGAGAGTGTTGCCAGGAATCAAAGTCAAGCTCTCTGACCTATGGTTTGTTTCTACCATTTTTCATTTTTTAAAAACCGGGGGGAAATTGCCCCTCTTCATTCCTGCAGACCTTTCCCATCTTTCCACAGTCACTGGCAGTGGCTTGGCAATACATCTGCCAATACTTTCAATACTCTAGGATGTGGCTTATCAGACCTGGCGTCACAAACTCAGTGAGAGCTTCTAAGTACTCTCTTGTCGTCTTCTTTCTTATCTCCCTTCCCCTTTTTCATTATTTGGGGGTTATTCTGAACTTTGGAAACAATAACAAACACCTGGGTACTAGCCAATGACTTCAACCTCTCCCTGATTTATTTGCTATCAGGGTCCTGGATAGTTTCAGGTCCTTGACCTAGATCATAGTGTCCAGGCTAGAGGGTCTATAGGACCCTCTGCAGTTATTTCAGGTCAGATTGCAGTATCTCAGGTCCAGTTGCCTTTGGGTGTCCTTGTCAGAGCACTAGGCTTCTAGCACTGAGTCCTCAGGGTCAGAATACTGAGGGTCTTTGGCTACCCTCTCTTCCCCACTTCCCTTTTCCCCCAGGGTTCTTGCCCCTTGGCATAGAGCACTGCAGGCTTCACAAAGTGCCTCAGATCAGAGTGCTTCAGAGTTCTAGCCCCGTAGGAGTATCACAGTCAGAGCAAGGATTGTTTCCATCACCCTATCCTTAGTCCAAGCAGTCAGAGTGCCAATGGTTTCTGAGTCTCCCAGGTAGAGTGTACTGCAGGCTTCAGGTGCCCCTGGGGTTTCTCTGGTCTGAGGCCTTGCAGAACTACCTATGCTTGTCCTAGCTTCCTTGGTAGAAGGGTATGGAAGGCTCCTTTAGTCTTGGGCTGGATAAAGACTCTTATTGTAGTTTTACTTTGTATTTATTAAACAATATTGAATCTGGTGCTATTTTTCAATCTTTGCTGGGGTACAGGCAGAGAACTGAGACCCTTTGCGACTTTTTATGCCATCTTAACTGGGGATCCTTTTCAATTCCTTGCTAACCATTTTGCTCTAAACCAGCCAGCTCAAAAATCATTCTCCTGGGAAAATAGAATCAAAATAAGAGAGAAGTTCAAGCTTCTTCTTGTCTTCTGTTTCCATTGACTCATCCACCCCAAGTACTGACTGTCCTGATATTTTGTTTGGGTTTAATAAATGAGTGAATGAATAAAATATTTATTAAGCACTTATGTGCAAAGCTCTGGGGATAAAAATAACAAAGCAGAAATCATCTCTGCTCTGAAGAAGTGTGGTTCTAATGGGAAGACAATATAGATGGTAGGTTTCAGCTGTAAGTCAGATGGCAAGTTCTCATGGTCCTTAGGGTACAGAAACGAAGATAATACCTGTTCTTTAATATCACTTTTAACTGACAAAAATCATATCAGTTTTTGACGTTGAGCCATTTGACAATGCCGAGGATTTTGGTGACAAGAACTTTTTCCTGGGTCTTCAGTAGCTATGCCTGCAGTACTTGCAGAAACAATTTCTAGGTCACATCTCCATGTCATGTGTTGCTTCTAGGCATAGTGGCTATAGGGCTGAGTTGAAAGTAGAACCAGTGATCTCTCAGGATTTTGGTGGTTACCTGCCCATTAGTGGCCTCTGCTCAACAACTGCTGTTGGTGGCGGTGAAGAAGGTGGGCCCCCTTTTCACAGTGTTTTCTCAGTGATAGCTATGGGTCCCAGACTAGAAAGAGTGCTGGTGATCTGAAGAGGAGAAGTACTACTATTACTGCTGCTTTTGCATTCAACATCCTGGGCTATCTCTACTAGTGCCTGAGCATATGTGGTGGCCAAGATGGTGGAAGTGATTCCACTTGCCTAGCAATGCCACCTTTTATGCTTTTTCCTTCAGCTAGCCCTGCTCAACTACCCCATAGATGGCAGTTGGTGAGGTGGCTGGCTCTCTTTCCCCAGCACCTGCTTTTCTGAATGATGGCCATTAAAACTAAAACAAACCCCCTTTTGTTTTCCCTGGCATTCCATCAACAATCTCAGCTCATGCTGGACTTAAATGTTTTAGATTCTCTTAGTAAAGATTCTCTTATTATTACCTGGATGAATACTCAGTTATTTGTTCTTGCTTATATGTTCTACACAAGTCTTTTTCAAATATGAGTTGGTCAGTAAAATTAACTATGCAAAAATCTATCTAAGCTATATTTCCTCATTAGTCAGCTTTCTCTTTCTCTCATCAAGAATCATATTTGTTTGTGTTTTCACAATTTTATTCTTGAGTTTCCCATCCATCTTGGCCTCTCTTTTCCCATAGAATTTTAGTAACAAATTTAACTGAAAGCTATAGCCTCTAATAATTCTGCCTCATCTTTCCCTCTTTGTTATTTAGTATTTTAAGCAAATAATTATGGTAGAGATAGCATGAATTAAATGGTCAATGTGTGTATGCCAGCATGTTGTGTAAAGTGATAGATAAGTAGTATCTATATTTCCTTCTTTTTCCACTTGCAATTTGGGGACTTCGTTGAGTTGGTCCAAGGAAAAGGACAAGGCATCTGTTGTAGCCCCAACTGACTAGTCCAGTATCTCCCACAGCAAATGCTTATTGATTGATTATTCTTTAATCAGGATTGGATACTTTTGGAACCTCAAGTTCCAAGCTTTTGGATACCTCTGCTTATCAGAAGTTTCCCTAGTTCTTTGTTAGCCAGTGTTGGTCAGTACCATAGTTTTAGTTCAAGTGAGCAGGGGAGGAGACAGAGAAAAACATGAATGGGACATAGAGGTAACTAAAAGGAGAAAGCAGATTGCTTTTTTTCTTGTTTTCCTCTTACTGCTGTGGAGGGGGGGAAGCCTTTTTTTCTCCGCTAACTGCTGTTCTTAAAGTTCTCAAGGAGCAGCTCATAGCTGAAAAGTAAGAATTTTTGATTTGGAAAGGATTTTGGAAATAATTATTTTATTGATGAGGCCACTGAAGCCTGGAGCTGTGAAGTAATTTGCCCATAGTAAGTAACTGGAAGAATCAAGTTTTATTGAGGATGTAGTAGCTATGGCTAAATGGGGAGCAGGAAAAGAAATGATTATATTGGGCCAGAGTTATGGATTATATAGGGGAAAAAGCATTTTTCCCTATTATTTTACATTCTATGTGGTGGAGAGGGAGACAGATGAAGTTGGGGTGGGGGCATGGTATATAACTGAACATAGTATGTATACAATTTAAGATGTTTAATTGAGATGGAAAGCAGAGAGGCTCATGGGAGGAGGGTGTCTAGAAGCCATGGGTATTCAGGTCTAGATACCATGTAAATTAGAGAAGTTGTCAATTTTCTGCTGGCTACCTTGGTGGTGACTTCGAGTTCCTGCTCTCTTTCTTTCCTGGTCCTCTTCCCCATTCAGTGGCTATACCAACAAAGCTTCCACCCACACACCTGTGTTATGTACTCACACACACATGCACCCATGTTCAGTCTGGTTCATGGTAGCCTCCTGGCAACCAAGGAATATTTTTCTTACAGCATCTGGCTCTGCAGATGACCAGTTGCATTGTATAACTGACTCAGAGACTGGCAAGGCTGTTGGCTTGGGGAAACATTCTTTGGCATTATTTTTAGCTCTGGCTGCATGATGAGTTGACTTGATGGGTTTGTACTCTTGGGTGCCATTTATCTTTGAATTCTCCTTTGTGAGTTGTGGGTGACGTGCTCCAGTCCCACTGTTTCAGTGTCTGTGCATCTATCTGACTCTGTGTATACGGATGTGTATCAACACTGCAGACAGCAGGACACTAATTTCTTCTTTGTGAAGAGGGAGGACCATGGCCTTTCAGTTAGCATGTAGGCCTTGGCACTGGTTATTCAGGGCTTCTCTCCCAGCCTATGCCTTACTCACTGTGTGGTCTTGGAAGAATAGTTAGTGTCTCTAAGCCAGTTATCAATGGCACAATCACAAACCAGGAGGACAGAAGGAGTGGTGTTCTGCAATGATTGGCCCGGGGCCCAGAGCTAGTTAAACCATGGAGCAATAACTTGGGACCAAAATAAGAAAGTATGCACACTAAATTTGTGGATGTCAACAAGTTGGGTGGGATGGCCAACAGGACACTGGAAGATAGAATTAGCATTCCCAAAAGCTTTGAAAAGCTAGAAAAATAGGCAGAGACAAGTAGGCAAGATATCAATAGAGCCAGTTAGGAGGACCTTTAATGAAGATCCTTCCACAATTCTACCCTTACTGATGTTCTCTGAACTTATAGTATCACAGAATTAGAGATGAAAGTCATCAGGTCCCATTCTCTCATTTCACAGATAAAGAAACTAAGGGCTAGAAAAGTCAAGTGACATATACGAGTTTTCCAAGATGGTTTTACTGTCAGGGCTGGAATGACCTCTGTCTTCTAAGTCTCAATTTAATATTCTTTCTTCTATTCCCATGTTTCTACCTACTTATTCCCTACCTCCCTCCACTCCAATTCTGATTAGTTTATCAGACTAACTATAATTATGCAACAGAGAATGGGACACAAAGTGGGCAGATTTAGATTAGGGAGAGGACGAGAACAGGTACCTTGACCAAAGATGGCAGATTGGCGTAGGAAACCAAACCAGGGGTGGGGAGGAGAAGAAATGAGAATATGGAGAGCAGCATGAACAAAGCTGTCTGACTTGGAGAAATGGGACACCCTGAAAGAAGTGAGGGAAAAACTGAAAAGAAGGAAATTAATGATAATAAAAACTCCCATTTATATGGTATCTTATGATTTACAATATGCTTTCCTGTGAGGAAGCTAGTGCAAATATCATTATCTTCATTTTATAGATGAGAAAACTCTGAGTCAGAGAAGTCAGGTGACTGGCCCATGGCTATTAAGCTAGTAAATGTTGGAGCCAGAATTTGAACCTAGGTCTTTTGAGTAAAGATCTAGTAGTCTTTCTGTCTCATTATAGTGAAGACAGATTTAGCCTGTTATCATATTTTGCTTTGGGTTAGTCCTCCCTTCCACATTTCTGTATACTGTTCAGTCCTTGATGCAAATACTGCATCTTATTTCCATTTATAGATGCTGTTTTGGATAAAATTTGCCTGTGTGTGTAAAAAAAGAGGTAAGAAGCTGGATCTCCTCTATGGGTTGTCTATCTAACTGTGTATTATAGTTTGAACAATCAATCTTCTTCATCCATATGTTTATTTCCTGTGTGGACACTTGGTCAAATTCTTTCGAGTGATCATGGATCTCATTTGGGAGGCTCCACAGTGTTTCAGGGCTTGATACAATTTGGACAAAGTCACCAGCAAACGGAAGAGTGTGTGGCAAACAGAGCCTCAGTGCTTGTAGGGAATTCTTATTCCATTTGGACGCTGAGCTGACCAAGCTCTATGATGATGGCAGACATCTTCAGAATGCCTGAATCTTCCTGTTTTGTATGTGGCTTGATATTAATAATCAGGTCATTAAAAGAAGAGAAATCACTTATAAACAATGATGTTACTTGTGTGTAGCTTTTCTAGACAATTGGCTTATTTAAATCTTATCACAGCCCTGTGACACAGGCAGGACATAAATTATTATCCTCATTTTCCAGATGAGGAAACTGAGGCTCAGAAATGTAAATTGTCTTTTGCTCAGTCGAATGAATAGTTAGTGCTAGATCTTGGATTCGAACCTAAATCTTTTGATGCTTGGTTCGGGGTACTTCATCATGTTGAGAGGTGAGGTAAAATAGCTTATGTGTGTATGTATTTGT
This sequence comes from Vombatus ursinus, assembly GCF_900497805.2. Taxonomy (NCBI): domain Eukaryota; kingdom Metazoa; phylum Chordata; class Mammalia; order Diprotodontia; family Vombatidae; genus Vombatus; species Vombatus ursinus. The sequence continues at coordinate 19,784,553 of NW_020940527.1, forward strand.
GTGTACGTGTGTATGTGTATGTGTGTGCATGAATGAGTATCAGTTTGAAGAAGGGCCTAGGTCATACCCAGAGAAGGCCTTCAAGAAAATACAAAGTTGGCATCTTCATTTTGGGTCACAAGTATTCTTCCTTTAGATGGTTAAGAGAAGTCAGCAATAAAAACTCAAGTCTTTCTGTAGATAAAGAACAAGGGAACCTCTGAAGAAAGCATTTATATAGCACCGACCAGCCAGTTTTCCCCCTTCCTTTCCCCCTTTGGTGCTGCAAAGTACTTGGTGATGTTGAAAGACAGTCATTCTCTTTAAACTGTGTTTGTTGGCAAGTTAGCCAGTTAGAATTCCAGGTTTGCAAAGCCAGCTCTTCGGAGCCTAATGTCAGGATCCTCGGCTGTCCTAGAAGGGATTCGGGATGGGAGTGGTTACCATGCCTGTATATCCTATAGAAAGGAACCTGTAGAAGGCTCTTCACTGCTGGAAAAGTTGTCTTCCTGGGGTCCAACCCTCAGCTCCTGTTCAACTTTCCCATGCTCTTGACACTCAGCTAGTTTCTGATTTAGCTTTTATTTTCCTTTTTCCCCACTAAGCTTAATTATTTCCTCTTGATATCACTCTCTGGTATCCCACTCTGCACATGGCCTGCCTATTTCAATTGGCCACCTTGAGTCCTTTAGCTCTTATTAGTTTATCAAATTACCGACTGGGTGGGATTTTCTGCTTCACATGACCAGACTTCCAGGAGCCAAGGCAGGCAGTGAATTTGGCAACTCTCAGGTTTGGGGCGCAAATCCTAGATGATCTACTTTAATGGACCCTGCTCGGATGAGACCCAGTTCTTCTCTTCCAGTTTCTGCAGATTGTGGCCCATTGATCCCCAGCCAACCTGTAGCCTCTAACCAAGCCCTGATACCAAGGCATTGTGTTTTCTAGTAGTATTACCAGGATTGCATCTGAGAACTATGGGTGGAAGGTGACAGAAAGAGAATCCTCCATACCTCCTAGGAATTCCTGGGATCTCCAACATGTGGCCAATGATGCACTGTAAATATGACTTAGCCCTCTGATAAAACACATGAATTTCCTTGAGAGACAAGGGCTTCCTTATAGAGGATTAAAATGAACACAGTCTATTTTTGGAAATTTTAATTTTACACACACGGGCAAATCTTATCCAAAATAGCATCTATAAATGGAAAGTCTACCATTTAACACAAGGACTAATGATTCAGACTCAGACACCGAAGGATTATATTGGATTGCACCCCAGAAGGGTTCCAACGCCAAAAGTCAAGCCTAGAATTCAGAGTCACTTTATAACAGATAGCCTCAAGCCTATCTGTGCAAGGCTGCCAGCAGACTGTGTGTTTTGCAAGATGAGAGTATAGACTGAGAAAGTGTGTTCCATTTGCCACTGAGAGGGCAAAATATTTAAGTAGCATTTATACAGCACTTTGAGGTTTTGCAAGGCTTTTTTACATGTTATCTCATCTGATCCTTAATGACTCTTTGAGGTAGGTGATACTAGTTTACAGATAAGGAAACTGAGGCTGATGGAGGTTATATGACTTGAAGAGCAGGCAAAGCATTTCTCCCAGTTAAATACTCTCACATACAGCCAGCCTCAATTCGCTCTCATGCCTTAGAAGTCAGGTTGCATCGGGATTCATCTTCCTATAAGTTTCAGGCCCAAGAAACCCCCAGTATAGCTCAAGGTTATCCAGTCTAAATACCTGCTTCGAAGTTGTCATGGGAAGGTAGACTGTACCTTCCTCAGGCCAGAGGTTATCAGCTTTATTTGGGGGGCTCTAACCACTGAAAGATGCAGCCATTAGGGTCATCAATTGAAAGTAACTGTTTTGAGCTAATGACATTGGCCCAATGATATCTTCACCAAGACCTCCTAATAGAGACTGAACATCATAGGTGTCTCATGAATAAACTAGGATGCAAAAATTAAATTTTGTTAATATTACTATTGTGACAAGTAGACTGCCACCAGGAGAATGGTAGTTTGTGAATTTGGTTATGTGGACCAACCTGTGAACTTTTTCTAAGACATAAATATCTAAGTTTCAGATTATATGATATATGATTCAGTAAATTATGCTTCCATAAAATAAAGGTTTTTATTAAGTAAAATAAAAATTATTAAATAGTCATAAACTACTAATATTGCATACTTTTTTCACAGTAACATGATATACAGCAATATTTCAGGAAATACAAATGCCCCTGTATTACTAGTCAACTTTACTTCAGTACTTCAGGGATCAATAAATTCATTGCTGTGGGTCCACTTTCCACCAATTCAGAATGTAACTCTACCATACTTTAGTAGATGATTTAATGAATTGTAGTTATAAAAAATCACCATGAAGTGGCCAACCCTATCTTGATGAACCTTTTCAAAACTCCATTATTGGGTCCATTAATGCCTTTCTTGTTTGAAAGAACCTGCCAGAGTTTATGCTTAATCATGGTGAAACCTCAGAGTAGATTTATAGTTACTAATTCCTTCTTAATCTAACTTTAATTTTTTAAAATAATTAAATAACAACTTTTAAGTTTCAAATTCAGCCTCAGACACTTCCCAGCTATATGACCCTAGACAAGTTGCTTAATTCTGTTTGCCTCAGTTTCCTCATTTGTAAAATGAACTGGAGGAGGAAATGGTAAACTACTCCAGTATCTTTGCCAAGAAAACCCCAAATAGGGTCATGAAGAGTCAGATACAACTGAAACAACTGAACAACAACTTCCTTCTATTAAAATGAAATCTGCTATCCTGTAACTTCTGTCCATCAGTTCTAATTCTATCTTCTGGAGCCAAATAGAACCTGGTATATTTCCAGATGTTTTAGAACCTGGTTTATGCTAGACACTAAATAAGATAAACCTTTTCCTTTTTCTTTTTTTCCCCTTCTGAACATTTAAAATATATTTGCATAGTCCTACTTTGATGCCTTATCATGGCAAGAGGTGACCTTGGGCTCACAAAGGGCCATGCCATTGGGATACAAGGTCTAGCATTCCTGAGCTCATGAGGTGCCAGGTTCAGGCCCACTCAGTGATGGACAGTCTCTTAGTTGCTTGAGGGCTGGTCAAGCTGAGGGTGAAGAAGCTTGTCACCAGGAAGCTGACCACTGGGTGATGGTGATTTTTTTTTTTATCCAAGCCAATTCATGACAATTATCTACAAAAACATGGAGAGGCTTGTAATGCACCTCTACCTAGAAAGTACCCAATTTTTGTTTTTAAAATATTTAAGTCTAAGTGTCAAATAGAACTGAACTGTTTCTGCAGGTAGGTTAGAGTGCTGAATCTGGAGTCAAGAAGATATGTGTTCAAATCCTGTCTCAGACACTGACTATGTGATCCTGAGCAAGTCACTTTACCTCTGTCTGCTTCTGTATCCTCATTTGTAAAATGGGAATAAAGAGGCAAGTAGCACCTCTTTCTTAGGGTTGTTGTGGGGATCAAATGAGAAAATATTTGTAAAGGACTTAGCAAATCTGAAAGCTCTATATAAGAATTGTTCCTATTATTTTGAGGCAGCTAGATAGCACAGCGGATGAAGTATGAGGCCTGAAGTCAGGAAGATCCACCTTCCTGAGTTCAAATCTGGCCCTAGTTATGTGACCCTGGGTAATTCACTTAACTGTGCCCCAGTTTCCTTGTCTGTAAAATGAGCTGAAGAAGGAAATACCAAACCACTCCAGTATCTTTGCCAAGAAAATTCCAAACGGGGTCATGAAAAGTTGGACATGACTGAAAATGACTGAATGACAAGTTCCCAATCTCAAAATTGGCATGGCAGTTTGAGCCAGATGATATCAGTATAATTCTCCAGAAAAGCACTTCCCTGAAGACAAGTGCATATGACACTTTGGTGTAAGGACTTGCCAGTCCCTTGTCAGGGCTGCTCATCCATCTTTGGTGTTCACCTGGCACTCAGCTCTCACCTGTGACTCCAAAAAGCTGTAGCACGTACAGCAGTCACACCCTGGTAGATGGGCTAAACCAGATTGAGGGTAACTGACAAGCCTCAAAGCTGTCAATAAGTTAGGGGGATGTCCACCCCAAGCATATGAAGACTTTCTCCAGCAGAATGGGCCAGTGAGAACAATTTTTTCCAAAAGCCACGAAGGGGGCTGAAGCCCGTGCTGTGGAGAACTCAGAGCTTGGTCGGGCATTGAAAATGCCAAGGTCATCTACTGCATCCTGGGCCTTCACCACTAGTCTTGACTTATGTCTTGTCACTGGACTTCCAATGACTCTGGAAGAGAAAGTGAGACTGAAGATTTTGCACAACTTTACCTCACTTAAATCCAATTTACGTGGAAATCAAGACATCACTATGACATTATGATGTCATTGGTCCTCCTAGAAACTGAAGACAACAGCAGCTTTGCCTATAGTACGTTCTTAATGAATACTTGTTCAATTTAATTGACTAAAGGTGATATAGGCACAGGGACTCTTACAAGACTCAGCATTCTGTGCTTTGAAGGTCACTGCAAACCTCCCTCCTTAAAAAAAAAAAAAAAAAAAAAAAAGGGAAATGCCTGAGATTGTACCAGTCTCTGAAATTTTGCCATTATAGATGTATTCATTTCAGTCTTAAAGAATCCATAGCAACCAACACTTAAGGGTAATTGAACCAGTTCCAATCAGACTAAAGCTCTGGAGTTCTTACCTCTTTTTGAGTGTGTGACGGACTTCTTTGGAAGTCTGGTGGACATTGTGGCTCTCTTCCTAGACTATTATTTTTAAATGAATACAGTAAAATGCACCATATAACAAAGAAAAAGCAATTATAGTTGAAAGAAAGGTATATCTTTTTCTCATCCAAGTTTCAGATCTGGACCTCTTGGGGTTCTGTGGATTCCAAGCTAAAAATCCTTTCCCTAAGGGAATAAGATGTAAGTTAAGAGTCTGAAGGAGGGGCTGGGTTGGGAAAAGGAAGAACAATAATTCTAGGAGAAATCAGATAAAGGCAGGAGCACCAGAAATGAGAAGAAGCATTTAAAAGTGAAATGGGAAGGATAATTCTCTCTAACTTCAAAATTTTTGCCAAGGTCTGATCCTAATACCTATTTTTACAGTGACTAGAAAAGAAGGACCTCTGTGCATTCTCTGAATAGATGAGGACCAGGTGAGTAATTGACATAGCTACAAGACCACAAGTTTCACTATGAATTTTGCTGGGGAAGGTCGTGATGGGGACTGGACCTGGGATGTCATCAGCAAAAGAGTAAATGACTCACGAAAGATAACTTCATGCTAGAATTAGGATCTGAACCCAGGTCTCTCCAACTCAAAGGCCACCTCTTTACCTATTTCACTGTCATGTGCTTAACTCCCATCAACCTGAGTAACTGATCAGTCCTATTTCCCTCCTGTTTCTGGGGTTTAGCTGAGGAAGAGATTATATGTAAAAACCATTATATTGTATGTAAAACCTTAGAGGTTCTGTTCTTGTTGGCATGCCTACTTACTCCCTGTACACATTTAGGAAACTCCTCCAAGGGCTATCGGGCCAAACTGTGGGTGAGCTTCTCCATACAGGTCCTCTGATAAGAGACATCCTGTTCATCTTAGGCCCCACACAGGAAGCCTTGCTCCTTTGGGAGGACCTACTCTCATCTGAGCTTTGTCGGAGCCAAGATGAGGGATCAGAGGTGGAATTCTGTGAAACTTCTGATAACTCCTTGTAAAATCAATATCTAGTATTTTAATATCTGATATCTTTTTTTAAAAGGAGGTTACCTGTCTCCCTCACTCAGTGACGTATAGGTTGGTCTTTCAGGAACCATCACTCTGGGAGGCTATATGGTGGGCTGCTTGGGCAGGAACTATGCCTTTGAGGTGGAAATAACAGGCAGCCAGAGGTTCTAATTTTCTTAGGTATCTGAACCTTCCTCCCCCTTTCCAGACCTCAAGGCCTGAGCTGGAGAGAATGACAAGAATAGGGCTTCTTGACAGGATTACTGATCCCCTAGTGAGATACAGGACTGCAAGAGATGGGGGAGATCCAGCTAGCTTAATTCCTCATTGAGCTGATGTCCGGAACAGTATTTTGGTTTAGGTTGGGGGCTGGAGGAAGCTGCGGGGGGAGGGAGAGTTATGGAATTTTGGTGGGGTTTCTGGAGACACATTCCCCCCCCCCCCATCAAATTAAAGGCCTGTTTTCCAAGGGAAATTTGATGGAAGGAGCCCCATGTTTTTCTAATGAAACGGAAGCCTGAGCTCAGCAAACAAAAGGGATTCTTGTTTGAAAGTAATTCTTGCCCCAGCTTCTAGGACTACCAGGGGAATCAAATTAAAAAGAAAAAAAAAAAAACAGGCAGCAGTACAGACGCCAAGCAGTGCCAGATTCAGAGGGAGCTCAAAGCTCAACTGTTCAGACCCCACAGTTTGGGGTTGTGGAAGGGAAAGGATTGGGGGCTGGGAAACTGCTGTCCGCATTGGCCATCCCAAGGTCCTTTAACCCTTTAGCACTAAATAATTTAAGAGAAGGCATTGTTAGATCATCTGCTCAATCCCTGCTGTAGACACTTATCCTTCCACCACAACCCCAACACCTCTATTCCTCCTCACCCTCCTTGATTTTCAGGTACTTATAATCGCAAAGTCTCAGTCCTTTGCCAACTGAAACTTGGCACGCAGGCCCTCAACTCAGCAGGGGTTTGATCGCCAAATCTGACAAAAAGTACTGGCGTTTTCAGGAGTCACTGAAGTCCAAAACCAATAGGTTTTTGCCCCCCTATTCCCTGCACTTAAAAAAAAAATTGTTTTTGTAACTCTCAGCCTTGCTGACACTCCAATCTACTCAGTGAGCCCCTACTGGCCTTAATGCTGACAAATGATGGGTTTGTCAGGAAGAGGATATCACCCTTATACACTAAGTGATGGGAGGGGTGACAGACAAAGGGGTTATTAAAAAAGGAATAAGACTAGGGTATGTGCACGCAGTAGCTGCAACAAGACTGAGCTGTCTGTTTGCTGAAGATCTGGTCCTTAACTTGGATTTGGGAGCTATAGCCAGAATGGAAAAAAAATGATAATGACCAGAAGGGACTAGAGATGCTTAGCTTGGAGAAGAGAAGACTTAGAAGGGATATGATAATTGTCTTTAAATATTTGAAGAGATTGAATAAGGAAGGGGGTTAGATTTATCCTGTTTGGTCCCAGAGGAAAGAATTAGGAACAATGGGAGTGATTGGGAAGAGACAAATTTAATTTTTTTTGTCAGGAAGAACTTAACAAATGGTTATATGGAAAAGTGGAATGGGGGAGATAGGGCATCCCCCTTTCTGTTCCTAAGTCTTCAAGCAAAGGCTGGTTTGCTGGGTACTGATATGAATTGGTCTAGATACCCACAGAAGTACCTTTCCATTAAGAATTCCTGTGCTCTGCTATTTTGTGATTCTCTATCATGCATTTAGGGTGAGAGATGCTTCCTGGGTGCCAGTTCTAAGAGGTAGTTCAGTCCTGAGTATTGGGTGCTCTGAACACGATAGATTTAGACAGGTCGACTTCAGCACAATTTGATTGGGAGGAAAACCGCTGCTCTGACCTTGGCCTCCACTTTCTTCTCCTAGATGGTATACCCCTGACATTTTCTGAAAGTAGTAGTGGGGAGTTCATAGATTGATCTGAGAGAAGAGAGTCCTTACTATTGTATTTGGGACACAAGGGGCTGGGCTACTTTAGGTGGAGATGTATTTTATTTTAGATTACATTTAAAAAAATTACAAACTGAATTTGCTCTTATTGAGTGATGCGAATTTGGTACAAAGTATGCAATATGAAGAATTCATAAAGTATTTTGGTGGAAGAAAGGCAGAGAGGTAGGGAGGGGTGAAAAGTCACTAGTTGGCCTGTTTTCATATGTCATATGAAGTTCTAGCTTGTATGTTGTGGGAATTTCTAGCTTATATGTTGTGGGACATGGCTAAGACATGTTCATGTATTTACAATTTTATAAATATAATATATCCACACACATACATATATATGTGTGTGTATGTACATATACATGCATGTATATGTTGTATTTTGCATTTAGAATATATATATGCATATACACACATATATATGGTGCACACACACACACACACACACATATATAGTGAAACTCTCACTATGTAGCAGAGTGAATTGTTAGTTGTATGTCAGAAGTGATTTGGTATTTTTACTCTGTTAAATCCAATTTTCTCAAATGGTTTGTACTTCATAGATGTTGGTGTGCATTACTGAAATCCTCTTTGTAGCTAAAAATGTGCCAATTAGCTAGACAGCTTTTGTTACATGTGCAGTGAGCTAAGTTTTCACTCTGAGAGTGGAAAATTTGTGTCTCTAGTTAAGCAAGCATTCAAACTCGATTTTGATTGTAAAATAAGGGTTCAGGCTAAGACTTAGGCTTCTCACTTATTATGTATCACTTATGTTAGAATATGAATTGATCAGATGCATAGATCTTATCACTTTTGTGATTATGATTTGGATACATGTCAGTCAAGTGAACAATCGCCAAATGTACAAAAACAATGAAGCTTAGCATATAGGAGGAGGATACCAGGAAAGTGGTGATTCCTCCATCTGAAGTAATTTTTCCATCATTAGCTCTTATTTAATTACTCAACTAGACCTACATGACTTCACTCATAACTATATAGTGATAGTGTTTATGAAGGATTTAGCAGAGTGCCTAGTACAGAATAAATAGGTTTTTAATAAATGCTTGTTTTTACACCCCCCCAACACCCTCCATTCCTAAATCAAGCTAAGTTTTTAGCATCTAGATTAAAAAGATGGAATCTCCTTCAAGAAGCCCAAAAATATGGAACTTCTCTTGAGTGGCATCAAGTATGAAGATGTATTAGGATGTAGCAATACCAAATACTACTGCTTTATTTGTGAATGGTGGCACAGAAAATAATACTGCACTGTGATTAAAAAAAAAACCAAAATAAAAAACATTGCCCTAACTACTGGTTAGTATTGCTAAACTGTATCTCACCACTAATGTATATTAATCTTGGCAAAGTGTCAAAGTGATAGATTAAAATGTTATTTTTAATCCAAAAAAAAATCAATTTCCAAAGGTCAATTAGGCTAAAATTTAAAAAGTCATGTTTATGGGTTCTCAATTAAGAGAAGTGATAAAAAATGATCATTTTAAAGAATAGTTGAGCAAAGTTGAAGGAGATATAGAAAATAATTTTCAAATGACCAAAAACTGTCTGGGAAACTACAAGGCAGAAAATTAACAAAGAAATTGTCAATAATTTTTTCAAAGCCTATGAAGTTATGGGACTTGAGCTTGTCATTAAAGACCTCTTTGTTAGGTTCACATTTAGGCTTCTTTCTAGCAAACCTAAGTTCTATCAGTGATAAGCAGGGAACACGCTTTCATCAACATAACACCACAGAAGGACAACAATATCTGGGCAGATGGAGTCAAAGCACAATTGCCATGTACTATTACTGAGGCAAAATACAACAGGAAATCAACAACAACAATATTTTAGGTGATGAAAAGAAGCACAATTTTGTTTAGCAAAGGACAATATTTTAAATTACAAAAACGAATTACATAAAGATAAAATAGATAATAAAAGTAAAAAAGGTGGTAAATAAAATGTGAAGCCGTACCTGAAATCAACACAAACACGTATGTACACAAATGTTATAAGGTTCACCTAATTTTATGGCATGGCTCAAAGAATTGCTTTTTTTTTTGATTTTTGTTGTCTAATCAAACACAGAAGATTAAAAAGGAAATATGGGTGTATTCTCTGGAGAATTTCTATAATACTCTCTTACATCAAAGTGTCAGTCAGGACAAGAACCCAGATAATCTGACTGCTAGGCTGGTAATATTTCTACCAAATGTCTCACTTCTACTTTATTAGAAAGCAAAATCAATGTTAGCAATTCAATTTTGGGGCAGCTAGGTGGTGCTACAGGACACAGAGCTCTGGGCCAGGAAACAGGAAGACTCATCTTCCTGAGTTCAAATCTGGCCTCAGACACTTACTAGCTGTGTGACCCTGGGCAAGTCACTTAACCCTGTTTGCCTTAGTTTCTTCATCTATAAAATGAGAAGGACATTGCAAACCACTTTAGTATTTCTGCCAAGAAAACCCCAAGTGCGGTCACGAAAAGTAGGACATGACTGAAACAACACAACAAAGCAATTCAATTTAAGTGTCTAGTATATCCAAGTTTGTGGTGGAGATGTAAAGATTAAAACACCTATGAAACATGGGTTTGTAACCTCTCCCTACCCCACCTCTGTCCCCTGCCCCCCAATTGTATCATTAATAGAACCCCGCAGAGCTTCCACTCTATTGGCATGTCCCTCAAAAAACAGGTTACATCCCCACCAGTTATGATACTGGGGTAGGCCTTCATGGAGGAAAGAATGTTAAGGTAGTGACAACTAGAAGATATCTACCTTGGGGAAATTCTAAGCTCTCTATCATTTTGCTTGGCAGGGATTACAATTAGCTGTAATACATTTGTCTTTTAACCCAGCATGGAGACGACCTTAATGTGGGAGAGGGAGAGGGAGAGGAGAAAATGAAGAGAGGCTGGGCATGGGCTTGCTGTACTCAAGGGTAAAGGAACCACAAAGGAATGCATTCTGGGTAAGTATTCATTAACTGCCTACTATGGGCCAGTCACCGTGTTGGGTGTTAGGGATATAAATGCAATATGAAAATAGTCCCTGCTCTCAAAGAGCTTACATTTTATGAGAGCAAGCAGGGGTAGACATTCCATTCTTTTGGGTCTTTTCAGTCTTGCATCCTCAGGTAAAATGGAAATTCCCCTGAGACTGTTAATATGATTGGAGAAAAACAGATGGTTTCGGAAAGCCAGAGCCCAAAGAACTCCAGCTGTAAGAAGTAGGCAAAATCTATGTACTTTTCAAATTTTCCAGGGTCCAGCAGGAGTATCTGATAATATTAAGAACAAGAATATCACCATTTGCTTCTAAAAGGCATGTGAATTTATGCACAAGGGATTTACTTGGACTGTTATCTATTTAGCCTAGGGTTCCATCCTCCACCTTCAGAACTGGGTAAGAGAATAGCCTTCCAATAAAGACTCAGTGAATTCTGATAATGGCCATTCTCATTTAATTGGGCTCCTAGCTACCACTGTGTAAACACTTTGATACACACAACTAACCTCCCCAAATCTGGCCTGAAATCAAGCCAAGGTGATGGCTTCAAAACATTCAGTTGGTTGATTGGTTCCCATTGTTTGTGGGCTCTGCTGGAGGCTCCACCTCTGTGATTTCCCAGGGAAACTGAGGGCCAAGAAACCAGTGGAGCACAAAAAAGAGAAGTCCCCAGGGGAGAAGGTCTCAGAGATTCTGACCTGCTTTCCACAGAGGTGGCCACTTCAATGTGTAGGAAAAGCAGTGCCGTGGCTTCCGATACGGTCAACCGTTGTTCTCTCTTCCCACTACCAACCAGGGGTGAGTCTGCCTTTCTCAAGGCCCCCACAGAGGAAGTGTTGCTACCATGCTTTGCTTTGTTTGTCCATGTAGACAATCACCTGATTTCTTTCATCCTGGACTTCCTGTGGGGTCTACAAACTATTAATCATTTGTCCCCTTATCTCCACTAACATAGTCACTATCCTAGTTCATACCCTCATCATTTCTCACCTGGACAACTACAATAGCTTCCTGATCATTTTTACTCTTTCCATCCCTCTCCTCTCCACTCCATCCTCCATATAGCTGCCAGATTTATATTCCTAAAACACAAATATGATCATATAACTCTCTTACTCAAACATTTTTAGTGGCTCCCTATTAGCTGTAGAATATAATACAAAACCCTCAGCTTGATATTGAAAGCTCTTCACATTTTTAAAACTATCTTTCCAGATTTATTTCATATTACTCTCCTTCACGTACTCTATTTCAGTGAAACTTGTTTCTATTGTACATACAAAACCTTCTACTTTTTCCCTTCCCTTGCCTTTCCTTGCCTTGTCTTCCCTTCCTTTCCCACCTGAAAGGAAGAAAGATTTGTATCCTAGGTGACATAGAGCACCATTGGTAGAATCCCCAGGAATCGACACTCCCAGGTCAGTAGTCTTCTCCCTAGACCATGGCTGCCTGATGTACAATATTAGCTTCAGAGTTTTTCATTCAGTTCTTTAAGGATTATGCCACCCCAGATTTCTCATCTTCAAGGATTCTGTGCATATTTCAAGGCAAGGCATTGTTCCTTTATTTAGTCTTCATATAAAAATACTGAGAAATAACTCAGTACTGATTTCATGTATTTGAAGTGTTATTATGTACAGAAGTGGCCCTTAAACTTTTTGGCTAAAGGACCACTTGGGTGAGGCCAAGTTGTGGACCACCTCCCCCATGCACTTCTGTTTGCCATGGCTTATAAAACTTCCCAAGAAATATGGGAAGACTTGGCTCACCTTTCGATGAGACACAAATGAGGTGCTGTCTGAATTTTTATTAAATTCAATCAGAATTCATGCTCCATGCCAGAAACCAAAGGAGAGGCATTGCCATATAAACATAAATAGAAGAGGTCAACTTTAGGATTTCAAGGGAAGTCTTAGGAACCTTCTCAGGACCAAGCCCTGAGAAACACACTGAGGAGAAAGATGCAGGACAGATTAAATTAAAAGTGGAGATCATTTATTTAGACATGAGGAAGAACTTAACAACATGAGTGATTTAACAATGAAATAGGTTTCCAAAGGAGCTTATGTAAGCCCTATCCTTGGAGATCCTTAAAAAGAGGAAGGACAACTCCTTGCTTTAGATAGGTTGGGTGTCCCCACCCCAGAAGGCAAAAGGCAAAACCAGAGAGGCTTTAGGTATTATTTCCCCTTCTTATTTAGGACTCTTATGGGTGGATTAACTTGCCAGAATTCAATGAGGAGAGTCTCTACAATCTTATTTATATTTAGTTGGCTTGGGAAACCATGGCTAATCCTCCCCACCCAAATGCCACCTTTACTTCTTTGGCTGACCTATTCAAAAAGTTGGATGAATAACAGTGCTGTAGATTACATTTCCAAGTGGAAAAAAAAGTTCTGTGTCCTCCCTGTCTTATATTATACTTATACCTTTTTAACTTTGTTTTCCCTCACACCCTTATCTTCCCCAATAGAAGATAGGCTCCTTGTAGGCAGGGATTGTGCCATGTTTTTCTTTTTATACTTAGTACTTCATACAGTGCCTTCCAGAAATTAAGCACTTAAATGTTTATTGGATTTGAGTTAACTAAGACAGTGCCTGTCTCCATGGAACTTAATGGTCTGGCAGGGGAATATGACAAATTTTGTTGTTGTGTTGATTGGACTTGTGATTTCATTGCCACTGAACTTCCAATGAGGACACTCTCTCTACCAGTTCTTATTAGCACCTGAATTACAATTTATCATCTTAGAGAGTGACCTAGATGAGAGCACTGAGAGGTTAAGTGAATGAATGAATGAAGTATATATTAAGTGCTTATTACATGCAAAATCACTTACTAAATGACTTGCCTAGAGTCTCATGGCCAATATATGTCAGAATAGGACTGGAACCCTCATTTCCCAGGCTCAGTTCTCTTTCCAAGGTTGGCCAATGTGATCCCAACACTCTGCCACAACCAGACTGGTATATAATTGGGAAATATTTAACAAAGTAAATGAAAGTACAATAGGACACAGATAATGTTAATATGTGGTTTTCTTAGTCAAGATGCAGCCCACAGGGATCCTTATGCATGGTTTAGTGGTAGTCCTGTTTCTTTTTGAGTTTAATACCACTTTACTACATCTTACTGCCTCTTATGATATAAATATATGAGTAAAGTAATATGCAAAGTTCAAAAGATTTAACAGTGTTGGACCTTTGAGTTGTTTAGATACAGCCAAGAGGGTGAAGGTTTTTGGAGAAGGCATATGGTATTATGGAACCAGTAATGAATTGGAAATTAGAGGAAACTGGATTCTCATCTTTGCCTCTACTACTGAATAGCTGTTATATTCCACAAGTTGATTTATATCTCATGATCTCTTCCATCCTCTGCATGTTGAAAGTATCCAACTGGATTAGGTATAGGGTTCAAAATATTTTATCTTAGGACCTTCACAGGATGCGTTTTAAACTAATTCTCCATTATCCCTAGTTTAGCTTGCTCTTGGGTTATATCATACCACTTGGTCTGATGGCCCTGGAGGAGCTGAGTGGTTACATGTATTCAAGGCCTTGAGGTGTGGCAAACCACATATGCCTTAATTTCTGCCTATCAGAACAGATGGGTGAAGCTTCAGTAGGTTATCAGCTACCATTAATTTTGCCTCACCACTCTTAAACACTAGTGCTTCTGTCCTGGCCCAGGTGGATCTGGTCAATGACTCCTTCACATGGATTTTCACAGGACTTTCACAGGATTTTCATAGTCCACTCTACTAGAAGATGCTACAAGTCCTGTGTTGAGTTATGAGGCTCTATTGCCCCTGTTTCTGCTCCCAACACTAGAAGGATGAGCCCTATTTTGCCTCGCACAGTGACTTTTATATGGTGGACACTAATGAAATGCTTGCTGTCGAAAGAGGCAGCCAAACACTCCCACTAGGGAAATAGATCCATTTGGTTCTGGAAGACTAGCTTATCCAAATGGCAATGCCTTTTACGTATTGGGGAATCTTATTCTCTCTTTGGTAAGAATTAACCACTGAATGGCAAGCAAAGCATACGGAGAGGGTGCCCCATGCATGTCCTTGACTTAGATGAGCAATTGCAATAGTATGAAACTGACACTCATGAGATGACTCATGGTCTACGATAGCCCTTGGAAGCCGAAATACAAATATTTCCATGCCAGGAACCTATTTTCACTATGGTTGGCCAGAAAAAATGGTAGGTTTAGCAGCCTCCATGAAGTGCTTGGTTTCTAGGCCCCAGAAAAATGTCTCCCCTTCACTGTTAAGGGAAGCCTGGTCATACCTTTCAGAAATCCTCATCATCTGGCTCCCTTCCTCTACCCCAGCCTACTAGTGGGCAGTCAGATGATCAGGACCACCGGTTTATGCCAGCTGCCATGACAGGGAGTGGGGGAATTTTCCTTCCCCTGACCTAGTCTACTAAAGAATAGCTGAAAGACAGACCTGCATTACTCACTACCACTGAAGGGCACTGTGGGTCTTTCTCTTGCCCTGTCAACACTCATTGCTCCAGTATCCCTTTGCCCATTTTTTCTTTGAAATTCTCAAATTTATCAGCACAAGTTGTTTAGACTAATATCTTATCTCTTTCCTGCCTTCAAATTTTGGTAAATCAGTGTGATTATTTTAAGTGTACTAATCCCTAGAGAAAAATGTACTCTACCCAACTGAATCAAAGGGTATGACAGCCGGGACTGACTTGCCAGCCATGTTGCTGTGCAGTAGTTTGGAATCTGTACATACAACCTATGGGGGCATCCACATTCTGAATGGGAAAGTGAAAGAACATTTCTTTCTATCAAAAAAAAAAGGAATTGTACTTAGCATGCCCCCCCCTTTTTTAGTACCCATCTTCTTAAGAATGTTGCAGGTTGGAAAACTCAAAGTAATTTCATTCTATTTTATAGCCACAGAAAACAGGATGACAGACAAGTCTCCCTCCTGCTTAAAACCTTCTGTGGTATTGCATATTGAATAAAATCTAACCTCCTTAGTCTGGCATTCAAGGCCTTCTACAATCTGACCTCAACCTACCTGTGTAGCTTTATTTCCTACTATTTTTCTATATTGGAATCCTATTCTTAGCCATATTCTATTACTCCCTGTTTCCCCAATATACCCTTTATGGTCCTATTTTTTCTTATGCCATTCCTTTCCTATGTAATGTGCTTGGTCCTCATTATCCACCATTGAAATCCTCACATGTTTTGAGACCCTAGACACTACCATTTCCATGAGTCTGGTGGTCAGCAAGAGACTGATATCATCTTAACAAGATGTCCCCAGAAGAGTGCCCCCAATCTCTGTACTTGGATGTCCCTGTGATACTTAATATTTTTTTCCATGGCCTGGATAAAGGCAGAGTTTTATAAGATTCACAGATGACACAAAGCCAGGTGGGCTTTCCAACACAGCAGTGGGACTGAAAATAATCTCAATAGACTAAAATACTGGGCTGGATGAAATATAATGAAATTCAATGGAGATCAATCATTCTAAAAGTATTTGTTAAGTTTCTCCCATGTTCTCTTTTCAAGGAGTTTGATAAAATTAGATATATCCAAGGATATATTTAAATGTTAAACCTTACTCTTGTACAGAAAAAAAAAAAATCAGCTTCACAAATAGAAGATTAAGGAGCCCTGGTAAGAAGACAGTTTGAAAAAGATTTGGGGATTTAGTGGACTATAATGCTACACTGCTTAACTGTATATAATATGTATGTGGGGGGAAAATCCAATGCGATGGGTTGCATTATGAGAGGTGTAGCTTCTAGGGATTAAGGTGGTTAAAGCCTCACTGCAGTCTCTTCTAGTAAGACTATAGAGGCCATGATCTTATGTTTCTTTCTGGGCACCATATTTTAGAAAGGTATATAATGAACTAGTAGTGATTGTCCAGAGGAGGGTAATCAGCCTGGTGAAGGGCCTTGAGTTCTTGACATATGAGGGTCAGTTGAAGGAATTGGAGACATTTAGCTTACAGGAGAGGAGCTTCAGGGATGGGGAGGGGGCAGGATAGTTGTCTTCAACTATCTGAAGGCCTGTCATGTGGAAGATGGTGTAAATGTATTCTCTTTGGCCTAACAGGGCAGATATCTAAGCAATGGGTAGAAGGCGAAAAGAAGCAGGTTTTGGCTTAATATCGAGGGGAAGAAAGATAAAACATCTTCCTGGTGTTTAGAGTTATCCCAAAGTGGAATGGCCTCTTTCTGGGGCAGGATGTTCCCTTTCATTGAGGTCTTTAAGCAAAGGCTGAATGACCTTAAGTATGGAGAGTATAGAGAAGAGATCCAAGGGGTTGGACAACATGAGGTCTATGAGGCCCCTTCTAACTCAGAAAGGTTGTGATTGATTCTGTGGTTCTTTATATCATTCCCATGTACTCAGTACATAGGATCATAGGGTTTTAGAGTTGAAAAGGACCTTAGAACTCTGTCCAAGCCCCTAAGTCCAACTCGCATTAGTTACTTGCGTGCGTGTCTTATGTCTTCTACTAGACTGCCACTTACTTGAGAAGCCCATCTCTGTAACCCCCTGGGGAATCTCATCCATTGTCTTGAACAGAGTACATGCTCACTACATAGTTACTGAATGAGATGCATCGTCCCAGAGGAGGTGAAAGGAACAAGTCAATGTTTTTAATATGGTCTTGGAACGTTAATGTCCAGCCTGTTCCACTTACTGGATTCAAATCTCCTCCTACAGCTTGGGAGGGCAGACCTGTACAATCTCCAATGCTACAGAGGGGAATAAATCACTTTCTCCTTTTTCCTTCTAGATTCTTCAGAGTTGTCATGCTTATTTCTGAGGGTCGACTAAGAATCATCTGATGGAGGAGGGCCCTTTTGTAGAATTCCTATGTCTACTCATTCCCTTGGTTTGCCCACCAACTCCAAAGGACATTCAAATGTGGGGAACAATCCAAGAAGGACTGAGCATGTGCATGAGATGGGTGACCTTCTCTCTCCCATGCCCCTACTCTCCAGTCACCGCCCTCAGCCCAGATCCATGGAAGGCTGCCCACTGTGTAGCTGGAAGAGCCAACTCTCCAAGTGGGGGAAGGGGAGAGGGAGAGGAAGGAATGGGCCCCACCAGACAGTTCTGCACTCAGTCTCCTCTTTGATGTCTTTTATTCAGCCTTTAGTTTTGATCTCTAATGAAATTACTCTCCATGTAAAATATTCTCATGTTCTCTTTAATAATCCACATACTCAGTTTCTAGTCAGGCCTCCTTTCTTGGGGGTGGTAGAGAGGGTTGGCCTCCAATGTGCATTTCATTATTTTGAAGATGGATCATTATCTTTTCTTGTTATTAAAATTTTCAAAAAATCCCACAACCAAGCAGGGAAATAAATCCAGGGGTTTTAGGAAGGCATCTTGGTGGTGTGGGTTTGGGGTCTGGAGAGCCCTGGGATTGTGGGCAGATGGCTCCAGATCCCAGCACTCTGTCACTCTGGCGAGGCTCAGTGATTGGGCTGGGTGTTTGGTTTCTCTTCACCAGTGATTCCTGGCACCTCCCACGTTGGCAAAGGCTGACTCCTTGTCAAAATAATAACAAGAGAAAAAAAATAACATTTCTGATGCCAAAGAGTTAAACCTCATTCAGAGACAAATGCCTCTTTCTCACATATATTTTTGACTTTCAGCAAAATAATTGTAGTCAAAATGATGGGGTCCTCCTACTCGGGTGAGGATAGTTGGTCACATAATCTACAATAATAATAAATAGTTAACTTTTATATAGTGCTTCAAGATATACAAAGCATTATACAAGTATCATTTCATTTTATCCTCGCAACAAGCCTATGAGGTAGGTGCTATTACCCCCATTTTACAGATGAGGAAACTGAGGCAGAAAGCAGTTAAGGGGCTTACCCAGGGTCACATAGCTAAGGATCACATAAAAATTGTCTAGGTGGTATTTGAAGGCAGACCTTTTTGACTCCAAGGCTGGCATTCTATCCACTGAGTCATCTAGCTAATTCTAAAAATAGCAAGGCTGAACTTTCTCAGTTAACTACTTCAGATTTTTGGAGTGCTTCTTAAAGTCCCGTGGGGCTTCAAGGAATTGACTGGTTTTGTGGTCCCTCATACAGTATCTTGATGGAAACAAAGGATGAGAAGATGCTCTCTACCCTCTGAGACAATTTTGTTCCTTGATATTTGGGCAAGTTCCTTTCCCTCCCTGGGCCTCAGTTTCCCCATACGTCAGGTAACAGAATGCCATGACTTGGAGCCAGTGAGACCTGAATTTAAATTCTGCCTCAGACACTTGCTGGTTGTATGACCCTGGGCAAGTCACCTAAGCTCTCTCAGTCTCAGTTTCCTCATCTGCAAAATGACGATAACAGTAGCAACTATTTTCCAGGGAGGTTGTGAGGATCCAATAAAATAACATGGTAAAGTGCTTTGAAAACCTTAAAATGTTACATAAATGCTAGTTATTATATGATGATGATGATTTACAATCATTTGTAGCCTGCTTCATAACAACCTTTTTCTGATTTTTGCCAAGACTTCCCCATGGAAAGCAAGCTTATGTAAAGCTTAGTTCAGCCTCTTCAGAGCAATCAATCAATGAACATTAATTAAGCTCTTGCTGTATACCAGCCACCATGCTAAGTGCTAGGGATCCGAAGACCTGAAAATGGTAGGGGCAGGAGGGATTTTATGAAAGGATGGGATGCTGGGGATATTAGAGGTGTAGGTTGGAGGTGAGAAGTGGGAGAAAGAGAGAGCAAAGTGAGCCTTGCTTTCATTTCTCCACTGACAGGTTCCTATTATAGGCTCATCCATCGGCATGTAATTCACTGCAATTGTGTATATGTATATTGTCCCACAGACCCAAATAATCAGTCTCAGACTCATTCCTGGCAGCTGAGTATGAATAAATTGTTTTCAATTTTCAGAGAGAAGGTGCCTTGACCTTGCCCATCTATAAGCCGTATGACAAGAAGGCTCTTAGTACATGGCTGGCATATTTGGCATACTAACTGACCAGATCCCTACCCCTAAACCCTGAGCAGCCCAAGGGTTTGGGTCAGGATTGATTAGGCTCTGTGCCAGGTTCCTGTGGGTCTAATGGGGAAGGATAACAGGACCATAGGATTATAGGTTTAAAACTGGAAGGGATTGTAGATTACATAAGTGTAAGGCCCTCATTTTATATTTGAGGAAACCAAGGCCCAGAGAAATTAATTGACTTACCTGAGATCACAGAGATAGTTCATGACAGAGCCATGGTTTGAACCCAAGACTTCTGATTCCAAATCCAGTAGTCTTCCCACTGTCTTTGTTCTAGCTTCCCCCTCTCTTCTCCTGGGGAAGCTTTCAGCTCCTCTAAGGAAATTTGTAGGGATAGTTAGAAGGTGCAGTGAATAGAGCGCCAGGCCTGTAGTTAGGAAGACTTGAGTTCAAATTTGACCTTAGACACTTACAAGCTGTGTGACCCTGAGC
Organism: Vombatus ursinus; assembly: GCF_900497805.2. NCBI lineage: Eukaryota > Metazoa > Chordata > Mammalia > Diprotodontia > Vombatidae > Vombatus > Vombatus ursinus. The sequence goes on from NW_020940527.1 coordinate 19,804,724, forward strand.
AAATCACTTCACCATTTGCCTCAGTTTCCTCATGTGTAAAATGAGATGGAGAAGGAAATGGCAAATCAATCCAGTATCTTTGCCAAGAAAACCCCAAATGGGATCACAAAGAATCAGACATGACTGAAATGACTAAACAACAACAATAACAAGGAAATTTGTGAGTGAGTAGGTAGTGGGAAAGAAGGTGAGTCTGATGTACCCAGAAACCCTAGCTTCCTAGAATGGATAAAAGATTCTCAATTGGTCTTAAGATTGACCGTTCACGTCATCTAGGAGATTCACCGTTTATATCATCTAGGAGACAGTGGAGCCAGGGACAGAAATTCCCTCAGAGAGGTTCTAGGTTTCTCAAGTACACTTGAGTGAGCAGTGAGACTGGTGTGGTTCTGGAGTTTGGGCATAAACCTCGGTGCCTACCTTTCTGCAGTGAAAATTTGCTGACTGTTGAGTGTAGCAAACTGTCCTGTAGGGAGAATCATGGGACAGTGAGAATTACGCTAGATTTGAAATCCGAGCAGTTGGGCTCAAATCCCATTTTTTTAAAATTTTCTACCTCTGTGAATTTGTCATTTAACTTTTCTTGGCCTTTCCTTCTCTGTAGAAGGAGGAGTTTAGGCGTGGTACAAAGAAAGCAGCATAATGCATGAGAAAACTCTGCAGTCAGAGAACCCGGGTTCAAATCTTGCCTCTCACTCTCACTACCTATGTGATCTTGGGCAAATCACTTAACCTTCTTTGGGGATGTAAACTGAGGATTCTAGTTTTCTTCTCTGTAAAATGAGAGACTTAAAATCCATGATCTCTTGATCCTATGAGATGAACTTGAAAGTGCCTTCAAACTTTATATCTATAATCAATGATCCCTCCACCTGTACAGACCCCAACCCCTTTACGATTGAGTCAATGGTTTTTGAGAGTTGCTATGGATGTCCATGATTTGGACAGCTTGATCACTCAACTAACCCTTTGGACTCAATGTTGGTCTTTGTGAATGACTGACCCACAATTTACTGCAGAAGGGAAGGGAAAAGGCATAAGCATTTATATAGCACCTACTGTGTACCAAGCACTATGTTGAATGCTGTGGTAAAAGACTTTATAGCATGCTAGGATACTTTTGAACTTTCACTCCATTGGTACATTTAACTCCATTGGTATAATCAAGAATGCAAAATCATTCCACACTAAGGTGAGGTATCTGAATAGCATTTTAGTGGAGGATATGCATTGTTAACTTTCATACAAATGGAACTGGGATCTCATCAATGAGGGTATTTCCTTAAATGGTACAGAATGCAGCCCAACCCTCCCTAGCATTCCATATGATTCTTGCTCATGGCCTTTATATCTAGAATCATCTATAAGGGATAGATCCAATGTGCTGGTACCACCTTATTCTAACTGTGTTCCTTTTATTCTTGGGTACCCCCCCTTCTGTGTAGAGCAGCCAGTCTTTGGCTCTCTGCTGAGGAATAAAAGAGGAACACATGGGCAGAAATTTGGAGACATGGCAGCTAAGGGGAAAATGACCCCTGGCAATGCAAAGTCAGAGAGACTCCAGGGAAACACACTGGTGGCAGTATCCTCCTTGCTGGCCCTGCTGTTTGATGGTTGCTGAGAGATGTCACTGTAGGTGTCTATCAGGATGCTGAACAGAAAAACACCATGTGCCTGAGCTTTAGTCTGCCCCAGGTCCTGAGCCTGATGCCAAGACCTGGATCCAGAGTTCCTGAATCTTTCTCTAGTATGTAGTCATATTGGATACATAAGGCAGATTGTATTGTATTTTCTGTATTACTTTGCCCTCTCAGAGCCACAGTGAATAGAGAGAGCTGGCCCTGAAGCCAATAAGACCCTTTGACATATACTGACTGTGTGACCCCAGAAAAGTCACTCTCAGGGGTATCAAACATAAATCAAAATGGCATCCCTACATGAACATTGTCTATGTTATGTTATATTTTTATTTATTTTGTTAAACATTTCCCAATTACACTTTAATCTGGGCCTGACTCAGGAGTTTGACACCTCTGCATCAAGCTTTTTAAGACTTTCTAAGTTGCCAAGAAGGTGCCAGCCTACATTGGAAACAGATTTTCCTCACTCTAGAGTTTCCTAGAATTCCCTACCCTATACCCTCTCATAGGACATGCAGCCTTGGGATGCTAAACAAACCCAATAAACCAAACTGTGTCTTTCTAGAATTCTTTGGTTCAGAGCAGGTTATATATGATTTGGGCTTGGTGGTTGTAGGAGAAATTACAGATCACTGATTGAATGAATGAATAAATGAAAAAAATTATTAAATGCATAGTATGTGCCAAGTACAGTGGTAAGTTCTAAGGATATAAATAGAAAAACAAGATACCCCTTGTTTTCAAGGTGGTGCAGTGGAGAAAGCACTGGGCCTGGAGTCAGGAAGACCTGAGTTCAAATTTGGCCTCAGACACTTACTGGCTATATGATCCTAGGCAAGTCATTTAACCTCTGCTTGCCTCAGTTTCCCCAGATGTAAGATGAGGATATACAAGGGCATTCTCAAAGTTTCTCTAAAGAAATTTGGAATTGATTGTGAAACATGGGAGACACTGGCAAGGGACCACCCAGCATGGCATGCCTATGTCAAAGAAGTTTCTATGCTCTATGAGCAAAGCAGAATTGTACTAGCTCAAAAGAAATGTACAATATGCAAATTTAGAGACATCTCTACTCCAGATATTCATATGGACTATTTGTGCCCAACCAGTGGTAGAGCTTTCCAAGATCGTATTGGTCTGGTCAGCCACAGTTTGACACGCTGTACCTTGACTCCACCCTCACCATAGTGATGTCATTTTGGTCCTCTCCAAGCATGAAGGACAACAACCAAGACCAGAACCAACCAGAATCAGTTCGCCTCAGTTTCCCCAGATGTAAGATGAGGATAATAATAACAACATCTACCTCCCAGGGACGTCATGAGGATCAAATTAGAATAATTGTAAAGCACTCAGAACAGTGCCTTGCACATAGTAAAGTCTATATAAAAGTTAGCTATTACAATTACTATTAAAGAACTCACATTTTAACATGTATAAAAGGGTTTGCATAGCAGATGGCAAAGTACAAGGGGCTTTGGGGCTCTTTGGCAAATCAGATGTCAATGCTTAGAGGCCTACAGGGCATAGTAAGTATTATGGTGGATCATAAGGCTCAGTTGAGTGGAGGGCACAGTTGCAAAACATTTAAATACTCCATTTTGCTTGAAGTATTGTAGTTAGTGACTCCCACTTATCAAAAAAATGTGGATGGCCATTGTCTATCCCACAGAGGGTGGTGTGCTAGAGGTGAAAATACCTTTGGGACTGGGGAAAAGCCCAGAATTGAGCGGGGGCTCTGGGCTCCCTCATTTGGGATATATCAGCACCCATCCGGGAGTGGGAAAAGAGAAAGGGGCATTGGCAAAAAGGTTGAGGAGAAGATTTGTCTACAGTGCTTCCTCCTGCTAGGCCCTCGCGTGTCCAGTGAGATCTGAGATGAATAGTTACATAGCAAATGCTTTATTACAAATTGTTTTGTTGCTTTATATATTCTATGCAAAAAAATAATGCTTTCAGTAAAACATATTCTATTCCTATAGGAAGACAACCCCAAGGTGCTAAGTTCATGTGACAAAGGCTCAGAGAAATATTACAAAGTCAGAGGGCTTGGAGCTGACCTGATAGGGTAAATCTACTCTAGCCTCCACACATCCCCTGATGATAAGGTAAGTTTATGATAAGATGATGATAAGAAAGGTTACACACAAGAGTTGCAGGATAGAAAACAGTCCACTTTCTGAGGCCTATAAAGAATGTGACACTTTTATCCGTATATTAATGCTGGGGTTAAGTGTGGGACTTGCCCACTCCTGCATCTTCTGTGGAGTAGGAACACAGTGGTGTCTAATGGCATCAGTACCCATGGAGCAGGGGAGCTTTTTATTGGCCCATGCTCATGCTTACTACATGCCTAGCCTGTATTTTCCAGGCACACATCTCTCTAATATTCCTTAAGCTCCATTTCCAGAGCAAGCCTTGGTGGATAATATGTGTCAGTCTGCTCTTGGAGCACCCCTGTTGCTATTTAGATGACCCTTAACGTTCTCTATCGAATGTGGTCTTCCATGATGCTCCAGCAAATGCATCACCAGAAGAATATTGACATTACAGAGAGGGGCCTTCACTCCAGGGAGGAGCTTGTGGTCATTAAAAGCAGTCTGTGTTTGGGTTATGCTGATTTCATCAAGTCCCTATTATTTTAGAGTCTACTAAATGAGATCAATAATCTTTCAGAACACCCAAACTACCCTCTCAGAAGGATGCTGACTATCCACACAGGAAAAATCAAGTGAATAAATAATGTTTATGTCCAGACTGTAATATGCCATTATATGATCAACCGATAGTTGTATAGATAGTAGCATCATGGGTGTCCCAAAAATCTTAGTGTGATTTTAAGCTATTAAGTTGAAATGAATAAAAAGAATTGAATAAAAAGAAGAATTGAATAAAAGGAAGAGTGGGCTAGATATATTGTTACCAATATAAAATATGGATAACATGTTTCCTTTTAAAATACATTTTTGTTGATATCTTTTATTTTTACATCTCCTAAAATTTCCCCTGTATCCCTCCCCAAATGTTTCTTTTTAAAGTATGACTTATGCCTCAGACTCCTGGGTTATTAACTATTGCTTTCCTAGTTACTGGAAGCACAAATAAAACCATTTTGCAAAGAGAATTCAGTGCCCTAGAGGTCAACAGATACAATTCCTCCCTAGTCCTTATTCTTCTACTATATAGTTTAATGGCTTTGGACGATTGCCTTGTGTCTCAGTTTCCTTAGTTGTAAAGTAAAGGTTTTGGACTAGATATTCCCTGACATCCCTTCTGTCAGTATCAAAGCTTGGGTGTGGTAGGAAGGGACAGACTAGATTGACCAACCAGGGTCCATTAGAAAATTCAGGAACTTTCCAGATGTAGATAATAGCAGGGAACCTAAATAGCTCTGTGCAGTTGCAGAAGAACATGGCCGCAAATGGCAGCAAAAGGTCCTGATGACAACACAGTGATTGCTTGTATTTCTGCAGCAATTTTTTGACTCATAAAGCACTTTTCCCCCAGTGTGAGGTGGTAATATGAATATTATTCCCATTTTACAGATGAGGAAACTGAGGCACAGAGGGGTTAAATGACTTGCTCATGGTCCCATAGCTGGCAAGTCTTAGAGTCTAGATTTGAACTGAAGTCTCCTGACACCAAGGGCAGAGTTCTTTCCAGTCTAACAGGCTGTAAAGGGGGATATAGCTGGTAAAGGGAAGGGAGGGCTGTTCGTGGGTAGGGTATCAAGGGCACCGGTATAGTAGCCAAGAGGAGCTATCTAGACAGGTAATAAGCAACAAAGAAATCTCATAGCAAATAACATGGTTCCTAAATTAGGACTGGGAACAAGGGCAGAATGGCAATATATAGGACTACTATTCAAAACAAGGGAGAGATTACTCCTTGATGCCTGGAAGGGTACCAAGTCAAGGACTCAGACATGAACACAGCAGGGATAGAGTTATTGAAATGGGCTATAAGGAGAGATACGATCACAAAAGATAAGCCAAGTGTCTAGTTATCCTCACCAGTATAAAAGACTGCTTGGAGGAAGCTATGGGGAAGTTGGTACAACTAGGTTTAAGTCCCAGCTGTTACTAACTAGCTGCATGATCCTGGCAAAGTCACTGAACCTTTCTATGCCCCAGATTTTTCATCTATAAATTAAAGTTTTAGACTAACTAGGTGATCTCTGACATCCTTTCCAGTTCTAATAAAATTAGATAGAGCCAAAGCTATCCAAGCTGAACATTCATATTTCCCTTACATAGAAACTGAATTGTTTCAGGACTAGGGGTTGGGGGGAGGTGGGGCTAAGCCTACAGGTGGAGCTTTAAGTGATCTGGCCTTGGAATCGTGGAGGGGCAAGGATCCAGGAGCGGACATCCTTCTTCCTGGCTCCAGACTTCTATAACTGTAAGAGGCTTACAGATCTATACAAATGATTACGGAATGAAATTTTATCTACATTTTGGTAGAGCTAGCTTACTTAACTTGACAGGGATAAATTCAAAGGAAAGGCCAATTTATTGGGCTGGTCTCACATGCTCATGGTATATTACCACCATCATGTAAGACCTAAGGAGATAAGTGCAAAGTCTATTATCATTATTGGTGTTATAGATGATACAACACAATGTATATACAATTGCTATATGTAATATAACATGATGCAATATTATATATCTATGTCCATATGTGTCTCTTTCTATATTCATATAAATATATATGCACATATGCATATATATAATACATATATTAATATGTCTGTGTATATACACATACATACACACATACATATAAATGTATTGGATATATGTATGTATGTTGTGTATATATGTATATATGTATATGTATACATGTGTGTATGTGTGTATGTATGTGTGTGTGTGTGTATATATATATATATATATATAGTCACGTGTATATATAGAAAGTCAGAGTCTTTCTTTTGAAATATGAGGCTCAGGTATCTATTTGTGGGGATTTCCTCATTCTCTTAGTTCACAGTCCTGACCCAGAAAATCTGGGAAAATGTGTGCATGGTACCTTTCTATTACATTATTCACAGATATGCAGTTCATAATATTGTAGAATAAATTTACATTAAAAATAATGAAATAGAAGAGAATTCTTGATTTAGCAACCATCAAAAATCACCCGATTGTGGTCTGAGTAGGTCTTTGTCAGGGCTGCTGCCCCACAAGTCCAGTCTTTGCTGACACCTCCCTGCCCCTTGAAGGCATTTGTACTTAATTTTATCTCCCTTATCCAGCCTCCTTCTGGTGTTCGTCTAGAGCTGATGACTCTCAAAGTCCTCCAACTTTCCAACACCATCTTACAGGATCATAGATTTAGGGACAGAGACCATCAAGTCCAGACCCTCATTTTATAGATGAAGAAATGGAGGCTTAGAGAGGTCAAAGGGCATGCCCAAAGTAAGTATTTAAGGCAGAATTCTAACCCCACACCCAAGTTTTCTTGACTCCAATGCAGAATTCTATTCATAACACCACACTGCTTCTTTGTGAAAGGGATAACACCCTCCTCAGTCTTTTTCTTCTCTCTTCATTCCTGCTTTTTCACCATGGTATTCTCTCTCTTCTTGTTTTGTCTCCTTCTTTTCTTACCAGCTCAACCAATTACCATACATATCCCTTGGGTAGGGATTTTGTTTTCCTCAGTCAGTGAACTGGAAAAGTCAGAAGCAAGGGGCAAAAATCTGAGAAAATAGAAATGTTGACATGCACAGCCAGAGGAGAAGAAGGTGTAATTTCAATTAAGGACAAAAAGACACAGGACATTCAGTATTGTAATATCTGGTGAGAGGTCCTTGGTTTTACAATTTTACTCACTGGATTTTTAAAATTTTTGTATATGACACTCAGTTGGGTATGGAAATCTATCTTACACTAGAGAAAAATAGGGGGGAAGAAGATAAGAGAATGGGGGGGATGATAGAAGGGAGGGCAGATTTGTGGAGAGGGTAATCAGAAGCAAACACTTCTGATGAGGGACAGGGTCAAAAGAGAGAATAGAATAAATGGTGTAGGGGGAGGTAGGATTAAGGGAAATATACTTAGTTTTTCACAACATGACTACTATGGAAGTGTTTTGGATGACTACACATGTATAAACTGTATTGGGTTGCTTGCCTTCTCAATGAGGGTGGGTGGGGAGGGAGGAAGGGAGAAAATTTGGAACTCAAAGTTTTAAAAACAAATGTTAAAATTGTTTTTACATGCAACTGGGAAATAAGATATACAGGCGATGGGGTATAGAAATATATCCTGCCCTACAGGAAAATAGAAAGGGAAGGGTTTAAGAGAGGGTAGTGGTGATAGAAGGGAGGGCAAATTAGGTGAAGGGGTATTCAGAATGCACACTGTCTTGGGGTGGGGAGATGGATGAGATGGTAAGAAAATGTGGAACTCAAAATCTTGTGGAAGTGAATGTTGAAAACTAAAAATAAATAAATTAACAGTCAAAGGAAACAAATAAAAAGAAAAAAGAAAAATGCCAAGACAGTAGCCTCTAAATTATGAAACTCTAGAAAATATATACTTGATAACAAATAAAAATAAAATTTTGTACGTGATGTACAAAAGGTGGGACAGGAGCCATAGTTGCTGGAGAAGTCAGAATACATTTATTCTCTTTATATTATTTTTGTATACATATGTAACCTGACTTCCACCCAAATCTTTGACATTTTGAGTGGAACGGAAGTTGGCTCACACTTAAATATATACTTCTTGTCTCCCCTAATACAATGGAAACTCTTTCAAAAGTAGGAATTATTTCATCATTTTTCTTTGTATCCCTACCACCCACACTGTGCCTGATACATAATAGACACTTATTAAATGTTCATTGAATTTTTGATTGACCTCAAATGATCAAGAAATGTGTGGTTTCAATGTAGCTCAGAAATTCAATTTCTTCCTTAATATCCTTACCTAGTAAATATATTTATAGGCTAGAGAATGCTGTTTCCACACCTTCTTTGTACATTTGATCCATTTGGTCCCTCACTAGAACACAAAAAGGAACCACTTGACTCTCCTTTTTCCCATCTTCCTTCTGCTAGCTCCTCATTGAATTTCCTGTTGGAATAGGAGCTGTCTTCAATAATATAAGAATTTGCCTTTCTCTATGGCTTGACCTTCACTTAGACTCTTTAGCCCTTCTTGATCTAAGCCCTGTTTTCACTTTCTTTTTTTTTCCTTTTACCAGTTCTATCACAGTGTTTTTCTTTCTTTCTTGTCTTTTTTAAAATTTTAGACTTAAATGCTAAAACTTAAATACACAATAAGAAAGGAAAAAGAAATATATTATAAACTTAAATACAAAATAAGAAAAGAAAAAACATGTCATGTGCACAGCAGAATGTAAGGGAAGATTAATATATATACCCTGTTTTCATTTTCAAAGTGAGTACTTTCATTGATCCTGAGGTCATGCTCTTCTCTGCCAGAAACCACTCACTAGACCCCAAAAGCAAAAATCTAACCCTTCAATTCCCACAGATCTCTCTTTTTTTGATGCAATTTAATTGGCATATCTTAATTAATACCTTCTAGTTAGCCTTAAAAATTATAGATCCGTTCACAGCTGCTAGTGCCATTAAGTACTTTTGAGATGCCCTGTATACAACGAAAGTGTTTACTGGAAGACAACACAGTTCTTCAGTGAAACCATTTCATATCCTGGCCTTGTATCAACTGTATTATGAAGCAGTTTTATTCCACTTCCCTCCAAATGATAAATGTTGGTTGAGCTGTGGGTAGACAGGTATACTAGTGCATTATTGGTGGAGATATAATTTGGTGCAACCCTTTTGGAAAGCAACTTGGAATTATACTAATAAAAATCAATAAACCTTTCACTTAGTGATACTACTAGATTATTCTTATAAGGAAAACAAAAAGAGTGGAAAAGGTCCTATATGCAAAAATATTTATGGAAAACTTTTTACCCATAAACTGTGGAATGGCTAAATAAACTGAGGTAGATCAATGTAATGGAACCTTATTGTGCCATAAGAAATGACAAATATGAAGAATTCCAGAGAAATTTGGGAAGACTTATATGAATTGACACAGAGTGAAGTAAGCAGAACCAGGAGATCAATTTACAGAAGAATCACAATAATGTAAAAAAAAAAAATAACCATTGAAAGACTTCAGAACTCTGATCAATGCAATGACTATCTGCAGCTTCAGTGAAGCATTATTCCTAGCTGTCAGGAAAGAGCTGGTAGACAAGAGGTATGCAATAAGGCATACATCTTCCCAGACATGGCCAGTGCGTTCCTATGTTTTGCTTGATTGCATCCTACTACTTTTGATCAAGGAGGGCATTACTGGGGAGAAAGGACATATTGGGAAATGATAGTGATATTTATTTAACAAAAGAAAATCAGCAATTAAAACAAAGTAGTGTCAACAATTTAGAAGCATTCTAGTCTTCTCACTAAAGCTAGATATCTGTAGATTTGCTAAGTATCTTGCAAATGACTTTGTACTTTCTCAAATAGTTGAGTACAGTCCTGGGGCCATTACCACTTGTCTTGACTTTTGTTTTGCCAATGGCTCTGGAGGAGAGTGAGGCTGACAACTTTGCACAACTCTGCCTCTCTCAAATTCAATTCATGTGCATGTCAAGACATCATGCTTTTGAAGTTATTGGTCCTCTTTGAGAAAGAAGGATGAACAACAACAATCCTAGCAGTTATTGAAAGGTGGCAAAGTGTTTCTTGGCTGTCATTCTGGCTCCCCAATTCCCATTAGTCACTTTAGCAGTTGGTCAACTATTACATGAGGGGGAAAGCCATGGGCTTCATAGGACCTGCCCATCCTTGACTTCCTTAGCTGATCTTGGCAAATCCTCTTGGCTTTTCTACTTTCTATGCTAACCGTCACTCAAGGATACAACCTATCAGTCTGTTATATCTCTTACTCAGTCTCTTCAAAGGATTGTAGCCAAGTGCTTCAGCACTGGGATAGTCCCTCTCCATCTTTGTGAAGAATTAGTCACAGACTCCTTAGGATTAAGGCATCAGAGATAGAGAGGTGGAAGCAACCTCAATGATTATCTAATCCATTCCCCTCAGTTTACAGCTAAAATCATTAAACTACAGGGAAGTTAAGTGACTTACCCAGTCAAATAAGTAATAAGTAGAAGAGCTAGGATTTGAACTTAGGTCTTCTTAATCCCAACCTAGTAGTCATTACTATTGTATCACATTGCCTCTCACTGTGTAATCATGGATAAACTATTCCATCTCTCCATATCTCAGTTTTCTTGCCTACAGTATAAGCCTGCAATTCCGTAATCCTGAATAATTGCGGTAACTTTCAAAGTAAGTGAATTAAAATACTATTACTACTAGTACTACTACTACAACTACTATTACCATTACTATTGCTATTACTAAATTACAAGCTAAACTATTACTAAATTACAAATATGCTACTATGACTATGATTATTACTATTAGTATTATTACTATTATTCTTATTACTAGTATGTCTAGTGCTACTATTACCATGCCACTATTAGAACTATTACTACTATCACTTCTATTGTTACTACTGCTATCATTACTATTACTTTAACTGTTACTACTTCTACTACTACTACTAGCATTCTACTATTACCATGACAATCACCACCACCACTGCTACTACTACTACTACTAGTAAAATACTAGTACAATGTGCTACTACGAATGTAGTAGTAGTAGCAGTAGTGGTGGTGGTGGTGATGGTGGTAGTAGTAGTGGTAGTAGTAGTAGTGGTAGTAATAGTAAAATTCTAGTAGTAGTAATATTAGCAGTAACAACACTTCAAGCATTAACATTTGACACCTACTTCTTCAGGCTGCATTTCTGACTGTCCAGACTTTCTCTACAATTCCACATAACTATCTTTACCCTGAAAGCTCACTTCACCCCTGGATTTCTCACATTGGAATTGTCCTCCACCCCTTTAGCCTTTACCTCTGATTGACTAGTTCCTATAAGAATCTTCATTTGATGGAGGAAGTCCAGACCAGCCACATCTTCTTTTTCTCTCCTAGGCTACACTCTTGACTCTTCAGACTTTCTCTACAAAGTCCCCATGCCATTCCCAGGCTCCAGCCCTTTTTAAGCTTCCTTTATTGTGTTGTCTTCCCTATTAGAATTCAGGCTTCTTAAGGGCAAGGGATTATTTTCCTTTCTGCTTGAATCTGTATTCCCCAGTCTGTGCTGCACTATGCCCCATAATTTTATCTCTATTTTTCCTTACCTGAAAACCTTCACTTAGGACACGTAGTTTTCCAAATTGTAGGTCTCTCTGCCTCAGTCAGGGGATGAAGGGAGGCCATGAGACTGTGGGGGAGGGAATAAGAGGTACAAAACAATGGACAAAACTATTAGGTATTTTCCATTCCAACTACCTCATTACAAAATCCACTTTTTTTTTTCTTCAATGCAAACAAAGTTCAAATCAAAGTCAACAAAAGTGAGAATAATATGGTGAATTTCCACTAACTGAGAGGTAACACAATGCAGGATTACTTAATGCAGTTGTGCAAATGAAATCATATTTGAGTCCACTCATTTTGAATCTCACTGTATATTCTGTATATTCTGCTGCCAACACTCTCAACCACAGCAGGCTCATGCCACAGATGAGTTGTGCTATAGAGCTATTTACTGTCTCCCAATTTGAAGTACATAAACTCAGAATTTAATGATCTTTGTGTGGAAGTTGAAAGTACCACAATAACCTGTATTTTTCCACATCATTCATTGTACATAGTACACCATATTAATCAGATTCTCTCCCCCTTTTCCTCCCACCACAAGTGTAGCTTATAAAAAAAATTACTGCTTCCAGACAATTATTTGAAATTTTCAGCAATTAAATTTAATTATTTAAAATTTTTACTGCCTCCAACTTTTAAAAAGTAAAATAACATCCCCTTGTAATACATGAAGACATGACCTAGCCTTAAACATTGAATGGGTGTTGCCTCAGTCAAACTGAGACCTGTTAAAGACCAAGGTTTCTTACTGCACCCTGGGCCACCTCCAGTCATCCTGATCTATATTTTGCTACTGTACCCAATGGCTCTGGTGACTTTGCACAGCCCTCCCTTGCTTAAATCCAATTCACTTGCATGTCATGGCATCACCTCCCTGATGTCATGGTCCTCTGCAAGACAAGCAACAGCAACAACATAAAGACATAATCAGTTCAAAGAGCCTGTCTACTTGACCATATAGAACTAGTACAATCAGGGGCAACAGAGAAAGTTGAAATAGCAGAAACATAGAAATAGGAACCCCCCCTCCAGAAAATATGCTGAAATACATCACTGCAATTCAAATTTGTTATAACTAACAGAGAGGAAAGATGACTATGTTTGCTTTTTAAAATGTTGTAGATGCAGATAGTATGAAGTATAATAAATTGAAATGACATCTTGAAAATATACCTGAATTCTACATTGGCAAGATGAGAATTTTTCCAGAGAAAGTTAGATGCTTTTAATAAACAAAACCAAACTTTAGAAAAGCCCTCTCTGACATCAAAAAGAATGCCTCTAATGTATGAGATCATTTACAAAATTGTTCAGTGTAAAAAAAAAAAACTCATTCTGTGGGAGAAACTTTGGTATTATTTGCAGGTATTGATATGATCAAATGGATATTTGGGGACTCATTTCCAAAGCAACTTCAAATGGTTCTATTTATAGAAAATTATTTAGAAACGACAATTGCCCAATGTATAAAGACCTGAATAATCTATTAATTAAGAAACTAAGATCCTCTCCTTTTGCATTGTAGGTGAAAGAAGCAACAAATGGTATTAAAGTGAGGAAATTGATTACATATGTAAGCTATGTTGTTGAAACTGATATTAGGCAAGATTTGTTACTTTGGAAAGCTGTCAGTGGCCATGTCAAATTGAGAGAAAATTTCAATATAACTGACAGATCAAAAATGGAAATGATATCATGTGAGACATTTATATTGGACTCTACACTTAGAAAGCTCAACTAATAAAAAGACAATAACAGCTAGTATTTCTACAGCATTTTAAGGTCTGGAAAACACTTTACATGTGTTATTTCATCTGATACTCACAACAACCCAATGAGATAGGGGTTATTATAGTTAGTATGTGTATAGGGCAGAATGTGAACTCAGATCTTCCAGACTCCAAGTCCAGTACTTTATCCATAGTGTCACCAAGCTGCTTAGGACAAAATGTAGTGCTACAAACAGTAGCTTAAAACATGGCCACTATATCATTTGGACATGTTGCATGCTTCATTGGCAATCACTTGTGTCAAACAATACAAGTGAGGAACCACATATGAATTTTTTAAGTTGTTACAGTAAGTATAATCAATTACATATATGTACGTATGCAAATGTATATATTATATATAAGTGTAATGAATTTTGTAAATACACATATACACAGACATATATATGTATATGCTTATGTATGTATGTATATGTTGTATATATCTATTGTGTGTGTATGTGGATGTATATACACACACATACCAGACTGGTGTGTATATACATTCATACACACATACATACGTACACACACACATACACATATATATATAAACAATTGTATTTTAATATTGTACATACATACATTCATAACCATATATGTATCTATACATACATACACATATGTACACATGAATGTGTTGAATACATATCTATAGTGTGTATACAAACATATTCATGCATATATACACATACATACACACATGCATACTTACACACATTATATATATATTCCAGTCTTTTGCAGGAAAGACTCTTTGCCAAATTGGATAATAGTGTGGGAGCAGAGCTTAGGGAACTCCTATTGCTGTACCCTAGACATGCTGGCTTTCTTGTGCCAAAGTACTTCCAAGGGAACTTAGAACAAATTGTCATTTTTGAAAATAATACAGACTAAGATGAAGTAAGTTAATTTTATAATGAGAATTTTCTCCAAAAACTTGTACATTTGATGGATTATAAAACAAAACTGAGCACTCTAAATAAATCAATGTAAGGTCCTCAAGGCCTACACTTATCCAAAAAGATAAAGTGTTTATATATGTGAGAAAGGTAGAGCTAAGGATAGTAAATTTATAAAATAATGTTTTTGATGTATTTCTCTATTTAAAAAACCTTGCCCTTCTAATGAAAGAAAAGAAAGTAGCAATTGACTTATTAATCACTTAACCAGTCTGCAGGAAAAAATTCTATTTTAAAGATCTAGATATTTCTAAATAGGAATGGATAAGGGACTCATTTGCTCCAGACACATATATTCCTTTTGACTAAGAACGGTTAATAGACTTATGACAGAACATTAAAATGTGCTTCAAACTTGAAAATCTTTTTGTCTTGGCAATAGGTGAATAAAAAGTTCTCGTTTATCGAAGAAATTTTTTTTACTAGCATTCATAGCATATTATTTATGTGAAATAGGATTATTTAGGATTAGAAAGACAAAAAAAAATTGACCTGATTAGTGCCTGAAAAAGAATTACATGTAGCAATAGAATCAATGATGCCATATTTTGTGACCCCCAAATTGCACCCCAAACTTTGCACCCCAAACCAAGAGCATCTATCACACTCATCATCACTGTGGTTATTATTTGTATGTTATTGATATGAAAAGTATAAATGATTTATCTGTGAATGTTACATTATTTTATTGTATTTTAAATATCTTTTATGATATAATAAAAGATTAGTTGTAGATAAATAAAAAATGAGCTAAGAAAATTTATTTAAGTTTTATAAAGAATGGCTATGTGTGTATATGTATATGTAAACAATTGTATTTTAATATTGCATATACATATATACATTCATACCTATATATGTATCTATACATATATATGCACGTGTACATGTGAATGCATTGAATGTGTATATGGGTGATAGGGAACAATTTTTGTTTTTTAGCTAAAAAAAAAAGTCTTGCTACATAAAGTTTTGAAACCACTAACTTGGGTTTGGGGAGAGATTGTATCTCGGCTCAGCAGATGCTGCCCCTCCTTGAGGCATCTCTGCCTATTACTGAGCCCTTTGATTCTCTTTAAGGGCATGTGGGATAGGGAAGAGAAGTATTCTAACAATCATAGGCCACAGGACACGGATAAATGTTGTAAGAAATTGTTAAGTGGGATGACAGCCATAACAATGTCTTTTTCAGTTCTCAGTTTTTATGATTCACTCTATGGTTCTCTTCTCTGAATATCCTCACAGGCTCCTTGGATAAGAGGTTGGAAGTAAAAGATGTGTGTGTGTGTGTGTGTGTGTGTGTGTGTGTGTGTGTATCTAACTTGGCCTCCATCCTCTTCCTCCCTTTTTAGTCCAGGCATCTGTCTAGAAGGCACTCCCAACCATTGACCATCACCTGCAACATGGATCCTGGCTATTCCCCCAATCCAATAATCTCTCCTCCAGGCCCCCCACAGGCCAACAGTTTTATCCCTCTGAGTACAGCATGTAATGTTATTCTCTCACATCAACTCCACTTTCCTAGCCATTATCTCACTCCTCATTCCTCTTTTCATGGTGCAAATTTGACTAGAGAATGAATATTTATCTAACAGACTTGGTCATTCTAAGGAACTCAAAGCCCTTTGAGTAACTCTACTGAGTTATGTTGTTTTCATCTACACGAAATCCACTTCATTTATCCCTTTCTCTTCACTTATATGAACAACATCTTAATTCCAACCCTCATTACCCTGTTATCATACTCTCGTAATTGGTCCCCCTGCCTCTTCTCTTCCCTCTCCAATCCGTTATTTACATGGCTTCCAAGATAATATTCCTAAAGTAACTCTACCATATGTCCTGTTCAAAAATTTTTATAGTTTCCTATTTTTTCTAGGGTAAGATACACACTCCTTGTTCAACATTCAAGGGTTTCTACAATGTGACTACAATTGGTACTTTAACCTCAATTTATTTCCATGTATCCTTACAAGCTGATGCCTATATAAAGAGCTAATGTTTGCTAGACAGAATTCTTATCTTCCTTCAAGGTTCAGCTTGGATGTCACGAGGTCAGGGACTGTTTTTTCCTTTCTTTGCATCATCCGGGGCTTAGCATGGTGACTGGCAGATAATAGATGCTTATAAATGCTTCTTGACTGACCTATTTATCTGCCTCTGATCACCAGTCATTAGTTCACTCTCCCTGATGCATTTCCCTAGAGTACTTTGTCTGATATCTACCTTGTTTCCCTCATTCCCTACATCATTTCCCATACTTACAGTCTACCTAATAAAACCCTAATCTTAAAACCCTAAGTGGTTCTAGCACCTCTTACAGTGTCTTGCTCATAGTAATTATTTATTAAATATTTGGTGAATTGAATTGAGTGGATGGTTTATCCTTCCCTTAGTTCTGCCCCTCACCCCCAATATGGTAAATCTTAAGCCAACTAAGATGTTGAATAGGCCCTGCCTCAGGTCACTCAGAGCACTAGTAATTGATCATGAATTCCTAGCTCAAGCCCAGATATCCATGCCTTCAACTCTCCAGCCTAAACATTAGACATCATACTCTACTAACGTCTTGTAAACTTGGCTTTGGAATTTCAATGAAAGAGAACCTTTTCTTCATTAATTATAGAATTACTTGCAATATAAATTCTATTCCCAGAACTGCCAGGGAGGCCTTTTGTATTACCCAGTAAGCCTCAAGTGCACTTGAATGTAGGATGTTTGATCAAGATGATCTTAAAGCTCAAAGATCAGTCTCCTGTGTTGCCCCTGGAGGGGCAGAGTTTCAGAGCTAAGGTCAAGCAGTATTGGGATGCAGACAGGAGACACTGGAGGCCTGGGGAATAGACAAGGAGAAGGAATAAATTGACAGCATATGGAGGGAAATAAATTTTTTAAAATTATTTTTCTCTAGCAAAAAACCCTCTTAGGAAATGATGTCTTTCCTTGCCAACATAAACACTTGGTAGCCCAAGGTCCCTACCAACAATAAAATAAGTAAGTAAATAAATAAAACATATTCATGTATGTACTCATACATACAATAGCACAGGATTAGGGTGAGGTAAAACTCTCTATTAAAGGTATGACTTATATTAAGGTGAAAGTGTTCCTAAGTTAAGGATTAAAACAACGCTATGATACCAATTGTTACATTCACTTTAATTAAAAAAATTCATATATTCTGTTTTTATGTCACCTACATTTTCCCCATATCCTTCCCTATACCTTGTCCCAGAGAATTATCTCTTACAGAACAGAAGAAAAGAGATAAAAAGTTCAGCCAAAACAATCAATGAATGGAAAAAGTTTGATGTTCTATGCAATGTCTCATACTTGTGGACTCCTACCTCTGCAAAGGAGTGGGGAGGGGTCTATCTTTTCATATTTTCTCTTTTTAGGGACAAAGTTGGTCATTATGATTTTACACCATTCAGCTTTGATTGACATGATTTCCATTTCCACTGTTTTAGTCATTGTGCATACTGTTTTCCTGGTCCTGCTTACTTCACTTGGCAATAATTCATGTAAATTTTTTCAAGCTTCCTAGTATTCACCATATTCATTCTATGTTACAGCAATGTAATATTCTGTTACATTCATGCACCACAACTTGTTTAACTGCTCCCCACTGTATATGGGCATCTATTTTGTTTCTGTTTTTTTTTTTTTTTTTTTGCTACCATAAAAGTGCTATGATAAACATTTTGGTATATGTTTCCTGCATTTGCCAAGTCCATTCACTGCCTCGCCACAGGAATTGGTACCACTCTCCAGCTAGAGAAACCAAGCCCCAACAAAGATAAATGGCTTGAAAATTGGCAAGCCATGGATGCTGGCTGTCTGAGCTCTGGCCCCTACTCTTCACTCTAATCACTAGATGATGCCTGGCCAATAAAAGAAATGCCAGATGATGCTGCCAGATTGGAGGAAAAGGGAATAAGCCGTCTGCTAAAACTAATCAGGAAGATTTTTTGTTCTCTACTCCAGAAGAGTCAGATACATGGCCGTAGCATCCTGATTCATAGAGGGGAGCAAACAGTTACTTCTTTTAGGGACCCAAGCTTTGATTTGCCCCTTCTCACAGCAGTCCACCATGGGCTCCCCTTAAAAGGTTCACAGCAGCCAGATCTTCAGGTGTTTCTGTCTCATGGACTCACAGACCGCACCATGTGCATAGATTATGTGTCTGAATTGTGGCAACAGCCATTTAGCTATATTCCTTGCTCTTCCTCTTCCAAACTTTCTCCTTCCCCAGGCCTGCCTCTACAGTGAAGAGGAGGTACTGTTGATAAGTACTACTTGAGAGGATTATTTTTTCTATTATAAGCCTGAATCCACAGGGAATATTCTTCTGTGAAGGGTAGGTGCGGAGGTCCTTAAGGTATGATCAAATCTGTCAAGTGATTGGAGTCAACAGCTGAGAGCACAGGCAGATATCCAGGGGCCACCAGATCTGGGAGAAGTATATCTTTTAGATCAGCCCATGACAGGGGATCTAGGGGGGTGGTCCTCAAGTGCTCTGGAGTCAGAACTAGAGAAGATTGACCCAGATCTCTGCAATCAGAGAACTCACACTCATATCCTTCTTCTAACTTCTGTGATTGTGAGCAAGTCACTTCACATTCATGAGCCTCAGTTTCCTCAACTTTAAAATGAGAGGATTGGACTAAATTACCCGCTAACATCCCCTCCAGTGCTATCTCTGTGATCCTATGATATTCCGTCTGAGAGGAATAGAATAGGGAAAGGAGGCTAAGGAGGGCATGAGGTCTAACCTTTTGATACCAAGACCTATTAGGACAGCCAGGAGGGAGAAATGCCAGAACCATACATTGTCAAGGTAGGAGAATTTGGTTTGTGGTAGACCCAGAATAGAGACAACAAGGGGAAGGTGACAGGGTGAAGACAAGAGAAGGAAAGAGGGATGGGGTGACTCAGAGAGAGAAAAGAAAGAAGGAGTAAGAGGGTGAGAAGAAGGGGAAAGAGAGCTTCAAAGGGAAAGATAGATAGAGAGAGAGAGAGAGATAGAGAGAGAGACAGAGAGAGAGACAGAGACACACAGAGAGAGAGACAGAGACAGAGACAGACAGAAACAGAGAGATGGACAGAATTCCCAGAGATCAAGTTAATTAAAGAATAAGCATTTATTAAGTACCAGGCACATTATGCTAGGTGCTTAGGATAAAACAAACAAACAAACAAAAAAACCAAAAACAAAATGAAACAAGCCTAGCCTTCAGGATGTTCTCTCTCTCTCTCCCCGCCCCCCACTCTTAATCTTTCCCTCCCTCCCCCCCTTATACACATACACACATATATACATATACACCTATGTATATGTATATATATAGTTATAGATATAGACACACATAAGAAATGGAATATCTAGATATAGATATATCTATAGATCTACACACATATATGTATATATACATATGCACATATATGTATGTATATATCATCTATCTATCTATCTATCTGTCTATCTATCTATCATCTATATTTATGGGAAGTACTGGTAGCTGGGAATATGAGGCTTCTAGAGTGTGAGCTCCAAGAGTGAAGCTCAATGGGGTTTTGAGGTGCCCTGGACCCCTCAGTACATCACATCATCCTACCCAAAGCTATTTAAAAAATCTTTTTCAAATACAGTTTTTTTTTGTGTCACTTTCCTTCTCAAGATCCCTCTAGTGAATTGCTTGTCATATCAAATCTAAACATCCTCATCTTAAAACCCTTTCATTTCACCAACCTCATTTCTTCTTACTCCCCAGCATGAATCCTCCACTTTAGCTGACCTAATCTAGGCAACATGTCAGACTTCATGGGTTTCTTTTTACCGAACCAGCAGCTGCAATGCATTAAGCAGTATGGGGGGGGGGGGAGGGGGGGGGGGAGAGCTAAATAGAAGGCCATGGCCTAGTATGGCATAAAATATGGCACCTGGAGCAAGACCCCAAGAGAACGAAGCCAATTATCTCCTTGGGTCCTCTAGCCTTAGCTGCCTTATATTACCTTCTCTAGATCTGGTTTTGTTTATCAGGCTCACCATCCATGGCTTTGAACTTGGACCACATCTTCCTGCTTGCCTCTATTATTACTTGGTTCTCAGCTTGCTCTTGGCTTTGAACTCTGACTACTGTCCATCCAAGGCTCCTGGGTGCTTACTTGGCTAATGATCACAATCTACATTTCAGATTACACTGCTGTTTATAGTTAAGCTGAGATGGTGCCTGTCAATTATCCCTATGGGCCAGACTACCTCAAAAATAGACTACTACTAGTTTTCCCACTTTCCAAACATCAGACACCCTCCATTTAGCATATATTCTAGCTTTCCTCCCCACCTTTCCCCACATTCTGTCCCCTCCCTTCTTTAAAACCTAGTTCTTCCAGAACCTTGTTCCAGGTTGAACCCACTTGGTTTTCATCTGGTTTGTATCTCTTCAGTACTTCCATGTATAAATGTACATTTTTCTTTCTGATTTACTGCTTTATTTTTTCTGGAGTTGCATCCATGTGTGCTGGTTCTTCAAGCTAGATGATGACTCCGTAAGGGCCAAGGGGTTATATACCATTTCTTATGGAATGTCTTCACTTACACCCAAATGCAGTGTTTCCCAAGAGATCTCTGACCTGCCTTTGATGTCCAAGATTCTTAGCTGCACTTTAACTTATGCCCGTTAGACAAGACACTACCTACAGTCCGTTTGGGATTTCATCAAGGTGGGCCATACTCTAAGTATCACCTTGAAAATTTATTCGGTCCTTTCATTGATCAAATCTGGAATAGTTTCAGAAACTTCACTTCTCCCAAGGTGAAACTTCACTTTTCTCATGAACGTTCTAGTCATTTTCCATAATTTATGGGAAAATATACTAAACTGAATCAATCTCCTAGGGGCTAATTCAAAACCTATCTTCTTGGTGGGGACCCAAGGTACTCTCTGCCTCCACTGAATGCTCATAGCATTGATTCTTACTTCCCTCATTCAGCTTTCAGTATGTATTATCTTGTGTATAATTTTCATGTTATTCTTCCAACTTGCTTTTAAAATCTTGAAGCATCAATACCTGAGTTGTCTTTCTTTGTAAGCCTCTTACTCTCTAATATAGCATCATACACATCAATGAATAAGGTGCCAGATTTGGAGCAATGGACACCTGTGATTTGAATGTGACCTCAAACTTTACTAGCTCTGTAATCCTGGGGAAGCCAATTTGACTGTAAGCTTCAGTTTCTGATCTGTGAAATGGATATAATAATACTAACTTCACAGGGCTGTACCAGACACAGAGTAGGTATTCAAGATAATATTTAATAACTGACTATGTTAAGAACCAAAGGCTTAAGGCACGTAAAGTGTTTTGCAAACCTTAGAGATAAACATTTCTCCTTAGTGGAAGAAGGAAGAGAAGAGGAAGAAGACAAAAGAAACAAAGAAGATGAAGATAAAAAAAGGAGAAAAAGAAGCTCAATAGATGTGCTGATTGACTGATCTATTGAAATGTTAAACATCTCTTTACCTAACTTTTAGTTCAGTGACTTCCATTGGTAAGGTAACCATCACATAAGTAGAGAAAAAGTTTTCTTATAGGTAGCTTATAATCAAGCAGCCAGCTGGGCTGCTTCATCTTTGATTAGTGAAGCATCCTCATCTTTTTGGAGTAAGACCTATAATTGAAACTGATTTAACCAGAATTCAAATACCTAGCAACCTCAGGTAAATTAGATCTTTTCCAAGAGTGGAAGTTATTGGTACTTGTCAGGAGAGCTAATGGTGCTGAGAAGACTGAGTATTCCAAAAAGCAATATTGAATGAAAAAGTGGACATGGAACTGATGCTATAAAAACAGGGTCCTTCAGCACTGGAGAGTACTGAAAGTGGGAATGGAGGTGGTGAGGCAGGCAGTAGGAAAATGCAGAGGGGAGCAGCAAATAAAAGCCTGGAAGAGGAGAGAAGTCAGTAAAGGGAGGAGAAAATCAGCAAAGGAGGGTTTGAGATGGGGGAGGTGGAAGATAATTGAGGTAAACTGAGAGGAATTCAACATCTCTTGTCCACTCTATGTTTTTTCTTCAGACCCACAGTGATCATTTGTGTTCAGATCAGAATGATGACCCTTGGATATTAAGAAGACTTTAATCAATCAAAGAAACATTCTGTTAGTTTCAAGATTCTTTATTAAGTCAGGAAATGAAATTTAGAAGGATTTTCAAGAATGAGGGTTAAAAATCCAAGGGATTGTTCTACTAAAAGTCTCAAATCAATTAACTAGAAGATCATATTAACCAGAACCTCTCATTCCTCAGATAAGTGAAGATTTGTTTTAGATCCCAAATCACGTGTGTTATGGAATGTTGAGCTCTTCATAAGAAGAGATAACCATAGGCTACCAACCAAGATCACAGGCTTAATCCACATGGAAGCTTCATGCTTTTCAACTGCTGTGGTCCATCTATGCCCTTCAACAGGGTGAGCTACCTCAAGTACATACCACTGTTGACAGAGAGTATGGGGCAAGAAAGCATGTGTGAATCATCTCCCCCCCCCCCCAAGTTCCCTTTAATCAGTTCACCTTTTATCTCACCTTCAGTTACATATAAGAAGAATTTTTAACATTTATTTTTAAAAATTTTGAGTTCCACCTTCTTTTCCCTCCTCCCTCATCGAGAGAAGCCAAGTAATTTGATATAGGTTATACGTGAGCATGCAAAACATATTTGAACCTAGCATCAATTAACTTAACTTCTACAGAAAAAAAATTCTAACCATATGTCCTATTGATTGGTGGTGAATGAAGGATTTTTTTTTTGTATGTATGTATTATTCAGACTAGAAAAACAACTCTTCTCTATCCTTAATCTTTTGATGATCTCTTAAAGCCTGAAGGTGACTCTGGGTTTGGGATGGCTTTCTGTGAAGTGCCAACTCTGGCCAGTCCTATCATCTGGGAAGGGCAATAGAGCATAAGACCAATGATGGACAGCTCTATGTCTGTTGGAACAGCCTTGATAAATTTAGAGAGGCCTATTACTGGAAGATTGGTCATTAGATCAAAAGACCTTTTACTAAATTGTTGATGGGTTGTGATTGGTTTTGGGGGAAAGAAGAATCCAACCTGTTGAAATCCTAAACCGTTGAAGTATTAAATTATGTTTGAACCTCAGAATTCTACTGACCTCTCTTTTTTGGTCTGTATCTGTGATTTAATTGGGTTGAGGAACTCCTCAAATTGAAATTCCCTTCATTAATGCAGATTGGTCACTGTCCTAAAATGGTTTTGGGGAGTTTTCTGGGGCGCTGAAAAGGGGTGGTTTACCCATGGTCACACAGTTGGTAATTGTCAGAAATAATACTTCAATTTAAATCGTTCCGTCTCCAATGGTAGCCATCTATCCGTGATGCTGCGCTGCCTCATGGTGGTCAGTGAGTTAGTCCACTAGTATTTATTAAATACTTAGTATGAGCTGAACACTATGCTAAGCCACGACAATATAAATACAAGTAGAAAGAAAGACATCTTCTGTCCTCAAGGAGCTAACATTTGAAAGGGGTAATAGGCACAAAAGGAAGCTGAAAACAAAGGTTAAAGGAGGCTCACAAAGTGATTTATGTGGGGCCATGGTAGAGGAAGTCTGGAGTACAGCGAAAAGAGGAGTGAAAACCTTTTTATCTTTTATTGTGACCACCTTTTATCGTTATTTGGTTATAACTAGGGCTTAACTGATGGTGGGATGAGTGAGATTGAGGAAGGCCAGGATGCAGATACCAGAAAACCCACGGGGGTATATCAGGCAATCACAGGGGGCCTCAGAAGCTGGGTCTATGATAGGCAGGCAGAGATATAGCTTCAGGGTATCTGCGATAGGTAATAAATGGATGTCCAGGTAGGAAGGTCCAGGTGCTGGTAATGGGGACTAGAGTTCTGGGATAGGACACTAACCCCTGGAGGGACCAAAGATATTGGGCAAGTCAGGACCCTTGGCAGCAAGGAACTGTATGGGGAACCAAGGCAGGAGTCAAAGATATAGGGAAGGAGATCTTAACGTGTGTGTGTGTGTGTGTGTGTGTGTGTGTGTGTGTGTGCATGATAGATTCCTTTAGCCTTTCAGCATGGACCCCTTGCACTTTTAAAATTTACTAGCCTTGCACTCTTTAAATTTATTTTTATAACTATATTTAAACATTCATTTTTAAAAGTTTTGCATTTCAAATTTTCTCTCTCCCTACAACCCCTCAACTACTCATTGAGAAATATACACGTGAAGTCATGAAAAACATATTTCCATATTAGCCATATTGGAAAAAATAACAAGAAAAGTAAAGTATGCTTCAATCTGTACTGAGTTCATCAGTTCTCTCTCTGCAGGTGGATAGCATTTTTCATCTTGGGTTCTTTGGAATTGTCTTGGATTATTGTATTCATTAGGGCAGCTAAGTCTTTCATAGTTGATCATCATCATAATATTGCTGTTACTGTGTACAATGTTCTCCTGGTCCTGCTCATTTCACTCTGCATCAGTTCATATAAGTCTTTAAAGGTTTTTCTGCAGTCCGCCTGCTCATCATTTCTTATAGCATAGTAGTATTCCATCACAGTCATATACCACAACTTGGTTAGCTATTCTCCAGTTGATGTCCCCTAAATTTCCAATTCTTTGCCTTCACAAAAAGAGCTTCTATAAATATTTTTATACAAATAGGTCTTTTCCCCTTTGCTTTGATCTCTTTTAGATACACACCTTGTAGTGGTATTGCTGGGTCCAAGGGTATGTACAATTTTATAGCCTTTTAGGTATGGTTCCAAACTGTTTTCCAGAATGATTGGACTAGTTCACAACTCTACCAACAGTGCATTAGTCATACTCTTTAAATTCTCCTGCCCAGGGACAGGCTTTTGAGTCAGAGCTGAATCTAAGGATATGTGTGGGTGGGGTAGTAATCACCTCATCTTTGAAGGGTATACAGTGCTACAGGGACAGGACCCCCAGTGGTGGGAGAATCAAACAGCATTCAACTTTTCTGATCTCTGACATCTCATTTTTTAATAAAGGCCAAACCATTCTGGTTTGGTGCTGCGAAGATTATCTTTCAAAGTTCAGGGCCTGGGCCTGTGTTCCTGGGTCCCCAAACAGCTGAAGAAGCAGTCAAGGGTCTTTGAAAAAAAAAGGAAGGCCATTGAAGATGGAAGCCAGTCTCTGCCTGCCTCAGGATCAGCCAGCTCCTATTGAGCTACTACAGAGACTTCTACACTGACTTGTTTATTTTTAATAAACTTAAGGAGGCCTGTCTCACCAGCAAGATTGCTATAAACTGAGATAATCTCATTTATCAGTTGGTTAAAGGCTTCATTTAGCGCCTGGCCTGAGGCATGGGATAGAAGTTTTTTTGGGCAAACTTAATTACTGAGTCTGGAGTAAAAACATGTTCTCATGTTAGTCTTGGGGAGGGAGCAAGAGTCTGCAGCTTTCCTGTAATTTTCATTACCAGCCATGATATTTTCCACCGTAGTGAATTCATTTGGTTATTTTTATTCTTCTTATGTTCCCTGTCAAAAGCCTGAAGGAGTCCTTCAAGTGAAGAATTTCTGAAAATGAATTATTATCTGATAAGGTTTTGGGAGGAACTGAAGGACCAGTAGGGCCTTTGAGAGGTCACCTAGACTGTGCCCTACCTGCAGGCAGAAGTTAAACTCAGGACCGTACGAGGCAGTGAAGAATCCCACTATTTCTCAAAGAGATTCTACTGTCTCACCCAATAGTCCATTCTAGTGCTTAATAATCCTTCTGGTCAGAAAATTTTGCTTCATATCTGATTCCAAATTTAGCACCCCACCCCCACACTGCAGGTTAAACTGATCTTCTCCCCCCTTTTTTTCTTTCTTTGCACAGACTCATGCATTTACTGAACTGGAAGGAAAATTAGAGATTATTTAGTCCTTCGTTTAAAAAAATAGCTAGGAAAATTGAAAACAGGAGAGCTTAAATGACTTGCTAGCAGTCACCCAGCAAGTTAGTGGATCCAGAACCCTTTTCTTCAGATTTAGAATCTAAATTTCTTTTCACTTTACCAGATTGTTAGTAAATACAGAATATTGACTCAAATGGAAAAAACACTGGATTTGGAATCAGAGGATGCTACACCAAATCTCAGTTTAGTTTTTTTCTATCTGTGTGACTTTGGAAAAGTCCCAGAGATGTTAACTCTTTGGACCTCAGTTTACTTATTTCTAAAATGAGGCCAATAGACAGGTAGGTTGGCAAAGTGGATAAAGAGCACTAGACTGGAGTCAGGAAGATGTGAGTTCAAATCTGAATTCAGACACTGAGTAACTATGTGACTCTGAACAAGTCATTTCACCTTTGTCTGCCTCAAGTTTCCTCAAAAAGAGTCACCTATCTCCCAGAGTTGTTCTACTGATAAGCCTTAAATGCTAGTTATGGTTGTTATTAACAATAGTTAAAACAAATGAAATCCTTCAGCTTCTAAGTTCAATCTTCTTAAGATCCTCAAACCTTTGTGATAGAGTTTTTAGACACACTGGATTGATTCCCAAGGAAGGTTAGAGATTTTCATTTACTACTGTGTATATATATTCTTCAGATAGCAACCCCTCAAAAACTTTTACTCGTAATTATCAGTCTACCCATCTCTCCAATACATAATTCTGAGGTCTTTTAATTTCCTTTGGGTATCTCATTTACTATATTTTTGTCATTTCTGTTCTCTGAACCCTCTCCAAGTTCTTCATATGCTGCAGCTGAGCCCAGTACTTTACATATGGGCCAAACAATGCTGAGTATAATGGGAAATTGACTTTATAGTTCTGAAATGAGAATTACCTATTTAAGCATTTGAAAACATCACTTACCACTGACTCATACTCACCATACTATTCCCTGGATTTACTATATACATACCTCAAATTCAACATAAAGCAATTTAGAAAAATCATCCAACGATCTTAGAAAAGGAAGATTGTGTTCAAGTTGGACCATGCCAAGGGGGCTTAGTGAACTGATCTATAGTTCTGTTGTTGTTGTTCTTGAGTTGTTTCAGTTGTGTCCAACTCTTCCTGATCTGTAGTTAGGAGTCCCTTAAAAAACCTTCTCCAGAAAGCCTTACCCACATCCCTCTAATCAGTAAAGACCTTTGCCCTCTCCAACCTCCCATTGTCTCTCTTTGCACTTATCTGATGCCCTGGTCCTGTGGTATTTCCCATTGTTATCTGTATTTTGTCTCATCTCTCTACAAGATAGCAATCTCTTTGAGAGCAGGGACCAACTGTATCTTAGCTAACCAGATCAGTAGGTCCTTAAGAAATGCTGAACTGAATTGAATGTTGGCACTTCAACAGAACATGAGTGAGTGGGATACAGTTCTCTTTTCATGTTTGCTTAAATCACAGAACTTCATTGAAGAATTCAGAGGAAGTCCACAAGCTGTATCCCAGGATTTTGATAATCATGAGGGAAGGAAAAAAAAAAAAAGATGACTTTTTCTTGTCACTAAAGCACCAATGTATAATGGTCACTGAATTCTGAGACTCAAACCATTTTTCAGGATGACCTGGCAAGCTAGGAATCACTGGGAGAAGGTGGACATCATGGAATCCTAAAGTTACAGTCAGGGGATACCCTTGCCACCATCTAATCGGTCACTTTACAAATCAGGAAACTGAGGCACTCTGGCTACTGTATTAGGCTGCCTCTCTTAATTGCAGAGGTGTCAATGTCCTTTAGAGGTCATTTTGGGTACGCCCCTGTCGTTCATTCCTATTTTGAAAGCTTTGCAGAGAAGGCACTTCCAGAGCTGTATTTTAAATGAAGTGAGGTGGAAATGAGACATGGCATTATCAACATGGAGGAAAATAAATGGATGGAGAAAGGAGAAGGAGTGTGTTTTGTAGGACACAGCTAACAAGTTGGTTTGATAGTGCAAAAACTCTTAAAGGCTAGTGACATATAAACTGGGATGTTAGGTGGGAGACAGACTGTGCAGGGCTTTAGATGACAGGATTGCGATTTTTGCATTTTATTGCAGTGGTAATAGGGAGCCAATGGAGATTTTTGAGTAAGGCAGTGACTGGCTCATATTTGTGTTTTAGGGTTTAAACATTGTCATTTTGACAGTTGTGTGGAGCATTGATTGGTGAGAAGAGAGTCCAATTAGGAGGCTATTTCAATAGTCCAGGGGAGAAGTAACGAAGACTTAAACTTGCCAATTTGTTTTGTTAGTTCATTCTATTTTGTTTTCTCAGTGGAAATAGAGAATGATTGGTCACTTGCTCTGGTTCAAAGCTTGTCCTCCAAATGAAGTAATACCTTTATTTTGAGAAAAAACCCCATCCTTGTGTCTTAACTTTCTAATTACAACTTTCCCCTCTCCTTTCCATTCTCTCTAAGTCTCATGTTATGTCAAAGATAATGAGGGAAAAAAGAGAAACACTTCAATATAATATGGAGTATTTTGGAAAACAGAACATATAATTTTCATAGTTATCAGGCTGAGATATGTTCTTAACCAAAGAAGTGATAGAGGTAATTATAAACAAAAAATAGATATAAGTGGAAAGATCAATAACCACAAAGTAATCAAAAATGAATGCTAAAAATGAGAAAGAATAAGTTTGGCTCCAAAGAAGAATTATGAGAAGGATCCTCTTCTCATGGGTGTGGAACATAATGCATGGAACATAAAATGTCAGAATTTTTTCAGTGTATTAATTGGTTTTGTTGGTTTTTTCCCATTCATGTCCTTGTTTGTTTGTTTACTAATTTCTTTATCAAACTTCTTTGTTATATGAGATGGCTCCCTGGGAAGGGGGATGAGGACAGATATAGTGGGAAATTTTGGTGATATAAAAACTAAATATATCAATTAAAATTTCACTTTAAAACAATAACCTTTTATAGTGCTTTAAAGTTTAAAAAACACCTTGTATACATTATCTAATTTGATTTTTAGGACAACGATATGAGGTAAGTGTCAACATGATCCTTATGAGGTAAGCACTATTATTATCCCCATTTTACCAATGAGGAAACTGATTTAGAAAGTTTAAATGAAGTCCCTATGGTCACATTGTCAACAAGTGTCAATGGGGCAGTGGGAGTGGGCATGGGAGGGTGGGATTTGAACCTAGGTCTCTCCTTGACTCCAAGTCCAGCACTTTATCCAGCCTGCCACATTTTCCTTCTCTGGGCCTCAGTTCTATAAAATGAGAGGGTTGGGTTAGATGTTCTCCAAGGCCCCTGCCAGTGCCAAGATTCTGGGATTTGTTTGAAAAGACAACAAACTCTGTTTTCACCAACCCAGGCAGGGACAGATCCTGCCCAATCAGCAGCCGCACCAGAAGCTCCTGCTGTCCTTATACCACCCATGTGCTCCTTGGGAGCATTGCCGGAAGATATTAAATGTCATCATTTGGAAAAGCAAAATAAGGCGAAACAATAGAGCAGCAAAAAAAGTGGCCCTTTGAACTGTAGAATGAGAAAATGAATAGCTGCAGACATAGAGAGAACTGTGCAATCGAGGAGAAAGTCATTCACAGCTGGTACCTGCTGTTTATCCTGGTAGGAGAACTCTAATTGTGAGCCAAGGCTTTCCACACTATGGATGTGATGAATTTCATTCAAGGAGATGGACCTACTTCACTTTTTTTTGTTCTGTCACGTCTGACCCTTTGTGATCCCATTTAGGATTTTCTTGGTAGAAATACCAGAGTGGTTTGCCATTTCCTTCTCCAGCTAGTTTTACAGATGAGGGAAGTGGGATAAACAGGGTCAGGTGACTTGCCCAGGGTCACACAGCTAGAAAGTGTCTGAGATTGGATTTGAACTCACATCTTTCTGACTCCAGTCCTGGAACTCTATCCACCACTCCACCTAGATGCCCATTACTTCATCTTAGTGTTAATGAAACAACTAGTAAACAACTAGCTCAACCAATATCTCTCCATCCCACCCCTCATACCCCAAAAGAAGACTAATTAGAATCATAAGATCATAAGACTGCAGTCATAAAGCTGGAAGAACTCTCACAGGCGATCTAGTTTAGCCCTTCATTTCATAGGTGAGAAAAAGTTGATTTGTCTAAGCTTGAACAGGTAAGAAACACCTCAATATGTCAGAAAAGTCATCTCACAGCCTCAGCTTGAGGACCTCCAACGAGGGTGACTTCTTCCTCTCAGAGGGAGCTCATTCTCCTTTTGGGAGACTGTAACTTTCATGATTCATGTAGGATTTGTCTCATCACTGAATGAAACGTGGGGGTTATTATCTGATTTCTCTCATTGTCTGGAAAGAAAAATGCTGAGACTAGAGAGAAAGAGGGGTTACAATTGGCTAATAGAATATTTGGAAAAATAGAAATTAAGCTGAGAAAGTGGCTGCAATGTCTATTACCTTCGATCCAGAGATCTCACCGGTAGGCGTATACAACAAGGAGATCAAAGATAGAATGTTTCCATATTTGTCAAGATATTTATAATAGAGCTTTTGTTACTACCAAAAAAATGAGAAACAAGGTAGACATTCATTAATTGGAGAGTAGTACAACAAATTGGTACATGAATGCAAAAGAATATGTGTGGTGCCCCGCTGGGCATAATGGATAGGGCTCTAGACTTGGAATCAGGGGTACTTGAATTCAAACCCTGCCTCAGACGCTTACTCATTATGTGACCTTGGACAAATCATTCAACTTCTGTCTCAGTTTATGATGGGAGAAATAATAGCACCTACCTCACAGGGCTGCTGGAAGGATTAAATGAGATAACATATGTAAAGCACTATGCAGACCTTGAAATACTAACTAGTTATTATGATTACACTGTAAGAAATAACGAATGTGAAATATACAGAGAAATATGGAAAGACTTAAATGAGTTGATGCAAAGTGAAATCAGTAGAACGGTGAGAACAGTAGACATAATAAATTCATCAATGTCGATGGAAGGAATTGCAACAACAACAAAAGATGAAATTAATGCTATACAATAACGATTGCACTTGTCTCTGAAGAAGAGAAAGTATACTTTATCCCCTTCTTTGCAGAGGTGGGTGACTATGGGTAGGGAATATGGCATATACTGTTGCACTCAATTGATATGTTCATTGATTATAAGAAAGGGGTGGGGGAAGTAGCTCAGACAAACTCACTAACATAAGCAACTGAGTCTGATAGTGCCATTGACGCATTTCTTACCCGCATTTCTCTACTTCTGCTAAGAGAGAGGATTGTAGTTTCTAGTTTTATTCATTCAAGCACCTTATGGTCCAGCAAAACTGACCTTCTTGCTGTCATTCATACATGATGCTCCATTTCTAAGTCTTTTTCACTGGCCTGTCCCTTTGCTTGAAATATGTACTTTCCTCCTTGCAACCCTTGGTTTTCCTCAAGGCTTATCTCAGATGCCATCTTCTGTACAAGGTCATTCTGATCCCTCAGTTACGATTGCCTTCTCCCTCCCAAGTTACCTTGGATGTGTTTTGTATTTTCCTCTCTCTCTCTCTCTCTCTCTCTCTCTCCCTCCCTCTCTGTGTGTGTATATATATATATATATATATATACACATACATACATATATATATATATATATACACACACACATATATATGTTGTTCAGTCATTTCAGTTGTGTCTGGCTCTTTGTGACTCCATTTGGGGTTTTCTTGGCAAAGATACTAGAGTAGTTTGCCATTTCCTTCTTCAGATCATTTACAGATGAGGAAACTGAGGCAAATGGGGTTAAGTGACTTATAAAGGGTCACATAGTTAAGAAGTATCTGAGGCCAGATTTGAACTCAGGAAGATGAATCTTCCTGAAGTCCAGTCCAGCACTCTATGCACTATGGTGCCACCTAGCTGCTTGTTCTGTACATACACACATACATACACATATGTATATATATATATATATGTACATACACACATACATACACATATGTATGTACATACACACATACATACACATATGCATATATGTATATATGTGCTTGTATATACACAGTATCTCCTTCACTTGAATATAAGCTCCTTGAGGGCAGTCTGTTTAACTTTTGTCTTTGTGTTCCCAGTACTTAGTAAGTTGCCTCCTATAAACACTTCCTAATTGAATGATTGATTGGTGCCTAAAAATTGTGCTTCCTGAACTAAATTATGGAATGGAATATGGAATAAAAGTAGCTCACATTTCTAGAGAACACAAAAATTTGCAAAATATTTTCTTTACGGTAACCCTATGAAATGGTAGATAGAATGCATATTATTATTTCCCTTTCATAGATGAAGAAACTGATCTCCAAAAGACTCAATAACTTGTTCATGGTCACTATACTAGTAAATGTGTGAGTCAGGATTTGCACCCAGGTCCCTGGACTGTAAGTCTACCATTCTATCAACTATACCACAATCTTTCTTGTACTTCATATACTATCTGAAAATGTCTTTGCTCATACTGTCCATTGTTTTGTAATCTTGGGAGTGAATGAGACACTCAAGGAAAAATGAAATAAGCAAGTAAAGGGAAAAAAAAAAGTGAACTATCTTTATTTTATTTTCTGAAATTGATACCTCTTACTGTTTTCTTGACATTTTTAACAATCCCCTGCAAAAATGTGGGTTGCAATTTTTAATGAAGGGTGCCATAAAACCCAAGTGTATTAATTACTCAGTAAGATAATTATAAAGTAAACATGTAACCAAATCTCTTAGGATTTTTTTTCATTTCTAATGATTTCTTCCCAGACTATTCCCAAACTAAATGCTGAAATCTTGGGAATTCAGAAAATTAAACTAAACAACAACTCTGCAGAAACTTAAGAATACATTAAATGTTCTGCCACAAATTAATAATGAAAAAGAGCTCTTGTAAAAAAAATATAAAGATTTGGTTCATTTAAACAAGGAAACTTCTGTGAGCACACAATGACTTCTCCATTTAACTTTAGCCCCTCAGAAGGTAAGTAGAGACTAAAATAGAAGTGTTATATACTGATATGTGTGTGTGTGTGTGTGTGTGTGTGTGTGTGTATGCCATAAGTATTGGCCAAATTCACCTATCTAGAATAGAACAGGATTGACAATAAATCAGAAGTATTGTCTGCTATTTTGAATATAGGAATATAGGACATGCTTCCTCTTCAAATACAACTTGTACAAAATTCTAGTGTGGCTTATAATCAGAATAATTTTTTTATTATATACCTGTTCTTTTTTCCTGTCAAAGAGATCTCATTGCTCATGGGGAGAACATATTTGGGAGTGGTCTATAGTGGGACCATTGCTCTGTTTTTCTCTGTGTCTTTGTGTCTGTGAAATGCATATCTATGAATCTATCTATCTATCTATCTATCTATCTATCTATCTATCTATCTATCTATC
>NW_020940527.1:19838791-19841706 GCF_900497805.2 Vombatus ursinus
ATCTATCTATCTATCTATCTATCTATCTATCTATCTATCTATCTATCATCTATATGAAATGCATATATATGTGCGTACATCAGTATACTATATCTAAATGAATATATATGTATATATAATACATATATATGAATATTTATACACACATATACCCAGGCAGTTCAGAATTTTGGCTGTGACCCCCATTGCAGTGCCTTTCCACAAAAACAATGGTGTCGTTAGGGATCCAGTTAGGTTCCTCCCTTGGGGAGGACCCAATAGGCTACCTTACTGCTTCCATTGACTTATCCCCAGCCCCCACCCATTTGGCTGCTTCCTTGTTCTCATTCATCTCCATTCTGAGCCATTCCCTTCCCCTCTCCCCCCAATTTGGCTCCTTCCCAGGTCCCACTGACTCCTTTCTGGCTTCCCCTCCACTCCCTTCCAGCCCCCAGACAGTTTTCTCCTGGCCCCAACTCTTAGGCCACCCACAGCTCTGTTTTGGCCTGTTACATCAACCCTTACTGGTTCCATTTCCATTCCATCCCTCAGACTCTTTCAGATAAGCCAGAAATCTGGATGAGTGGGAAAGGCTATACAAGGTCCCTTGTGTGTATATGTAGACAGAGCCTAGAAGTTAAGCCACAGACTTTTTCCTTTTTGAATTAATAGGTGTGTTAAGACAAAGAGCCATTACTCTGAAGGAGCAGCTGCATTGCAGGCTGGACCAAACTGTCTTTAAGTAGCCTGTATCAGTCTCCTGGGGAAGCGAAAGGCTTAGCGAAGGTGAGCAGCCAGTGTCTGACCAGAGAAGCAGGGGCTGTGTAGGTGCTATTCTTATGAATAATAGTCATGGAATTGACAACCTGACAGCTGCTAATTGGTGTTGAAATTCTTGTTTGGAAGTTCTTTGAACAGCAAAGTCCTGGTGACATGTATTCATGGTGTTGTAATCCCTGTGCACAGTTGAAATACTTCATTGGGTTTAGATGACACCTGAAAGCTCCAACAAGGAAAATGAAGGATCTATGGACTTTTCCATAGCATAAGCCAGTAGGAAATGACCAGTGCCAGGAATAGTATTACCAATGGCCTTGCCCTCCATCCTGGACTCAGTCTAATGCTTTCCTCTTTTAGACAGCTGCCCTCTGCCAAATGCTGAAATCATGGTCACCTCATATTCTAGTTGGCTTGCTTTATGCTGGTGCCAAGATTAGGGCATTAGCTCTCTTTCATTTATTTTGAGTAGATGAATTATGCAGTGGTCCTATTAGCCATCATGTAGGTTTTATTTTTGGAAAGTTAAAAAGAAATGTTTAGTAGCAGGTACCGAAGGCTGCAGAGAAATCATGCCAATGGGACCCAGGAACACACTACATAAAGCCCAGACTAGACTAAGTCCTCCTCTCTTAGGAGCTGGGGTGGTGATGAGGAGAGAGAGGAAAACAATATTACAGTCTATTTGGAAGAATTTTCTTTCTATCAGATTCTGAGATAGAATTATTCTCCTTGTGTAAGAGAGAGTCCCACTGCTTGAAAAGGGGAAGAGTCAGATGAAATTGAAGATCATTTATGTTGAGACAGTACTCCAGGAACCAGGCAGTGGAAATGAAAAGTCAAAGAAAAAGTAGAAAGTCACTCTTGTAGAACCTTATTCGTGTTATCTGCCTTCCACCAGAAGAAGCTCAGAGTCAGAGTAGGGGCACCTTCTGGTAGGACCATTGTTTTCTGAAGAGAAGTCCACATTTTAATCCCTTTTTTGAAACCCATTGTCTACTTTATGGATTTGCCTATTTGCCATCTATCATCCCTTTCCTCTCCCTAGACTGCATCCCCCAGCCCCCACTCCCAATAGCAACCCTGTCCTTCCTTGTCAGTCAACAAGCATTTATTAAGCACCTATGTAATGCTTGACCTTCTTTCACCTTGTTAAGGGACACTGTTGTGTTGTGGTGTGCTAGGGTTTATGTTGGCACATTCTGGGATAACCTTGACCATTGGCCTTTCATCTGAGGAAGGGCCAACACTTTATACAGACCTTGGAAGCATAACCATCCTGACTTAGGTAGACATGACATTAACAAGGTACAGCACATTCAGAAGGACATGACCAGAATGTTAAGAGAAAAAAGACCAGGATGGTGAGAGAGTGGGAGATGTCCATCTGATTTGTACTCATTGCTTCTGATTCTAGTCACTGAGGTCAAGTAGAACAAGACAGACCTCTCTTTTTTAGGACAATTTAAAAAATACTTAAATATAACTTTCGTGTTCTTCCTGGGTATTCTCTTTTCCAAACTAAGTATCCCTAGTTCCTTCAATCTCTGACCAGAACAGAATAAAACAATTATTAATTCTTTTATTCTGGACCCTATCTTTCATCTTTGTGAAGAATAAGAGATATCAAAGATATCAAAGGGAGAGGAAAAGGATCTTTATGTACAAAAATATAGTAATTCTTTTTTGTAGTAGCAAAGAACTGGAAACTAAAGGGAAGGACATCAATTGGGGAATGTCTGAAAAAAATGGCATATGAATGTTAATGAAATATTATTATGCCATAGGAAATGATGAAAGGTATGATTTCAGAGAGATCTATGAAGACTTGTATAAACTGATGCATAGTAGAGTGAGTAGTACCAGGTGAATGATTTATAAAATAATATTGTAAAGGAAAGTGACTATGAAATATTTGAGAACCCTGTCTAATGCAAGAATCAAACATGATTCAATAGGACTGATGATGAAATTTAAACCTATGAGAAAAGTGATGGACTCAAGATGCAGACTGACACATACATTTTCATAGCCAATGTGGGAACTTTTGTGCTTGAGGATGTACATTTGTAAAAAGAAGCTTTCTTCCTCTTTCTTTCTTTCTTTCTTTCCTTCTTTCTTTCTTTCTTTCTTTCTTTCTTTCTTTCTTTCTTTCTTTC